>NC_136857.1:755326-1285326 GCF_951799975.1 Gobius niger | reverse complement strand
TTATTAATGTGTATCATGTGCACTGCAAAATGTGGATTCTAAGCAAGTAAAAAATGTCTGACTTTAAGAAATAAGTATCTTTTCCCTAAAAAGTAATAATGTTTCGCCGAGCAAAGTTTTCTTGAGAAAAAAAATCTTGTTTTAGGAAATAAAATCTATTCATTTCTTGTTCAGATAAATTTGCTAAAAACATGATAATTAAACTTAAATTAAACTTTTTGGATCTTCTTCAGTTTTAGACAAAGAATATTTTTTCTTATTTTAAGACAAACTAAGATCAACAACTCTTAATGTAAGAACTGATTCTCACAGAGAGATAAAACATTCCATTCTTTAAAGTGGGCGGCTCGGTGGCACAGCGGTTAGAGCCTCAGCTTCACAGCTCGAAGGTCCTGGGTTCGATTCCCACCAGGACGGGGCCTTTCTGTGTGGAGCATGTTCTCCCCGTGTCTACCACTAAAACATGTACAATAGGTGAATCCTTTCTGACCATCAGCCTGGCTCCACATCATGGAGGCGGGTCTCCGGGCGCGGCAATACTTTCCTTAAATATTAGTATTTATTAACAACATTTTGCTCAAAAATGTGAGTAATTTAGAACATTTTGCTTAAATCAAGCAACATTTAAGTAAAATATCCACAATTTTTCACTAAATAAGAATGTTTTCCTTAAATTATTCCATTTTCTGAGGACATTTTTCTTAATTCTAGTTATTTATTTGCTTAAATGTAGTGTTTCTTTCTTGTTTTATGACGAGAAAAATATTCTAGAAATAAGAATTCTTAGCAAGAAAAAAATGCTGACCCCACTGGCAGAATTTTTTCAAGACAAAATGTCTTGTTTTAAGATTTTTTCTCCTTGTTTTTAGTCGGGCACTTTTTGCAGTGCAGCCCTCATCGTGTTCGCGCTTTTCTCCAACACATTCACATTTTGGGAAATAAAGTGCTCGGATTCACTTTGCTGATAGAAAGACGGACGAGTGCGACAGCTTCAACAAGGCCCAGCAGGGGGGGGGGCATGAAGATGAGATCATGGGACGGCAGCGAGGAGGGAAAAGGTCACTTTGGGCTACGGCGAATCGAGTATGTTTGCCACTAAGTGAGTGAGACAGTGTGAGAAAAACATCCTCCCGTGCAGCACCCGGCCCTCCTCTGCGGCTCACTGGACTTCTTTCATTTCCGAGACTGCCATATTTAATCAAATAAATAGGCGACGCAACACTGCCCTGGAAAATGTGACAATAAAGCCGCTGTTGTCTCCGAATATGCACCGACCCAACACCGAGAACTGCTGTGAGAGACGGTAAAAGCAAAGCAGAAGAAGTTTGCTTTTTAAATCTTTTACAATGACACATTTCATATATATATATTCGCTCCTCCCGACTAAGTCCTGTATTGTAAACAAGTGTCTTTTCTCCTCGTGAGGATAGATGTGAATCTGCTCACATTTGTGGTCATTGCCAGTGTTGGGGAGTGTCTGGGATGGAACTGCTTTGCCCTAATACACAATGCAGTGATTTTCATGGGTTGCTAATTTACTGTAACAGTGTTGGGAAGTAACGGAATATGTACACTGCGAAAAGTATTTAACTAGATCAGTATAAACATCTCAATTTCAGCACAATAATCCACATTTTAGTTGTTTTGACTGGTTAAGAAGTTGTTGGGCGTTTGTCCGAGATTATTTCACTTGTTCTGAGATGTTTCTGACTCGTTTCGATACATTTCGTCCTTATTTCAGGTCATTTTCTTTGCCAATGGGGTCAGAAAATTGTTCTTATCTCATTGGCAATTTTACTTTTTTTATTTCAAGCGAGATTTACCCTAGAACTGGTCTGAAATGTCCTCAAACAAGCAAAGCAAACTCGGCCCGATCAGGAAAAGTGTCTAAATGAGTGAAAACCGCTCAACCATAAACCAAGTTTTCACTCCCTGGTGGATAGTTTGTGAACTGCAGGCAATATTGACCCCTTAACTCCCACCTGAACCGAGCACATTTTCTCCAGCTTTACCCCAATCCAAAAGCTTCTGGAAAAAAGGTGTGAAAATAGCAACAAAACTGAGACGAAAACAAGGATGAAAATGTGACAAAAAATGACAAAAATTGACAAAAATTGGACAAAAAAGTGAAAAAAAAATTGACGAAAAATTGAGAAAAAATTGACAAAAAAATTACAAAAATTGACAAAAAAATGCGAATAATTTGACGAAAAAGTGACAAAAAAAGTGACAAAATTTGACGAAAAATTGAGAAAAAAAGGACAAAAAATGAACAAAAAATTGACAAAAAAGTGAGAAAAATTTGATGAAAAAATGGATGAAAAAGTGATACGAATTTGACCAAAAAAAATGTGAATAATTTGACGAAAAAGTGACAAAAAAGTCACGAAAATTTGACAAAAATGAGACGACTGCCCGACAAAAAAAGTGCTGAAAAAAAATCTGACGTGAGGAAAAAGATCCATTTAGTTTTGTAGGTCTTTCAAATGAGGCGTTACACTGGCCTACAGGATTTGGGTAAAGCTGAACTTAGTGTTAAGAGGTTAATACATAGGATTTATGCACAGAAAAAGTATTTTGGGGGTAAATTGTCCCTCAGCGCCCCCTAACTAAAACATCTCCCCACGGCTCTGGCTTCCTTCATGCCAGATTGAAACCACTGGCTCGTCACACTGTTATGATGCTATGATGAACACACCCTGCTGCATCATCAGTGCGCACGAGAGGCCGGACTCACGTGAACTGGATGACGTCACAGACACAGAGACGGACGCCTGACGAATTTGACCTCCGGGGCTTCCGTAGGGACCCTGGACTTGGCAGATGTACTCGCCGGAGTCTTCAGGAGTGGCCGACAGGATACGCAGCTGATTCCCCAAAATCTGAACACAAACAGCACCGGTCAACACAAACGGAATCCCAATATGAACCACAGTTATCGCCTTTGACGGTAACAGAGGTTTCAGATAGTCTTCGTCAGGACTGGGGTTGCTGCTTTCTCAATGTATGTATCATCAGACCTGAAAACTAAATAAAAAGGGCAACCGAGAGCTTACACAAAGAAGGGACGTAACAATATGATGACATAAGTTTCATAGAATTCTCACAGACTTTGTCCCTCTGTTGAATTGCAAACTAATGTGATCCTTTGCTCCTTTCAGTGCAGCAGACATGAAAAAAAAAGGGAATAATTTGACGAAAAAGTGACAAAAAAATGGACAAAAATGGACAAAAAATTGACAAAAAAGTGAACAAAATTTGACGAAAAATTGAGAAAAAATGGACGAAAAAGTGACAAGAATTTGACACAAAAAATGCAAATAATTTTGACGAAAAAGTGACAAAAAATGTGGATAATTTGACGAGAAAGTGACAAAAAATTGACAAATTTTTTTTTTTTGAAGTGAGAAAAAATTGTCAAAAAATGCGGAAAAAAAGGACGAAAAAGTGACAAAAAAATGACAAAAAATGACAAAAAATGGACAAAAATTTGACAAAAAAGTGAGAAAAATTTGATGAAAAAATGGACGAAAAAGTGATACGAATTTGACCCAAAAAAATGTGAATAATTTGACGAAAAAGTGACAAAAAAAGTCACAAAATTTGGCAAAAAAAGAAGGGACGTAACAACATGATGACATAAGTTTCATAGAATTCTCACAGACTTTGTCCCTCTGTTGAATTGCAAACGAATGTGATCCTTTGCTCCTTTCAGTGCAGCAGACATGAAAAAAAAAGGGAATAATTTGACGAAAAAGTGACAAAAAAATGGACAAAAATGGACAAAAACTTGACAAAAAAGTGAACAAAATTTGACGAAAAATTGAGAAAAAATGGACGAAAAAGTGACAAGAATTTGACACAAAAAATGCAAATAATTTTGACGAAAAAGTGACAAAAAATGTGGATAATTTGACGAGAAAGTGACAAAATATTTACAAAAAACTGACACATTTTTTTTTTTTAAGTGAGAAAAAATTGTCAAAAAATGCGGGAAAAAAAGGACGAAAAAGTGACAAAAAAATGACAAAAAATGGACAAAAAATTGACAAAAAAGTGAGAAAAATTTGATGAAGAAATGGACGAAAAAGTGATACGAATTTGACCCAAAAAAATGTGAATAATGTGACGAAAAAGTGACAAAAAAAGTCACAAAATTTGGCAAAAAAAGAAGGGACGTAACAATATGATGACATAAGTTTCATAGAATCCTCACAGACTTTGTCCCTCTGTTGAATTGCAAACTAATGTGATCCTTTGCTCCTTTCAGTGCAGCAGACATGAAAAAAAAAAGGGAATAATTTGACGAAAAAGTGACAAAAAAATGGACAAAAATTGACAAAAAATTGACAAAAAAGTGAACAAAATTTGACGAAAAATTGAGAAAAAATGGACGAAAAAGTGACAAGAATTTGACACAAAAAATGCAAATAATTTTGACGAAAAAGTGACAAAAAATGTGGATAATTTGACGAGAAAGTGACAAAATATTTACAAAAAATTGACGAATTGTTTTTTTTTGAAGTGAGAAAAAATTGTCAAAAAATGCGGAAAAAAAGGACGAAAAAGTGACCAAAAAATGACAAAAAATGGACAAAAATTTGACAAAAAAGTGAGAAAAATTTGATGAAAAAATGGACGAAAAAGTGATACGAATTTGACCCAAAAAAATGTGAATAATTTGACGAAAAAGTGACAAAAAAAGTCACAAAATTTGGCAAAAAAAGAAGGGACGTAACAATATGGTGACATAAGTTTCATAGAATTCTCGCAGACTTTGTCCCTCTGTTGAATTGCAAACTAATGTGATCCTTTGCTCCTTTCAGTGCAGCAGACATGAAAAAAAAAGGGAATAATTTGACGAAAAAGTGACAAAAAAATGGACAAAAATGGACAAAAACTTGACAAAAAAGTGAACAAAATTTGACGAAAAATTGAGAAAAAATGGACGAAAAAGTGACAAGAATTTGACACAAAAAATGCAAATAATTTTGACGAAAAAGTGACAAAAAATGTGGATAATTTGACGAGAAAGTGACAAAATATTTACAAAAAACTGACACATTTTTTTTTTTTAAGTGAGAAAAAATTGTCAAAAAATGCGGGAAAAAAAGGACGAAAAAGTGACAAAAAAATGACAAAAAATGGACAAAAAATTGACAAAAAAGTGAGAAAAATTTGATGAAGAAATGGACGAAAAAGTGATACGAATTTGACCCAAAAAAATGTGAATAATGTGACGAAAAAGTGACAAAAAAAGTCACAAAATTTGGCAAAAAAAGAAGGGACGTAACAATATGATGACATAAGTTTCATAGAATCCTCACAGACTTTGTCCCTCTGTTGAATTGCAAACTAATGTGATCCTTTGCTCCTTTCAGTGCAGCAGACATGAAAAAAAAAAGGGAATAATTTGACGAAAAAGTGACAAAAAAATGGACAAAAATTGACAAAAAATTGACAAAAAAGTGAACAAAATTTGACGAAAAATTGAGAAAAAATGGACGAAAAAGTGACAAGAATTTGACACAAAAAATGCAAATAATTTTGACGAAAAAGTGACAAAAAATGTGGATAATTTGACGAGAAAGTGACAAAATATTTACAAAAAATTGACGAATTGTTTTTTTTTGAAGTGAGAAAAAATTGTCAAAAAATGCGGAAAAAAAGGACGAAAAAGTGACCAAAAAATGACAAAAAATGGACAAAAATTTGACAAAAAAGTGAGAAAAATTTGATGAAAAAATGGACGAAAAAGTGATACGAATTTGACCCAAAAAAATGTGAATAATTTGACGAAAAAGTGACAAAAAAAGTCACAAAATTTGGCAAAAAAAGAAGGGACGTAACAATATGGTGACATAAGTTTCATAGAATTCTCGCAGACTTTGTCCCTCTGTTGAATTGCAAACTAATGTGATCCTTTGCTCCTTTCAGTGCAGCAGACATGGAAAAAAAAGACTGTAAAGGAACACGTCGTGCTAGTCTTTTGAAAAACGGCAATAATGACGGCACGAAATGTTCTTACAGACATTTTTCAGAGGGAAAAGTCGCATACGTGCATTCAAATGAGCACCACACGACACAAGAAAAAGGGATATTGTCACATGGAGAGGCGTCGGTGAGCTCGGTCAGACCTGGTGGTTGGAGGAGAGGTATCCGTTGGCTCGCGTCCACGTGACCTGGGGAGGGGGGGTCCCTTTAGCGAAGCAGTTCAGGTCCAGACTCTGTCCCTCCTGGACGTCGGCGATGGAGGGCTGGATGCTGACCACTGACGTCACGCTGTCCGCTGTGCCAAAGGGGAAAGAGCCGTCAATGCGAATTAAAGAAGAAAGAGACGTGTTTCCAATCCAGCTTTGTACCATAAACAGAGCCAAACCAACAGAAGACAATGAATCGATGCTCGGAGTTAATACAAAAGCTGTGAGCAGGGGCGTAAGCACCTAATTCTGGGCCCTGGGTACAAACGATCTTGGTGGACCCCGCTCATATTTTATGTTCTTTAACCACATAACAGTGACAATTTTACAGTGCAGTTCATTTAATTTCTGTTATAACATAATTGTATATAGCCTAACTAGGTGAAAAAATTGGTCGACCATTTTTTTTTTTAGGGTCACTTTTTGTTGAATACTTGTCATTTTTTTGTTGAGTTTTTGTTGAATTTTTGTCACATTTTTGTTGATTTTTTGTCACATTTTGGTTGAGTTTTTTGTCACTTTTTGTTGAATTCTTGTTGAATTTTTGTCATTTTTTCGTTGAATTTTCGTTGAATTTTTGTTGAATTTTTGTCACATTTTTGTTGAATTTTTGTCACATTTTTGTTGAATTTTTGTTGATTTTTTGTCACATTTTGGTTGAGTTTTTTGTCACTTTTTGTTGAATTTTTGTCATTTTTTCGTTGAATTTTTGTTGAATTTTTGCTGAATTTTTGTCACATTTTTGTTGAATTTTTGTCACATTTTGGTCACATTTTTGTCACATTTTTTGTTGAATTTTTGTTGAATTTTTGTTGAATTTTTGCTGAATTTTTGCTGAATTTTTGTCACATTTTTGTTGAATTTTTGTCACATTTTTGTTGAATTTTTGTCACATTTTGGTTGAATTTTGGTTGAATTTTGGTTGAATTTTTGTCACATTTTTGTTGAATTTTTGTCACATTTTTGTTGAATTTTTGTTGAATTTTTGTTGAATTTTTGTCATTTTTTTGTTGAATTTTTGCTGATTTTTTGTCACATTTTTGTCACATTTTTGTCACATTTTTGTCACATTTTTGTCACATTTTTGTTGAATTTTTGTTGAATTTTTGCTGAATTTTTGTCACATTTTGGTTGAGTTTTTTGTCACTTTTTGGTGAATTTTTGTTGAATTTTTGTCATTTTTTCGTTGAATTTTTGTTGAATTTTTGCTGAATTTTTGTTGAATTTTTGTCACATTTTTGTTGAATTTTTGTTGAATTCTTGTTGAATTTTTGTCACATTTTGGTAGAGTTTTTTGTCACTTTTTGTTGAATTCTTGTTGATTTTTTGTCATTTTTTCATTGAATTTTTGTTGAATTTTTGTTGAATTTTTGTCACATTTTTCTTGCGTTTTACATCCTTGTTTTCTTCTCATTTTTTGTGGCTGTTTTGGTGCTTTTTCCCCAAGCATCTTTTTGATTAGGGTAAAGCCAAACTGGAGACAATGGGATCCGTTCAGGTGGGAGTTAAGAGGTTAAAGGGGTGTCAGGGCCCGAAAATTCATCCATCATTATTGTTTGTTTAAAATTCTGTGTAGCAACCGTTGTATTTCAGCCCCTTATAGCATCCATTATGAGGAAACTTAGAAAATACAATATAGAACGCTTTTTGCAGCAATTTTGAGGGCCCCCCGGTTAAAATCAATTATCAATGTGTGGCTGATCCCAAAACAGAGCGCTTCGCATTAACTGTAGGGATGAAACAACTAATCGATTAATCGACGACTAATCGATTATTGAAATAGTCGACAACTATTTTAGTAATTGATTAGTCGTTTTCTGGTTCACACTGACTCAAATAGAGCAAAAATTATATGAAAATGTAGTATTTTTGATGAAAACCTACTTTGTTTTCATAGTAAGTGTATGTAGTTCACTTTGTACATTGTAAATTTCATGAATATCTGTTTGTGTCTCATCCAATCAGGAGCAGAATTAGCACCAAGAGCCTCCAAAAACATTTACTTTACGTTTCCTCCATCAACACGTCCTCAAGCAGATCCACTTTAAAAAATAGAAACAAAAATTTTTTCCTACACGATTCATGGCCAAGCGACTAATCGATTAATTGTAAAAAGAGTCGATAGATTAATCGATTACAGAATGATCGTTAGTTGCAGCCCAAATTAATTGATCCGATTTGTAATAAAAGCATGAATCAAAATCTCAAAATCATGTTTAGAGACGGCAGGTTTTACTTTCGCAAGTTGGCGCAATTGAACAAAGCTTGACTTGAAAACTGAAGTAATTTGTGTGTCAGGTTTGAAGTCCCTGTCCAACCTCACACCCGCGTTAGTAACTGAGTCTTTAGAGTCTTATGTCTGAACTCTAAGGTCTCAAGCTCTGGACTCACAGGTTCCAACACAACACAGGTTTATTTTGTCATTAAAATGCAAGAAATTTGGACACGACCAAGTCTTAATTTCTGTCAATTTTTTGTCAATTTTTTTCTAATTTTTTGTCATTTTTTTTTTCTTATTTTTTTCTTTTTTTTCTCGTTTTTTTGTCAATTTTTTGTCAATTTTTTTCTCATTTTTTGTCATTTTTTTGTCATTTTTTTGTCATTTTTTTTGTCTTTTTTGTCATTTTTTTTGTCAATTTTTTGTCAATTTTTTTCTCATTTTTTGTCAATTTTTTGTCAATTTTTTTCTCATTTTTTGTCTTTTTTTTGTCAATTTTTTTTGGTCATTTTTTGTCTTTTTTTCTCACATTTCCATCATTGTTTTCGTCTCAGTTCTGTCGCTATTTTCACTCCTTTTTCCCAGAAGCTTTTGGATTGGGGTAAAGCCAATCTGGAGAAAATGTGCTCGGTTCAGGCGGGAGTTAAGGAGTTAAATAAACAGGAAACAATCAAAGAAATAGCGTTTTTTCGGGGGCAACCTTGTCTCTCAGCACCCCATCGCCAAAACATCTTCCCACGGCCCTGCTGGCCTGTTCCTTTAAGACCTCGTCCCATCGCACTGTAATCTCACCTTTGACCACGGTGACTTTGATGGGGGCGCTGTTGGACCCGATGCTGTTGCTGCCCACGCACGTGTAGACGCCGGCGTCGGAGAGTCGGATGTTTGGAATGAGCAGAGTGCCGATGTCGGTGCGGTCCATGCGAGCCTGAAGAGACACGTCCACACACCGTGAGGAGTTTTTATTTGCACACGGGACGGGTTAAAAGCGGCATCACCTACTTGATTGAATTAGTAACAACTAACGCTTTTACTCACCGTTTTTCCTTTGGTGCAAATCGAGGGCTGAGACGGGACATGGTGTAGGAAAACATGGGCAACCCTTCTGGCTCTGCATTTTTAGGATATTTCGCAAAAAACATCAGAGCCAGGAGTCTTTCAGTCAATTTGTATTTTCCGTAACACTTTAACAATGCATAGACTTAACGTTTGTTTGAAAACCCAACACTCTTTCGAAACTCAGCCCTGGAGATGCGTGACTGACACTATAACACAGACTAATCACTAGCTAGGAGCAACACAGAAAGCTCTACTGCAGCAAAGACCTTTTAGGACAAGACACGACTTGTTAAAGCTACGGCTCAGTCTCCTGCGAGTTCTGGTTTGGATTAAGAAAGCTGTAGCACATTTGTGGACAAATGTGGCCAAAGCAAGGACCCCGTTTCTACCATAACAAAGTGTTAATGTGTGGAAAGCCATGACTGTGAAGACTGGGGACGGCAAATTGAATCATCAAGGCGTTTATTTCTACAGGAAGGAGGCGGGCGAGCAACGCTGGGCGACCGAAAAACAATTACCTTGAACAAATGGATACAACCAGATGCGATTTCTCTTTCTATTCTAGACAGATCGACTCCGGCCCCGACCACGGCTTCGTCTTCGTTGATGAAAACAACACTGGGAGCTCCTGAGCTTCTGATTGGAGATCCCTCTATCCCCCTATAGCAATCAGGCACTACTAACCACTGCTGCTGCCTTTAAATTATGTAAGAATGTCAAATGTCATGATTGAGTAAATATATTACCTACAGGCCTTGTCAATGCTGCTGATTGTATGTTTGAAAATATAACTGTATTGTATTGTACTCGTATAAGATGTAGCTGTGCCATAGCTGTGTGTGTGCCCGGGTATGGACTTCTTCTTCTGGTATGACTGTGTGACCAGGCGCCTGCTGCAGTGGCTGAGCCTGAGCCTCTGGTCATGGATATCATCAGCTGCTTGATCATCGACCGGCGCTTTCACACAACACACAGTTTTTCCTACCGTGTCTGGTAACTTGGAAACTCAGGAGGAAATAAAGTCATATAATATCTAATGTCAAACTGCAGGAATGTGAGACACTGGTGCTACTGCAGTTACAGTGGGAGGAAAAAGTACGTGAACGCTTTGGAATTTCTCACATTTCTGCCTAAATTGGTCATAAAATGTGATCCGATCTTCATCAAAATCATGAGAATGAGTAAAGAGTCTCTGCTTGAACTAAATCCACTCAAACATTTACATTTCATCATATTTTTGGGAGGAACACACAACATGATGAGGATTGGTGCAGGGGCCTGGACAACTTGCTCTCATCGATGGAAAATCTAATTCACAAGTTCATCACGTTACTTCATCACGATACTACAGCGTGGAAGAAGTAAGTGAACCCTTGTATTAAATATCTGCTGACCCTTCTTTTGTAGCAATAATCGCCAAGGCCGTGGGAACCCAGGGTGCTGAGGGCGCTGCAGCACCCCCTGGTGGATAGTTTGTGAACTGCAGGCAATATTAACCCCTTAACTCCCACCTGAACCGAGCACATTTTCTCCAGCTTTACCCCAATCCAAAAGCTTCTGGAAAAAAGGTGTGAAAATAGTGACAAAACTGAGACGAAAACAAGGATGGAAATGTGAAAAAAAGTGAGAAAACATTGACGGAAAAGTGACAAAAAATTGAGAAAAAATGGATGAAAAAGTGACAAGAATTTGACACAAAAAATGCAAATAATTTTGACGAAAAAGTGACAGAAAATTTACAAAACATGACAAAAATGGAAAAAAAATTGACGGAAAAATTGTGGGGGAAAAAAGGACGAAAAAGTGATATGAATTTGACAAAAAAATGCGAATAATTTGATGAGAAAGTGACAAAATATTTACAAAAAATGGACAAAAATGAAAAAAAAAAGTGAGAAAAATTTGACAAAAAATGCGGGAAAAAAAGGACGAAAAAGTGACAAAAAAATGACAAAAAATGACAAAAAAGTCAGGAAAATTTGACAAAAATGAGTCGACTGCCCGACAAAAAAAGTGATGAAAAATTAAAAAAATAATAAATAAATATAAAATAAAAAAATCTGACGTGAGGAAAAAGATCAGTCTAGTTTTGTAGGTCTTTCAAATGAGGCGTCACACTGGCCTACAGGATTTGGGTAAAGCTGAACTGGAGAAAATGCTCTCGGTTCAGGCGGGAGTTAAGATTTATGCACAGAAAAAGTATTTTGGGGGTACATTTTGTCCCTCAGCGCCCCCTAACTGAAATATCTTCCCACGGCTCTGATAATCGCTTTCCTGTAGTCGCAGATCAGACGCTCACAACCATCAGGACGAATCTTGGACCATTTCTTCTTTACAAAACTGTTCAGCGAGATTCCTGGGTTCACTCACTTATTCCTTCTTGTCCTGTGAATGTTTACATGTTGTGGCAAATAAAAATATGATAAAATGTATATGTTTGGGAGGCATTAGTTCAAGCAGACATCGTTAACTCATTCTTGTGAGTTTAATAAAGATCAAACCAGGAAGAAATGTGAGATATTCCAAAGCGTTCACATACATCTTCCTCCCTCTATAGTATTATTCCCTGAAATGTTTGTGTTTAAGTCCTTTAAAGGAATAGGTATGTTCTTACCTTAGCTTTGACGAGTTCTTTAGGACCTGTCTGATCTTCCCCCGTGCCTTCAGTCACGTAAACACAGCGCAGACGGCGTTAGCATTTAGCCTCTCCCTCAGGAATAATACAAGAAATGCCAAACTACTCCTGGTATTATTACGCCTTACAATATAGCCCCCCCTTTTATCCGCTTAGAAAATCCACATTGTTTAATTGTGTGTAATTATACTTTGTAATGGAACACTTCACGTAACCATATTTAAATAGGGAAAACATGGAAGAGCTTGGTAGCTTCTATCTTGACCTGTTTTGGAGCTATAGAGGAGAGAGGGAGAGGCTAAATGCTAACGCCGTCTGCGCTGTGTTTACGTGACTGAAGATCAGACAGGTCCTAAAGAACTCGTCACAGCTCAGGTAAGAACATATCTCAGTGTGGAAAAAAGCTGGCCTGTTCCTTTAATTGTTGTGGATACAGGGCCCATATTTTATTACATTGAATACAAGGACGGCGCACATGAGCCTGTTGCTTCAGTCCACTCCTTTAGAGCAACTGTATAATGTGAATTTTGTAAAACCTATTAATGTACACTGCAAAAAGTGGATTCTAAGCAAGTAACAAATGTCTTACTTTAAGAAATAAGTTCTTATTTTTTCCCTAAAAAGTAATAATGTTTTGTCGAGCAAAGTTTTCTTGAGAAAAAAAAATCTTGTTTTAGGAAATAAAATCTTGTCATTTCTTGTTCAGATAAATTTACTAAAAACATGATCATTTGAATCTTCTTCAGTTTTAGACAAAGAATATTTATTCTTATTTTAGGAAAAACTCAGATCAACAACTCTTAATGTAAGAACTGTTTCACACAGAGAGATAAAACATTCCATTCTTTAAAGTGGGCGGCTCGGTGGCACAGCGGTTAGAGCCTCAGCTTCACAGCTGGAAGGTCCCGGGTTCGATTCCCACCAGGACGGGGCCTTTCTGTGTGGAGCATGTTCTCCCCGTGTCTGCCACTAAAAACATGTACAATAGGTGAATCCTCCTGCAGGGGATTCTGACCATCAGCCTGGCTCCACCTCATGGAGACGGGTCTCCGGGCGCGGCAATACTTTCCTTAAATATTAGTATTTATTAACAACATTTTGCTCAAAAATGTGTAATTTAGAACATTTTACTTAAATCAAGCAACATTTAAGTAAAATATCCACAATTTTTCACTAAATAAGAATGTTTTCCTTAAATTATTCCATTTTCTGAGGACATTTTGCTTAATTCTAGTTATTTATTTGCTTAAATTTAGTGTTTCTTTCTTGTTTTATGATGAGAAAAATATTCTAGAAATAAGAATTCTTAGCAAGAAAAAAACACTGACCCCACTGGCAGAACTTTCCCCTTAAAACAAAACAAAATGTCTTATTTTAAGATATTTTTCCTTGTTTTTAGGAGGGCACTTTTTGCAGTGTAAACAGCTCAAATAAACACAATTTAATGTAAAATAGAACGGCTGAACTTGTCTCAACTAATGGGCATAATCTAACAACGGCGTTTGAAAAGTAGATGACACTCAGAGGTGCAGTAATGCTGAAAATGAGCTTCGATAAAGTTTGGAAACCCCTCACGGCGGCAGGAGCAGGGGGCAGAGGAGGGCAGCAGGGGGGCAGGAGGAGCGGAGGGCACGGAGGTGGATTACTGTATCCGTCGGGGCATCGGGGGGGGACAAAGCTGCTTAGCTCCAGGCCCATCGGAGCGCGAGAGGGGCTGAACCGTGCGGCGGCTCAGTGCGTGTCTGAAACCCATTGATGAGTTTTCAAAGCGGCCGGTTTCCAGAGCACACAGAGTTTCTGCGTGGTCGCACGTCTGCCCCTGGGAAAGGCTGACACAACGCCGCCGCCCGGTCAGCCAGAACTAACCAGGGCCCGGGGAGCGCTGTGCACAATCACAGAGAGGAGCGAGCCCGAGCCGAGGGGGCGGAGCGAGCGGGACGGCCCGGAGGGAACCGTCAACTGGAGGGAAAAATCTACTCTTTTAAACCAAGTATAGGGATTAAATTAGAGATTACTAGTGTCCATTAAAATATAGTCATTTCTGCTGTGATCAGACTGTGTTAACCTCTTAACCCCCACCTGAACCAAGCACAAGTTTGGCTTAACCCAAATCTAAAAGCTTCTTGAAAAAGCTAGCTACAAAATGGATACAAAAATGAGACGAAAAAAGGGACGAAAAAAGTGATAAAAATATGATGAAAAGGTGGCGAAAACGTGACAAAACAGTGACAGAAATGTGATAAAAATATGACGAAAAAGTGATTAAAATATGACAAAAATGTGATGAAAAAGTTATAAAAATATGACGAAAATGTGACGGAAAATTGATAAAAATGTGGCAAAAAAGTGACAAAAACGTGACAGAAATGTGATTAAAATATGATGAAAAAGTGACGAAAAAAGTGATAAAAAAGTGATAAAAAAGTGATAAAAAAGTGATAAAAAAGTGATTAAAATGTGGCAAAAAAGTGGTGAAAATATGATGAAAAAAGTGACAGAAATGTGATAAAAATATGACGGAAAAGTGACAGAAAAATAACAATAATGTGACGGAAAAATTTATAAAAATGTGGCAAAAAAATGACAAAAAAGTGATTAAAAAGTTACAATAATGTGATAAAAAACTTATAAAAATGCGACGAAAAAATGGCGAAAATTTGACAAACGTGTGACTAAAATGCCACAAAAGAGCAACAGAAAAGTGGCAACAAAGCAATGAAAAGAAATGTCCAAAAAGTCGCAACAACTCGACAAAAACGCAAGAAAAAGGATCTGTTTGAATGAGTTTTGTAGGTCTGAGCTTTCAAATGAGGCGCTACACTGGGCTGTAAGCCTTTAGATTTGGGTAAAGCTGGAGAAAATGCACTTGTTAAGGTGGGGGTTAAGAGGTTAAACCAGAGCACGTCCCGCAGCAGGTCACAATAGACACTGCGGGGTTAAGACTCTTCAATAGGAAGCACCGGAGTCTCCATCATTACCATTTGTTCCTGATTAATCTTGTTTTTATCACAGACTCGGTGGTTTCCGCATAACAGCATTTCACTTTTATGAGCGCATGGAAATGACAAAGTAATTGAATCTTGATTTGTGACGCCCGACTGTACTTTGAACGTGAGGACAAAGCCCGGACGAAGCCGAGTCCAAGCGCTGCGTGTACGAGGACTAAAACAAAAGTCCAAATCAATCCCCTGAATACAAATCTGGTCTAAACACCGAGACGAAAGCAGGTTTAAACCGGGACATTTGGATTTCAGAACCTCTGTGATGAAGGTTAGAGAGGTCAGCGATGATGATGATGATGGGGGTGATGTGGACGAAACCAAACGCAGACTCATGGAACACTAAGGTTAAAACAACAACACGGGAAAAAACGAGCGCCGCGTGCAAGTACATGCTCCCGACTCTGCACCTGACCAAGGCCGTGGGAAGCCAGGGTGCTGAGGGCGCTGCAGCACCCCCTGGTGGATAGTTTGTGAACTGTAGGCAATTTTAGCCCCTTAACTCCCACCTGAACCGAGCGCATTTTCTCCAGCTTTACCCCAGTCAGAAAGCTTAAGGGAAAAAAGGTGTGAAAATAGCGACAAAACTGAGACGAAAACGAGGATGAAAAAAGTGAGAAAACTTTGACGAAAAAGTGACCAAAAATGTACAAAAAAGTGAGAAAAAAGTGAGAAAAAAAGGATGAAAAAGTGAGAAAAATTTGACAAAAAAGTGAGAAAAATTTGACAAAAAAGTGAGAAAAATTTGACAAAAAAGTGAGAAAAATTTGACGAAAAAGTGAGAAAAATTTGACGAAAAATTGAGAAAAAAAGGATGAAAAAGTGATAAGAATTTGACAAAAAAATGCGAATAATTTGACGAAAAAGTGACAAAAATTTGACAAAAAAGTGAGAAAAATTGGACGAAAAAGTGACGAAAAAGTGACAAAAAAATGTACAAAAATGTGAGAAAAAAGTGAGAAAAAAAGGATGAAAAAGTGATAAAAATTTGACAAAAAAGTGAGAAGAATTTGACGAAAAATTGAGAAAAAATGGACGAAATAGTGATAAGTATTTTACAAAAAATGTGAATAATTTGACGAAAAAGTCACAAAAAAGTCACGAAAATCTGACAAAAATGAGACGACTGCCCGACAAAAAAAGTGATGAAAAAAACGTGAGGAAAAAGATCAGTTTAGTTTTGTAGGTCTTTCAAATGAGGCGTCACACTGGCCTACAGGATTTGGGTAAAGCTGAACTGGAGAAAACGCTCTCGGTTCAGGCGGGAGTTAAGAGGTTAATAAATAGGATTTACACACAGAAAAAGTATTTTGGGGGTACATTTTGTCCCTCAGCGCCCCCTAACTAAAACATCTTCCCACGGCTCTGCCCCTGACTCTCACTGACCGAAGCCTGACACCACATGCACCGCTGCAGCAAAACGATCAACCGCCTCAGGCTTCTTCCTTACCTAAAAGTGGGTGAAGTCCCTACCGGCCTTTCCGTTGTGCCTCATTAACGTGACACTGCGGAAGTTTGACTCGAGGACTACGGTGTGAGCAGCTAAAATCACCAGGCGGACACTCAGAAAAACAAAATGTCGGCTTTGAATCCATGTGTTGTGTCATCTTTCTCCAAATGTTAACTTTAATTTGAGGAAATCGATATCAAATTGTTACTTTTGATGCATAACGGGCTTTTTTTGTCTCATTTTCTTCAGCGTTTTTGTCCTGTTTTCTTAGTTTTTTCTGTCATGTTTTGGTCACCTTTTTATTGCATTTTTGTCACTTTTTTGTCTCTCTTTAATGCCTTTTTTTTGTTGCTTTTTCATCACTCTTTAGATGTATATTTGTCGCTCTTTTGCCGTGTTTTCGTCACATTTTGGAAGTAGTTTTGCTGTGTTTTCCTCTTTTTTAAATCACCTTTTTTTGCGTTTTTGTCACTTTTTTAATCACTCTTTTTTGTTCCTTTTTTTATTGTGTTATTGATGCTTTTCCGGCACGTTTTTGTCACTCTTTTGACATTTTTTTGCTTTTAGATTTGAGTAAATTTGGGCAAATACTGGGGGTTTACCTTAATAAATCCTTTTCGTCATCCCTCTAGGGTTCATACAAGTGCTCATGGGATGATTCTGGGGTCTTTCATCTCCCCCTGGTGTCTGTGGCCAGAAAACCACAATTGCAGCTTTCCCTGCTCCGACCTGGCAGCCCAATACACACTAATGGAATCAGGAAGAAGAGGCTAACAGGCCAACGGGCAAAGCTAACTGCAGGCTAGTGCCACATGCTAGGACACCTGCAGTGGCGCTTGTGGCCTCTAGGGGCATGAGTTACTTAGTACTGCTTAAAGAGGCCGATCCTTTTCTGTCCATGAACTATATTAAGAGGCTGTTTAACTTAATGAATTGACAAAATGTGGACATCAATCAATATTTAAGTGGTGGTTCTCATCCTTCTTTCGTCATGATCTCCAGTAAAACCAGGCACGTTTCCCTTTCAAACGCAGCGGTTTCGCTGAGGATAATTTCTCTCCTTCATTTTGAAGGACAGGGTTGAAAAAAATCCGTCATGAGCATACGCGTTTTTTTTTTTTTTTTTTATAAATGTATTTATATAGGCTGCATATTATGTGACGAAAAAAGTGACAAAAATGTGACAAAAAAGTGATTAAAATATGACGGTAAAAATGGCAAAAAAGTGACGAAAAAGTAACAATAATGTGATAATTTTTTTAATGTATTTATGTATGTATGTATTTATATAGGCTGCATTTATTTATGTTAGTGAAAATGTGAGATTGCAGGATAAATGGAGCGAAACTAAACCTGATCTGAACAGGAGGACGACTTTCAGAGCGTCACCTGCTCCTCAACATCAAGGCTCAGATTACGCTCATACAAATGTAAAGTGGAGCTTATTATTTGCATTTTTTCAATTTTAACGGGATGTAAGAGACGGTGGGTGAACGGGACAATGTTTACCAGTTCCATCACTGCACTACGGGCCGCCCGCACATGGGGAGAAATAGATGAGCTCGTCCTGAGACTTACGTGAGAAGAGCGGCTCCACATGGGAAGGATATTATTACCCCGGGATTCCACATCATCCGCCTGTGCGCTCAGCTCCACTCCGCTCCGCCCCGACTCCGAACGGCTGCGGCATCAACGCCCACTGTCTCCGCTTCAGTCCGCCCCGGTCCTCTCCGCCAGGGCTCCAGCTCCACGAGGAGCACGCGCACAAAGCAACGACTTTGAGAAATAAACCTCCCAATAAAATAATAAACAACTATTAATGAGCATGCGAGCTATACCGCGTTGAAGCATGAAGCCTGTGCCCCCCCCATGCGCGAGGGAGAGAGAGGCAGGAAAAAAAGTTACGTGAACAAAAGCAACAGAAGCTTAATCGGGTCGTGTGATTGTTTTTGTGATATCAAACTCCCCAGAGGGAATTATCGAGGTCACTTTGTGTGAAATTGTGACATTTTCGTTAAAGTAAAGTCCGCTCGGAGGGAGTTTACTTTGAAAATACGGAAATTGTTGTCGTTCTCTTTCCCGTTTGGTGCGTCTGAACTGTGGAGCCTGATCCGGCCGGAGCTGACGCGGCGCAGACGGACCTGAAAATAGGGTTGATCCGTATTTTTATCGTGGCGAGGCGGAGCGGCGGAGAGGCGACGCAGGCCCCTCGGAGCGGAGTGGACGATGTGGAATGTTTCTGAACGTTCAACATAGCAACGCATTTGCTGCGGAGGTCGGGGCGGAGTGGAACGGAGCGGAGCGGGGCGAGCACGGAGAATGTGGAATCAGGGGGTTAGTCTTTAACCGCCTTTGCATCGTGGTTTTCCTCCCCGTGTTGTTGTTTGGAAAGTTAGCGAGCGAGCCAGTGATACAACCTGTAAGAGCTCATCCAAGACAAGACGCGGTGTGAAACTTTAGAGAGAGAGAGCCTGCAGAGCTGCGTCTTGATTTTCAATCCTTCAAAATGACGGACGGCCTTTGAAATATTCCGTCAAAGTAAAAAATATTCCATAAATGACAGAGAATTTTCGGTTAATGTAACCTCTGTTCAAACGTCAGCTCTGTTCTCAGCTATGAAAAAGATGACATAACACATCAACCTAAAGCCCCCACCGTGTTGTTCTGAGCGGACGCCGGACGTGATCATGCAGTTTAGTGGAACGACAGGAGACGATGAGGGGGTGTTAGCGAAACACAAGAACTACTGCACAAAAAAACAGACAGACAGCAGACAGATGAACAGACCTGCAACTCCTCAATACGTCTCTGTAAAACATCGACACTGTTGCTTTTAAACTGATGGAAACCGTGAGAGGGAATGGCCTGAGCAAACAAACGCCGGAGCCCGGACGGAGGAGCCCGGAGGAAGAGCAGAAAGGGAACAGGTCAAAATGAGAACAGGTTCAGTTACACAGACAGTAATGTGAACGGTGACAAACCCAAAAACGCCGCCTGCAAAGTCAGCGTTTAGCTCAGACATGGGAGGTTGTGTTCATGTCGCACGGCGGGATCATGTCAATATGAAATCAGATGGAGGGCCAGTGTTATATGGATGGTAAACAAAAAATCATGATATTATTTCAGGGAAGCAGCAAATTAATGAAGAAATGTCGGGCAGAAAAGAGGCAAAGTTCCACAGCAGTTCTCTCATTCCCCATTGACTTGAATCCCATTTCAGTGATTGGCCCGGGACCTTTTAATCATCAGGTCTACAGGCCAATGACATGGTTGGCACGGCAACAGTTTAAAATGGTTTGCCTCTGTCATTTACTGTCAGCGTCCAATGAGGAAGTGAAGCTATAAACGTCACAAAAATGGTCAAACTGAGTGTTTTTTTTTGTTGCTAAATCTTAACCTCTTACCCCCCGCCTACACCAAATGCATTCTGTCCTCTTTTGGCTGTGTAACACCTCATTTGAAAGCTAAGACCCACAAAACTGAGATTTTACCTCGCGTTGTTGCTGTGTTGTGTCACCTTTTGTATGTTTTTTTTTTGTTTTTTTGGTCACATTTTTGTTGAATTTTTGTTGAATTTTTGTCACATTTTTGTCACATTTTTGTTGAATTTTTGTCACATTTTTGTTGATTTTTTGTAATTTTTTTGTTGAATTTTTGTTGAATTTTTGTTGAATTTTTGTTGAATTTTTGTCACATTTTTGTTGAGTTTTTGTTGAGTTTTTGTTGAATTTTTGTCGCATTTTTGTCACATTTTTGTTGAATTTTTGTTTGAATTTTTGTTGAATTTTTGTCACATTTTTGTCACATTTTTATGAAGTTTTTGTCACATTTTTGTTGAATTTTTGTCACATTTTTGTTGAATTTTTGTTGAATTTTTGTCACATTTATGTCACATTTTTGTCACATTTTTGTCACATTTCTGTTGAATTTTTGTCAAATTTTTGTTGAATTTTTGTCACATTTTTGTTGAATTTTTGTTGAATTTTTGTTGAATTTTTGTCACATTTTTATCACATTTTTGTCACATTTTTGTTGAATTTTTGTCACATTTTAATTGAATTTTTGTCACATTTTTGTCACATTTTTATCACATTTTTGTCACATTTTAGTTACATTTTTTGTCAATTTTTTGTCAATTTTTTGTCAAATTTTTGTCAAATTTTTGTTGAATTTTTGTTGAATTTTTGTTTAATTTTTGTCACATTTTTGTTGAGTTTTTGTCACATTTTTGTTGAATTTTTGTTGAATTTTTGTCACATTTTTGTTGCACTTTTGTCACATTTTTGTTGAATTTTTGTTGAATTTTTGTCACATTTTTGTCACATTTTTGTCACATTTTTGTTGATTTTCTGTCACATTTTTGGTGCTTTTCCCCAAGAATCTTTTTGATTAGGTTAAAGCCAAACTGGACAAAATGGGATCCGTTCAGGTGGGAGTTAAGAGGTTAAATAAAACAGTGTTAACTACGTTTCAGCAAAAAAAGTGCCTAATGTGTCGTGTGCACTTTAAGAGTAAAGGTATGAACTGATAATGTAATGTATGGATTTCTCACTGACAGATCCCATGTTTTCTGACCCGGCCTCCATCGAGACATCACATGAACACAACCTCTGCATTATACTGAAAACAGCAGCGGCTCTGGACGGGTCTCACCTGAGGGGGCACCTGTCCCCCGTTCCTCAGCCAGGTGAGTTTGGGGGTGGGGGCTCCCGTGGCTCTGCAGTACAGCCTGAGCGTGTCCCCTTCGTGGACCTCAGCGGACTGTGGGCTGACCTGCACCTGCGGCTGGGAACCCAGTCCGCTGGGGTTGGATTCTGAAGGAAGGAAACAAAAAAGGGCAGATTACACTCGTCAGTAATGATTTCACAATAACATGTCTCACAAATCCAGGCAACTAGAAAACTAAACCTATGTCTGTATACTTCTGTTCTTCTTTTCTTCTTCTCAGCAGGAGACGACACAGTGGCAACACAGTGAGGAACAATCTTAGATGAGTTGTGTAGGTCTTAGCTTTCAAATGAGGCGCTACACTTGCCTATGGGCTGCAAGCTCCAGTCGAGAAGCTTTTAGATATGGGTAAAACTGAACTTTCCAAGCTTTCCATCATGTTATTCTGTCCCTCCCTCATTAAAAACATGGCTGAAGTGTTGCCTTGGCACATTCACGTGTTTCTGAGTAATCTGTAAAAACTCTGATGGCAGCCATTTTAGGGATAGGTTTGCCTGAGTCCTCCTAGGAACGCCCCCACCTCCTGGAGACGCCTCCGAGCTTTGGTCACCAGCCGAGTAACCAACCACTGCTCCTCAGCAGAACCCCCTCCCCACTGATGCCACAGACAGCGTGTGGAGGGGGCGTGTCTAAAGGCTCAGAGGTTCTTAACCCCTTAACTCCCGCCTGAACCGAGAGGATCTTTTTCCTCACGTCATCAGATTTTTTTTTCCCATCATTTTTTTGTTGGGTGTTCAACTCATTTTTGGTCATTTTTGTCATTTTTTTGGTCAATTTTTCCATAAATTTTTGTCATTTTTTTGGTAATTTTTAGTCTTTTTTGTTGTTGTAATTTTTAGTCACATTTTTGTCATTTTTTTGTCATTTTTTCCTAAATTTTTCATCAATTTCTTGTCCATTTTTTGTGACATTTTTGCCACTTTTTCAGCAATTTTTCGTCCCTTTTTTGTCAATGTTTTCTCACTTTTTTCTCACATTTCCATCATTGTTTTCGTCTCAGTTTTGTTGCTATTTTCACACCTTTTTTCCAGAAGCTTTTGGATTGGGGTAAAGCCAAACTGGAGAAAATGTGCTCGGTTCAGGTGGGAGTTAAGAGGTTCTTAAAGAGACAGAGGCCTATTTCAAGACATTCACTACAGCCATTTTGAGAGAGACATTTTATACAAGGCAGTTATTCTAATTTACTGCATTTACAGACCAACAGAAGGTTTGTCATCATTGTAGTGTGATATAGACTGGTGCTATGGGACTGAAGAAAGCAGAACACCCCCTCTGTAAAAGAGAAGGTGTGATTATCCAACCACAGCACAAATCAGATCATAAAAATGGAGCTTAATTGGAGTAAACACACTTATCATTTCGGCCTATTTGCTGATGCACGGAGGACACATACTTTGCACAAACAGGGAGACCCGAGCGGTGTGCTCTCCGTGGGTGTTGAGGGCCTTGCAGATGTACTCGCCCTCGTCAGACGCTTCCACGGCCGAGAAGGACAGCAGGCCGCCTTGGACCTGCGCCCGGGGGCTCATCCTCCTCCCCGGGGCCGCTGTGGAGACATTAGACCTCATTAAAAACAAGCACAAAGACATCTGCTCTGAAGTGCTGTCCAATGTCAACCCGAGAGCCTCGAGAGCCTCGTGATGTACGTTTTTCAGACCGCACAGCAGATATTGTGAGAAGAAACATGAGTGTTTAAAAGAAAAAGGGATTTAGTGTTTTTTGGATCATGAATTATTGCTTCTACTGTTTGTTAAACCCACCCCATGACGTTTGTGTTGCTTAATAATTATAACGATGCAAGGGATTTAAATCAGAACTAGATAAGTTTGCTTGGCCAATTTGATTGAAGTCGTTTTCATTGAAACAGCATAATTAGACCAGCCTCTTTGATGTATAAATAGCTCTCTGTCGCTTTTGTTACATAAAAGTAGCTCATCATATAAAAAGGTTGGAGACTCCTCGCTTCCTAGTTAATACAAGTGCTTTGTCCACTTTGTAGTGGAACACTTCACGTAACCGTATTTAAATCGGGGAAACGTGGAAGAGCTTGGTAGCTTCTATCTTGACCAGTTTTGGAGCTATAGAGGAGAGAGGGAGAGGCTAAATGCTAACGCCGTCTGCGCTGTGTTTACGTGACTGAAGATCAGACAGGTCCTAAAGAACTCGTCACAGCTCAGGTAAGAACATATCTCAGTGTGGAAAAACGGTGGCCTGTTCCTTTAAAGTATGGCTCAGACACAAGAGTGTGTTTCGTCATATATGATTTTTTGCTTGATTAATTGCTTTAATGATCAGATTAACCAATCAGAGGAACGCCATCTATCCCTCTGATCCCACCTATTCAAATAATGTCCCACTTTTCCAGTAAAGCTCGACTTACTGTTGTGTAGAGAACGACAGTATAGTATACTCCAGTGTAACCGAGTTTGATGATGAAGTTGTTTCCAGTAGGCATGAAATCTAAACACCTTGATGTTTTATCCCATTAGCACGTTATAAACATACAAAAAGTGTGATCCACAGCACATTCAACTGCATGTTTGGATAACATTTTCATCATTTGATCCGTTTTACACAATTCTTTTGCCAAATTTCTCGAATATCCAAATGTTCTTCCGTTCCTCTGCTTAAAGAAACAGGCTGAGCTTAGACCAGTTGAACCTGTCTGAAGATGTTGTTAGCATTTGGCCTCTCCCAATGTATTCCTATGGCTCCAAATTGGGGTGAAGTTGGAAGCGACCGAGCTCCTCCACGGGCACAAAGACCAGACGGGTACACATGAACTCGTCTAAGCTCAGGTAAGAACATATCTCAGTGTGGAAAAACAGTGGCCTGTACCCTTAAAAGGGACTGGATGGAATTTATACTCGCTACTGCCTTCCTGTCTCTGTCGAGTGCAGACGCGTTTTCGAACTGCTCCTGGCTTTCGTGCTTTTTTCCTGCTTCTGCGAGTGTCTTTGTCTGACTTTTGCTTCTCTTGGACCACCTGCTCTCTGTCCTCCAGAACCGCCAAACTATGGAATTGATTAACTGGAATCACAGCACAATTGATGAGGTTTTTTCCCAAAGTGAGACCACGGAGGAGGTCGTCTTCCCTGACCGGACTTTCACAGCTACGGTGGACGTGTGGAGAAGGTGGATCGTTTGCCTAGCGGTCCTGTCGGTCGGAGACATCAAAGATATTTTGCACTTCCTGTCTCTGTCGTGTGCAGACGCGTTTTTCAACTCCCCCAACCCCGCCCTCCAGTCGACAGGTGGGCGCCCCTCCCCTACCCAACAGAAAATTCCAGCGCCTGCCCAGGTGTACTGTGTTTTCCCCATGTATTTCAAGGACTATGCAAATAAGTGCACACACATCCCCTCCCTAACCACGCCCCAAATCCCTCTGCGTCTGTGTTCACAAACTTTATATATGTGCTTTGCCTAAAGTTAACCTGATGGTAATTTTGCATATTTTCTTTTGTAAGGCGCATTGAGTTGCCTTATGTACGAAATGCGCGGTGTAAATAAAGTTGCCTTGCCTACTGCCACCTCAGGTCTAACGCGTAACTGCAGCTTCTATATTGTGTCCCAACTTTTTGGATAAGAATATTTTGTGACCTTTATGTGTGTGTGCCAAATTTCTCATGTCTGTGCCTTCATGTTCCACCGCATCACGTGACCTACAGCTAAACTGACAGCTCTAAACTCTGTCCGTTCCAGGTGAGAGATGGGCGAAAGCACATACCTATCCACTCGACGGCCGGTGTGGGGCTGCCGGACACAGTGCAGCGGAACTCGGCCCTCTGTCCCTGCTGGGCGTTCAGCACCGAGGGACTCACAGTGGCCACAGGCTGCGCCCCTTCAGCCGCTACGGGGGGGGGGGGGGGGAGAAAACCAGGCAAAACACACACCAGGAAGTCAATAACTACACACTGCAGCGAGGAAAACCCACAGGTTCAAATGACTTGAATTCAACACATGCGTCGTGGTTGGTTGTTTATTAACTGACATGATATTATGAACTCAAGTCATTTCAGTCACATCTTAAAGGAACAGGCCACCGTTTTTACATACTGAGATATGCTCTTACCTCACTTTAGTCGAGTTAATATATCCCCGTCTGGTCTTTGTCCGTGCGCTCACACATACGCAGCCTCTCCCACATGTCACATAGCTCCGAAAAAGCTCACGATAGAAGCTACCAAGCTCTTCCACGTGTTCCCTATTTAAATAAAGTTACGTCAAGTGTTTTCATGCCAAGTATATTTACACAGAAATGTAACATGTCGATTTTATAAGCAAATAAAAAGGGGGACTATATTGTGAGGCGTAATGATACAGGAGCAAAACGTCCGCGCAGTAACTCCTAAAGGTTATTGACGGAAGTGAGCGGGGAAGTCTTTAGGAGTTACTGCGCGGACGTTTTACTCCTCGTATCATTACGCCTCACAATATAGTCCCCCTTTTTATTTGCTTATAAAATCGACATGTTACATTTCTGTGTAAATATACTTCGCATGAAAACACTTCACGTAACTTTATTTAAATAGGGAACACGTGGAAGAGCTCGGTAGCTTCTATCGTGAGCTTTTTTGGAGCTATGTGACATGTGGGAGAGGCTGCGTATGTGTGAGCGCACGGACAAAGACCAGACGGGGAAACGGTGGCCTATTCCTTTAAGAGAGCGTCCGCATAAGAAGTACAGGAGGAAGCAGTGAGAAACGCCTTTGGTTTGAAGGGAGTGAAAGCGATGACCTGCTCCTGTCCCGCCCCGGAGTCTTTGGCAGTCTGTAGACCTGCTCCAGTCCAGACAAAACAAGCCCGATGTGGCGGCCAGACCTTGGCACAGCCTCGGGGCACAGCCTCGGGGCACGGGGGGCGTATAAGAGCCGGCCCGCGCCCGCACTGTAGTTTCACACTCAATCCCTCATGATCCCAGGGTGACACGGCCGAAAGAAAGGCCTCATTCAGGGAGATGGGACGGGAGGAGCGGAGGGCGATTAGGGCGGCCACAAAACTGCACCGGGGAATGTCGGGGAAGTTTGGGCCTGGGCTAAACTCGCTGAACTTCAGAAACGACACTTCTGAATCAGAGAGTTTAAAAAGTGCGCTGACTTTACTACATTCTTTAGTTTGCTTGTGTTCACATTGGCGATGAGGTGGCACTCTCACCAGGTCCTGTAGGCGGCTGCATATATGAAAAAAAACACCCCAAAAAATGGCTACAAAAGATTTTTCAATGGTTTTCTGTAGCATCAGGTGAGCTTATTAACATACTAAAAGTCGACCAAAATCTAACCACTGGAAAGGTTTCATTTTCAAGATGGCGTCCGAGAGGGTGGCGACAAAGACTCTATATATAAACATTAGCGAGTTTGTCACGGCAACGGCACACATTTTCAACGCAACCTTACGTCGCTCCCCAGAGGCTTAGCGGGGCCTGGATGGGCTCGTTTTAAAGCCCCGCCCCCTCTTCTTCCCAACGCAATAAAAGGCAAGTCTCTGCGACATTTACCCGCGGAGATATTCACTAAAGTCTGCGAGGTGAGCGACCACCCTGACATGGTTTTAGCCTCTCTGTTATCTTAGCATTTTATCAATTAGCATTTGACAAACTCGCTAATGTTAATATATAGAGTCTTTGTCCACGGTTTCTACTATACAATTATGTGATCATGTGACGACAACTTGAACAAGCCCATTGGATTCCTAGACACCCAAAACATGGGGTTAGAACCAAAGTGACTTGTGTAGGATGAATAATAAAAAGCGTTTGACACTGTCAACCATAACCTATTGTTGAAAAAACTACAACACTACGGACTAAGGGGTCAGATATACAAATGGCTTGAAAGCTACTTAAGTAACAGAAACCAATATGTTCAATTTAAACACTATAACTCGGACTGTAGAACTGTTGTATGTGGAATCCCCCAGGGTTCAGTAATTGGCCCTAAACTTTTTATATTATTTATTAATGATATCTTTGAGGCTTCCAAGGACATTAATTTTTTGTTGTTTGCTGATGACACAACTGTGTTCAAGTCTGGAACAGATTTAAATGAACTAATGGCCAATATCGAAAGGGAAATGACAGTATTAAAGACATGGTTTGATTATAATAAATTGTTCTTAAACTGGGATAAGACAAATTATATGGTGTTTGGAAATAAGAAAAATGCATGTACAAAACTAGTTATTGAAGATGTAAATATTGAATGTGTCTCAGAAATCAAATTTTTGGGGGTTATCCTAGACAGCAAACTTAGCTGGAAGCCTCATATTGACCACATCAAAGGTAAAGTTAGTAAAAATATTGGTGTCCTATATAAGGTTAAACAC
Source organism: Gobius niger (assembly GCF_951799975.1). Lineage (NCBI taxonomy): Eukaryota > Metazoa > Chordata > Actinopteri > Gobiiformes > Gobiidae > Gobius > Gobius niger. Next base: position 1,257,713 of record NC_136857.1, on the reverse strand, counting down.
ACGTTGGATGAGGCTTCATTACAGCTTTTATACTCAGCCTTAATAGTTCCTTATTGACGTGTGGGGAAATGCAGGCACCAGTTATACAGAAAGGTTGTTCTTACTCCAGAAGAAAGCGATAAGAATTGTGACTCTCAAAGGTCCACGAGACACAAACAAACTGTTTATAAAACTGCAGACCTTGAAATTTAATGAATTGGTCAAATTTAAAATACTACAAATTATGTGGAGAGTGAAAAATAAGTTGGTGCCAATACATATTCAAAACAAATTTGTGTTAATTACAGATAGTAACAACAGAAGAAAGGGCAATTTCTGGGTTCCATTTTCACACACTTCACAAAAACAAAAGGGGTTTCTTGTAAAAGGGATCAGTTTATGGAATTCTTTGGACATTGTTCAAAAATCATGTAACACAATCACTCAATTCAATCAAATGTATAAAAAAAAAGTACTTGGAAAATACGAAGGCGACGAAACATAAGAACCAATGTTGAATTTGTAACAGTCATTGATTTAGATGTAAAGTATTATTGTACCTTGATATCGGCTAAAACACACCAAAAACTGGTGAGCCGTCTGTTCAGAGCCAGCTCAGATTTTGGAGAAAAAAAAAAAAAGGGGCATGAAATTTATAAGACAATGTCTTCCTCATGCTCCTATTCAGCATTGAATATTTTGCTTTTGCTGTTGTTGTTATTATTGTGTCTGTAATAACACCATGGCTGAATAAAAAACTGAACTGAACTAATAAAGGAGGATCTCGCCACCCTCTTGGACGCCATCTTGAAAATGAGACCTTTCCAGTGGTCAGATTTTGGTTGACTTTTAGTATGTTAATAAGCTCACCTGATACTACAGAAAACCATTGAAAAACCTTTTGTAGCAGTTTTTTTTTGGGGTCAAACCATATTTTCAGCCGGCTACTTGGTTAGCTTCTCGGGCTGGATGGGGCCTCTCTGTGTTTGCATGTTCCACACCAGGTCTAGGGCTGGGTACGGTTAAAAGGCACCAGTGCCAGAAAAAGAAGGCGCTACTTTTACAGAAAAACATTTGGCACCACAAATAACTGTGGCTCCACACAAGGGATCCGCTTGCTGCAGCAAATTATGAAAATATGGTTTTGCTTAAAGTGCATAGGACACGTTAGACACAATCTTTGCTAAAACATAGTGAACAGAATCATATTAAAGATTTTTGCTCAAATAAATGACCCAACGTTCTTTAGCTTGAGCATTGTTATGATGTTCCTTATTGGACACTGACAGGAAGTGACATAGATAGACATAGATAGAGGCAAACAATAGATACAGACGGCAACTCGTCATAAAAGGGGGCGTGGCTTCGCCGAGGGGGAAAATAGAATCTTTAGAGAAACACAATTTTCCCTCTTTTTAGCCATTTTCTGGTGGAATATGAACTTATTTATCACATAAATAAAGTCCAGTGTAAATCGGGTCCATATGGATATTTTCTCTCAGCAGATTGTTCTGAAGTGCAAAAACGGCAGTTGTAGCTAGCGCTACCTAACCCGTTAGCATTAGCCCGATGCTAACATGTAGCATCAAGTTAGCATTCTCCGCTTTTTTTAAAATGTATTTATGGCCGTCTGTATAGATACAGACGGCATCTCTGGAATCGCCCATATATGGTCATTTTTGAAAACAGTTAAGGGGGAAAACTATTTTGAAAAATCTAAACTTTCTCTAATTATTCAAAAACTACTTTAACAAATGCTGAAATATGAATATAGTTTAAAGTAAATAAAGATACAAAGACATGGGGAGGGGCAAAGTGGTTCAACAGCCCATAAATACATGAATAAGGGAGAATGCTACATGTTAGCATCGGGCTAATGCTAACAGTTAGCTAGCGCTAGCTACAACTGCCGTTTTTTCTCTTCTACAGAACAATCTGTTGCGACAAAATATCCATATGGGCCCGATTTACACCTGACTTTATTTATGTGATAAATAAGTTCATATTCCACCAGAAAAAGGCTAAAAAGAGGGAAAAATTGTGTTTCCCAAAAGATTCTATTTTCCCCCTCGGCGAAGCCACGCCCCCTTCTATGACGAGATGCGTCTGTATCTATGGGAAATGAGTGAGAGCTCTGGAACTTTACCCCTATCTATGTCACTTCCTGTCAGGAGCTCAGGGGCGGATCTAGAAAAAAAAATACGGGGTGGCAAGCAAGGTCGGGGATCAATTCTTGGGTGGCAACACATTTTACAGTGTTGAATGGTTATAGGTACGCAGGTTTTGCTTGATCGTAAGGAAATGTTTCCATTTTGACGCAGGCTGAGCCCATAGTAGCATTGTCCATAATATAAGTAGGAGGTTTCTAACTCAGGTCAAATTGAAACATTTGTAAAATGTTTGTAAAAAATTGTAAAACCTGGCTCCTTATTTAGGTACAAAGAGAGTGAGCGCCCAAGTAGCTTCTAGAGCAGATGACCACATGACAGTGGGGTGGCACATGGGGTGGCAATGCCTTTACTAGGGGCCGTGCCACCCCTCCAGATCCGCCCCTGCAGATGCTTCAAAATAGGAAGTAACTTTTCTGCCCAACATTCCTTCATTAAATTGGGTAACACTTTACATCACGGGCCGGTAAGTCCTTGGTATTTACACTGGTAATTCTAGGTACTTATTGTGGTACTTAAAGGATACTATAGTGAGAATTACAAGGTACTTCTAGATACAGTGGTGACTCTTCGTAATGATGCCAAAGCTGTACCCATTTGTAAATAGCACTGAGTCTGTGTGAATGTAGGTGTGAGCGAACACAGTGTGTATGAGTGTGACTGACAAAGTTTTATGCAAATGTTGTATTTATGTATTTTATTATTGTAAACTGTGTAGAAAGGCCCAACCAGGGACATGAGCTGCGAACTAGCACTAGCTACAAGCTCTTCATGCATCGCATCAGCTGCAAATATTCATTGTAACTATGTTGATTGTATCGTCCCTGATAAATAAATAAATAAATAAAATAAATAAAATGAAGGTTGTACTTCTTGTTTTCCCTAATGCTGTTTTATGTTGTTTTATATCACACAATCCTAGAAAAATGACTTCTGTTTGTAGAAGTACCTCATTTACTACTCATGAATTGCTGCTGTAGCATCCTTGAATTACCAATAAGTATCATAGATGTATTCATTACTAAGAGTTACCCCTGTATCTCTTAGTAATGAGAGATACAGTGGTAACTCTGTGTCTCCCTAACCCTAAACCTAACCCTAACGACTGGTAATTATGTTTTTTAGTACCACAATAGAAACCTAGAATTACCACTGTAAATACTAGTACTTTCCACTGTAAGTACCACAATAAGTACCGAGAAGTACCACAGACTTACCGGCCCGTAATGTAAAGTGTTACCTTAAACGGCTGCTTCACTGAAATAAAATGATAATGATTCTAATTAGTCTAAAAGCATTATGACCGGTCATATGCAGTCGATTTCAGATTTCTAGGTAGTAAATAATGCAGTATAAGTTACTGTATTGTAAAATGTTTCATGCATTTTATTTGTATATTGTTGTTTTAATCAAATGTTGGACCCCGTGAAGAACAGCGACAGCTCGACTGCGCTGATGGGCAATAAACATAAACATAAAACTGGAATCATAAATCCAAAGCCATTAAGGCATAATGAGAAACAAAACCAAACACCCTGAAAGGTACCCAGCCCTACCTGTCTGTGGTTCATCCCAAACGATGATCGAGTTAGTAATCCAACTATCCTAGACCCGGTTTTTCCATCACAACTGGACTAATCTGCCTTAAACACAGCGGTGCAGTTTGACGATCTGAGTCAGGGATCTACCGAGAAGCCATGAAGCTACGATACAGGAGGAGTGTGATGGGATGTATTAGGCACAGTATGATGTTTGAAGACCAGATAACAGCTACGTTCCAGAAAAGAATGTCTCCTCACGGGAAAAAACAGAAGAAAAAGTACAGAGAAATGAGGGGACATCTCTGAATGTGGAGACACTGTTTTGACATGGTTTATAAATTGTTTGGATTGAGATAATATTACTGCTCTGGTATAATTGGTCCGATAACTAAAGCTCAACATTCATAGGGAGTTGTCCAGAAGAAATATCATGCACTTTGTTCTGCAGTGATGGACCCCATGAACCCTCAGGTGGAGCTGGAACCGCCCATGTACAACCGTTTAGCCAAGTCTGCAGCGCCCGCGGCTAATGCGGGCACAGCTGACGGGAAAGTGAGAATGTTTGCTTCAAAATTCTTAAATCTTGCCTTAAGACACATTTGTTCTCCTTGCCGTTTAACTAGTTTACTTATTTGTGGCAAAAATCAATCAAAGAAGGAAACAAGCCACGTCTCTTTTGTTCTCATCTCAACCAAAATACATCTAATTAAAGCAATGGAAAAGTTAAGGCCATGTGTTTATTCACATTGATGAAGAGAGGGTTGATTTAATCTTTATGAAGGTTGCACTGTATATTGGAAAATAACTGTAATCGCAATATTATTATTTTTTCTGCAAACTTAACCTCTTAACTCCCGTCTGAACCCGCCTGAGAGGATCATTTTCCTCACGTCATCAGATTTTTTTCTAAATTTTTTTGTTGGGTATTCAACTCATTTTTGTAACTTTTTTGGTCAATTTTTTGTAATTTCTTTGTCAATTTTTTATCACATTTCTGTCACTTTTTTATACTTTTTTTGTCAAATTTTTATCACATTTTTAATTTTTTTTTGGCACATTTTGTCAAATTTGTGTCATTTTTTCATCAACTTTTCGTTACTTTTTTGTCACATTTCTGACATTTTTTTCGTCCATTTTTTAATCAATTTTTTGTAATTTTTTTGTCAAATTTTTGTCTTTTTGGTCACATTTTTATTACATTTTTGTTATTTTTTGTCACATTTCTGTCACTTTTTTTTAAAAAATTTTGTCAAATTTTTATCACATTTAAAAAAAAAATTTGGCACATTTTGTCAAATTTGTGTCATTTTTTCATCAACTTTTTGTCACTTTTTTGTCACATTTCTGTCATTTTTTCCGTCAATTTTTTAATCAATTTTTTGTAATTTTTTTGTCAAATTTTTATCACATTTTTGTTATTTTTTGTCAAATTTTTATCACATTTAAAAAAAAAAATTGGCACATTTTGTCAAATTTGTGTCATTTTTTCATCAACTTTTCGTCACTTTTTTTGTCACATTTCTGTCATTTTTTTTCGCCAATTTTTTAATCCATTTTTTGTAATTTTTTTGTCACATTTTGTCAAATTTGTGTCATTTTTTGTCAATTTTTTGTAATTTTTTCATCAATTTTTCGTCACTTTTTTTGTCACATTTCTGTCATTTTTTTTCGTCAATTTTTTAATCAATTTTTTGTAATTTTTTTGTCACATTTCTGTCATTTTTTAATAATTTTTCGTCAATTTTTTAATCAAATTTCTGTCACTTTTTTATCACATTTCCAAAAAAAAATTGGCACATTTTGTCAAATTTGTGTCATTTTTTCATCAACTTTTCGTCACTTTTTTGTCACATTTCTGTCATTTTTTTCGTCTATTTTTTAATCAATTTTTTGTAATTTTTTTGGCACATTTTGTCAAATTTGTGTCATTTTTTTGTCCATTTTTTGTCATTTTTTCATCAACTTTTTCATCACTTTTTGGTCACATTTCCATCATTGTTTTCGTCTCAGTTCTGTCGCTATTTTCCCACCTTTTTTCCAGAAGCTTTTGGATTGGGGTAAAGCCAAACTGGAGAAAAAGTGCTCGGTTCAGGTGGGAGTTAAGGGGGGTTAAAGCAGCATTATGCAACATTTTAAACTGAAAAAAAAAAAAAAAAAAGTGATATGTGTGCGTATTTGACCTTGTAGTAACCCAGTGGCTGTATGAGTGGTCAGCATGGCGCCTTTACTTTCCATCACAGTGGTCTCTTAGATTCTCCACTGGGTTACTACTATCAACTTTCTTTTCTGCTTATAATGTTGCATAATGCTGCTTTAAGTTTGCATACATTTTTTTTCCGGAAAATGTCGCTATTTTCACATCCAGACTTCTTCTCAGTAATATTTTGGGGTGTGCTGGTTGCTTGGTTGTACATAGGCAGTGGCTCCGTTCATCCATGCCGACAGACGAGTGCATGCATGACGCAGCAGCAGAGAGAAGGAGGAAGAGGCGGCGCCCTCTAGGGAGCGTCCGAGGGATGTGGAAAAAAAAAAAACAATAATAATCCGTGCCCCCAAATGGACTTACGCTTTCTGTGTCCTTCAAACATTTCATAGGCTGTGTAAAACATCTGAGTCTGTGAGGCCTCTGGAGACGGGAGGAGATACAGAGGGAGGAGCACAGGTAAACTGACAGGTGAGTGAACCAATGACAGCAGTTTACCCTCCACTGGACCCGCCCAGAGGGTTTAAGTGTGTCGGAGCTCGCTTTTCCTGGTATATTGATGCGGGTCATTTGAGGTTCTGAGCTTACCTGTTTGTGCTGCTCGGTCCACAGCACACACTATGGGATTAGCAACACACAAAGCCACGCTATCAGAGGTGGAGAAAGTCATCCAAATGTTTTCTTACAGTTAAAGTATGTATGACTTTGTAAAGATTATTTAATAAAAGAAACGTTTCTGTAGCCTCTCAGTTGCACAGTAGTTCCACACTCTTGCTACTCTTTCGATGGCTCATTGGCTTGTTGCACAGTGTGGCTATGCTAGTTCCTCTGAGCTGAAGTTGTGAGCGCCGGTACTTCCTGTCTGTGTTATTTTCCTATAGAGATTAGCTCAGACCTGCTGGAATAATAATCATATTCTCTAAAGATTACGTGGTGGGCAGTGAGTTTCCTACTGTGTGTTCAAACCTTGATGTAACGAGTTCAGAGGAGACGCCTGTGATCAGAAAGGATAGTTTGTCTTGAAGCTAAAGGCTAACATGCTATAAAAAATGGAATCAAAATATATAGCGATAAAAAAATGAAAGTAGGACAAGATGGTTTATGTGCAGATTAGTTTATATTTGAGGCACTATTTCAAATTTTATGATAAAATATAAATATAAATGAAATGAATGTTAGCCTTTAGCTTCAAGACAAACTCACTGATCCTTATAAACACAGACGTCTCCTCTACGGAAACATTTACACTGTACAGCAACTCGTTAACCTGAAGTAAGTGATCATCTACCAGGAAATCACTGACCACCACAGGATCTGTAGGAAATACGATGATTCGAATGAGTCTAAGCTAATCTTAATGGAATTTAATACGGACAGGAAGTGCTAGCGCCCACAGCCTCAGCTCAGAGGAACTAGCGTAGCCACATTGTGCAACAAGCTAATTGTAGAGCAGTAAAAGCGTAAAAGGATCTATCTGATCTTAATACTCGAGCAAAATTCCAGCCCCATCTCAACCTGTCTTACCAACCTCCATTAGTTCAACCTCAGCGACTGAGGTGTGGAGTAAGGAAGGCTCTCCTCAATGTGCCGCCTTCTTAACTCAGGTGGACTTGAGTAAACACTTGTTGTATATACAGTATCTTAATGTAAAAGTAAAATGCTCATTTAAATCAGGGGTTCTCAACTGATGTGGCGTCGGGATCCACCATTACCCAACATGCCAAGCTGTCGACCACATTGAGATTTGGAAACTTGAATTTGGAATAATGTAAAATACTGTTTTTTAAATTCTTTACAAATGATTGTCGAATAAGCATTAAAAAAGCCAAAAAAGCGATGCTTTTTCAGTAAACAAACACTGTATCTGTAACCCACTCTTGAGTCCTGACCCACCAGCTGAGAGCCACTGATTTAAAGTATTCACCTTATTCCAGAGGAGCTGCCATGAACTGGGCCCGCCCCTTTTCTCCTATCAGTTACAAAGGACTGAAGAAGTCAAGATAAAATGAGTAACTGCACGAAAACAAAGCCGATTTTCGGCCGCACAGAGAAACGGTGCAGGGTCGACTTGTTGGTGCATTGGACGTTTTACACAAGTCACTAAACATTAGATTTTACGGGTGAACATTTCCCCCTTGCTCTCCGTTTAAATGAACGGGCTTGACACTCTACCGCAGGGGTTCCCAAGCTTTTTTTGGCTGGGACCCCAAAATTGACACAAAAACAACTCGGGACCCCCATTGTATAACGTTATTACCTCTTACGCTATTTTAGGGAAGAAAAAACATGTTAATATGTATCTAAACAGTTTTTCAAGAATTGAATGGATTTCACTTATTATAGTCTGGTTTAGGTCTCTTCATTCTCCACAAGACGCGAGAACTTTGTTCTTGTGGCAAAAAGAAGGAGAACAAAGTTGGTCTGAGCTCTGACATTTCATTCTCCACAAGACGTGTTTCTGACGAACTGACACGCCCCCTTTTTCAGCCAAAACAAACAAGGAATGACCGAAATAAAACGAGCCATTTGATGTTGTCTCCGTTTTCCGCACCGGTGTTAGGACGTAAACATTGGATTCTCGCTTTCCGCATCCTAATAACCCCGCCCACTAAAAATCCAGCCAATCACAGCCAGAGTTCTCGCAGGCCTGCCGAACAAAGTTCTGCTAAAGGCCTATTCATCCTCCACAAGACGCAAGAACTTTGTTCTCGTACCCAGAGCTGCGAGAACAAAATGACGTCATCTTGTTGTCACAGCTCCTGTTCGGCAGGTCTCGCTGACACATCCGCTCAGCAGAACTTTGTTCGGCAGGGCTGCGAGAACTCTGGCTGTGATTGGCTGGATTTTTAGTGGGCGGGGTTATTTTGGCGGAAGCGGGAAGCGAGAATCCAATGTTTACGTCCTAAAACCGGTGCGAAAAACGGAGACAACATCAAATGGCTCGTTTTATTTCGGTCATTCCTTGTTTGTTTTGGCTGAAAAAGGGGGCGTGGCCGTTCGGCAGAAACACGTCTTGTGGAGAATGAAGTGTCAGAGCTCAGACCAACTTTGTTCTCGTTCTTTTTGCCTCGAGAACAAGAACAAAGTTTTCGCGTCTTGTGGAGAATGAAGAGGCCTTGAGCTGATGCGTCAGCGAGACCTGCCGAACAGGAGCTGCGAGAATAGGCCTTAAAAAGGTACTAAAAACAGTAGCATTTTTCTTTTCGCTTCATCTTGAAATCATCTGGGGACCCCCAACCAAGGCCTCGCAACCCCCCCGAGGGGTCCCTACCCCCACTTTGGGAACCACTGCTGTACCGGAAGTGTAAATACAATGGAAGTGCCGAGACAAAGCAAAAAGAGGCAAAAGTGGGCGGGCGGAATAAGGTGAATACAACAAAAAGTAAGACTTGGGTTTGATGAACGAGACAAAAGGCACTATTTTCTAAAGTGTTTTTTTTTGTAACAGAAGCCACAGTATTTAGCATCTATTTCCACCTCTGATTAGCGTCATAAACACATAAAAATAACAATGTCTGTGAAACAAGTCGATAAAAAACACTGTTATTGCAGGTAAAACATTGACAGAGAAATGACTACGAGCTGCACGTGAAGCAGGACACGCAGGACATGCAGGTTAGTGGCACGAAGCGTTTTCACGACCGCCATACAGCTTGTGGTTAAAAATCACATCCAAACCAGTGTCGTTACTTTAATCAGTATTTCCACAAAGCAGTTTCACAGTTAAATACATCAGACAGTGTGACGCGTGTACAAAAATCACTGTTTCGGTTACACAAAATATCTTACAAAGTCATTCAGTACAATAGAGACAGAGCAGTGTGTGTACAATCTGAAATGTGAGGTGACATTTTGGATATTACAAAAATATATACTTTATAAAAAATACTTGACTATTCATTGGTTTTACAACAGCCTACACGTAAACACACACATACAAAACAAATTAGAAAATAACATCTGTTTATACTATTGACTGATTACACCGTTTTAGAATCACACACAGGAGATCGAACAGGATGATTCATCTTTTGAGGGGTGACGATATTTCAAGTCAAAATCTTAAATATGTACCTGGAAACTATGAACAGGATCGACCGGAATGTTACACAAAAAACTGAACAAAAAAGAAGTGTTTAATAGCACCAAAACAAAGTAACACAGCACACAGTCTGAAGGCGGTAGCTGACGGGTGTTTCCTCTTCAACCCAGTCTTTAAGCACCTTTGACGTCCAGTCGCCCCCATTTTTTATTTTTTATTCCAGAGCGTTTTTTTTTTTTTTTTCAGCTCGAGCATTGAGAAGTTGAAAAGACAGATCCCAGAATCCAACACCTGCCAGTAGCGCACAGAGCCAGAGGTGGGTAGATCGGACAAAGCCTGTGATTCTTGTATCGGCTGAACGTGTTTGTGAAAACTCTCAGTCATTCAGGTGTTTCCTATTGTACAAAAAGGGTTATTAATCCGTCATCTGTGTTCGGCTGCTACAATTCGAGAGGCTTCATCAGCAACTTGTAAAGCTCTTTTAGAGGAAGGACGGAATAATGTTGTGTGGAACCAATAAATCAGTAAACCCCTCCCTACAGTGTTAATTTTGACAACATATTTTAATTTAGTTTTAGATGAAAATGTAATTCGATTTTAGTCTAGTTTTAGTCGACTAAATTTAAGACTAATTGAGTGGACTTTGCATTGATAATATTGATTCTAATCATATTTAATGTTGTTCCTCTGCTTCATGGAGCTGCTCCACATGAACAAAGCTCAGAGCTGATCCTTTAACAGAGAATTTACATGATCACTGCCATGCTCTGCTTTCTGTTGCCCTGTTTTAGTTTGTTTTCTTGTGTTTATGTCCTTGGTGTTTTATTTTGACATGTCTTTTTGCTCTGTTGTGATTTTCTGTTTGACTTCCCTCTCGTTATTGCCTGCCCCGCCCTAATGTGTCTCACCTGTGCCCCGTTTCCTCATGTATTTCTACCGCCGTGTTTCCCTTGTTCTTTGTCAGTTCATTGTCTTTGTGTCCGTGTTTGTGAGTTTGGTTTTCAGCTGCTCCCGCTTTATTTTTGGTTTTTGTCAGTTTCTTGTTTCTTGATTTTTGCACATATTAAATCTAGTTCCGTTGCAGTCTGCATTTTGGGCCATTTCTTTCTTCATTTTACTTTAAATCATGACAATCTGAGGCTCTTTCAGACGCTCAATACAAGTTTGGATGATTTTAGTCTCTCCTTTTCATTTTTATTTAGTCTGATTTTAGTCGACTCAAATATCTGGACATTTTAGTCACAGTTTTAGTCTCATGAGAAACTTTTAATTTAGTTTTAGTCCAATTTTAGTCACAAAAATATCACTTTGACTAAAATTAAGACTAAATATTTTAGTCGACGAAATTAACACTGCCTCCCGACTAGTTCTGTGTACAGTGGGGCAAAAAAGTATTTGGCCAAAGTCCAATAGGAAGTCTATGGGAACTGGCTACATACTTTTTTGCCCCACTGTATGTACAGCCTTTTGATAAAATAATGTTAGTTGCTGACGAAGCCTCTTGAAGTGAGAGGCCAAAGGTCGTCGACACTGAAGACGACAAATTACCACCATTTTTGTACAATAGTCGTTTAGCTGCTCATATTTTAGACCTAGTCCTGAATGTAAGATGTATTTACTGTATATATATGTATATATACAGTATATAGTATGTATATACTGTAACCTTAATCTAGATTCTAAATAATGAATCTAATGAAATCTAATTGGGTACTATCTACTCAAGTCAGACTATAGGGAGTATTCGGTAAGAACTATGCAAAAACTACAGTGCTATGTACTGTGTACTATGCAGCAAGTATGCAAGTACTACACAACAACTATTTGTTCATGGTAGATTTATATAGATTTATATATTCACAGATGAAACTCAGAAAATTAATATGTCGATCATAAGTTCATTTATTTATGTAATTCAAATTCAAATGTGAAACCAATATATGATATAGACTCATGACATGCAAAGTGACATATGTCAAGTCTTTGTTTGTTATAATTTTGATGATTATGGCTTACAGCCCATTTTCAAAATATTGTAATATAAAGCATTTTGAGATTTTTAATATGGGGATATTACAAGCTGAGCCATAATTACCAAAATTAAACAATGTGGATTTTCTAAGCGGATAAAAGGGGGAACTATATTGTAAGGCGTAATAATACCAGGAGTACTTTGGCATCCGCCCAGTAAAGTGAAGATTACTGCACGGATTTCGAACTACTCCCGGTATTATTACGCCTTACAATATAGTTCCCCTTTTATCCGCTTAGAAAATCCACATTGTTTAATTGTGTGTAATTATACTTTGTAGTGGAACACTTCACGTAACCATATTTAAATAGGGAAAACGTGGAAGAGCTTGGTAGCTTCTATCTTGACCTGTTTTGGAGCTATAGAGGAGAGAGGGAGAGGCTAAATGCTAACGCCGTCTGCGCTGTGTTTACGTGACTGAAGATCAGACAGGTCCTAAAGAACTCGTCACAGCTCAGGTAAGAACATATCTCAGTATGGAAAAACTGTGGCCTGTTCCTTTAATGATATTCTAATTTTCCGAGTTTCACCTGTACTCACCACAACATGGGCCTATTCAAGAAAAAACTGCTTTTTACTACTGCTAGCGTTTTTATTCATTTGTTTGTCCATGAATGTCAACTCTTAAAGTGTCCTTCTTAAAACTCCTAGAAGATTCAAAAAGACACTGAAGTAAATGCACTGATGAACTTTTCTACCCACCTCTGAACACAGCAACGTAAAATCAGCTTTATTGACCAGGAATCCCCGAACCGCCACCACTGAATCAGTCCACAGAAGGAAAACTGTTTGGACGTAAGGCATCATCCACCAGATCAGATGGAACAGCGCCCGACAAACACCCGTTAAAACAACACATTGGATTCTGCACAGAACCTCAGGCGGCTTTCAGACAAACCCCACAAGCTGTATTCATTTGATTAGAGACGTACAAAGCAGGCGAGGGAAACGAACAGAAAACAGGGCAAAACACAACAGCGTAGCAAGCAGCAGCCACGAGCATTAGCATTAGCCTTAGCTTTAGCGTTAGCAGTTGGGCCGGAGAAGCATGCACCAAGCTGAACGGAGGTCTGTGGGACTGCCCTGCCAGAGAGGGGCATCTACATGAGTTTAAATGACTTAACTGTTTGGATTTGAGTGGATTTGCAAGTTCATTTGGATTAATCTGCTCATAATAACTCACGTACACTTTTTCCTGCCTGGCTTCAGTGGGTTTTTTCTTCTTTAATATCCACAAAATACACCATCAAATATTTTTCTTACTCCTGACACTTGAAAACCAGACAGAACTTGTCACGATAGGGCTGTTAAAATTCATATTCAACTTAAATGCCTGCATAAAGTAGCATCTACTTTACAAATCAACCACATATGACCAGTGTTAATGTCGTCGACTAAAATATTCAGTCTTAATTTTAGTCAAAGTGATATTTTTGACGACTAAAATTGGACTAAAACTAAATTAAAAGTTTTTCATGAGACTAAAACTGTGACTAAAATATCCAGATATATTAGTCGACTAAAATAAGACTAAATAAAAAGAGACTAAAATCATCCAAACTTGTATTGAGCGTCTGAAAGAGCCTCAGATCATGTTTAAAGGATCAGCTCTGAGCTTTGTTCATGTGGAGCAGAAACATGAAGCAGAGGAACAACATTAAATATGATTAGAATCAATATTATCAATGCAAAGTCCACTCAATTCGTCTTACATTCAGTCGACTAAATTGACATGCAATTTTAGTCGACTAAAACTAGACTAAAATCGAATTATTTTTTTTGACTAAATCTCGACTAAAATTAAATTACATTTTAGTCAAAAGACTAAAACTAAAATAAAACATGTTGTCAAAATTAACACTGCATATGAGCTGTCCACCTACAGTAAATTGTTGGTGTATTTCTTAAAGGGACTATACGGAGTTTAAAAATGTTAAAATGATGTATTTTCCTCCCCCTACATGTTCCAGCCATGTCAGACTGAGCTCAGACCTGTTCACCACAACTGCCTCTAAAATCCTGCACTGTCACTCAAAAACGTGTCACTTCGGGTCCGAATTGCCGTCATGCACGAGCTTAAGGCAAAAAAAATAAATGTAGAGATGTCAATTTGAAACTTTTGCTGAACATCACAGATATAAATATGAGAAACAAATGTATTTTGGCATTTTTTCTGTCATTTTATGTTTTCACATAAAAATAGGGCATTTTGAGCATTAAAATGGCCAAAATTGCCTATATTTTGGGAAATCAAAATAATGAATTGAGCCAGATTAAATGTTATGGTTTTATTTTATTGACATATTAGTGACTAAGATTTTTTCAGAGGGAATTTGGATATTTTGTTTAGTTTTTCAATAAACTAATCACCAGTGAAAAAATCTGTAAAAACTCAAATTCCGCCTGTTTTTTTTGTTTCAAAGCTGAATAAATCAGGCTAGGAATTAGATATTACAAAATCCCTCTGAAAAAACCTTCAAAATCTTGTTGTGTCTCAGCCTGTAAAGTGTGGAGTCTGTGGGAGCTTCTATAAGGGCTCAGGCTCTGCCCGAGTGCGGCTTCTCTCATTCAGAGAAAACCAGCCCTGAAGTTTTGTAGCGAGTGCGCATGCTCGGCCCGTTCTTCCACTTTTCCGCTCCAGCGTCTCGTAGGAGGAAAAACACCATATTTGGGTGAAAGCGTCATCACGGGGCCCCTTAGCAGGACACGTGGATGTCAAATCTGTCAATATTTATGAATGAAAACCCGCGGGAAAGACGGCCTTTCTACTTCCGGGTCGCCCCCACCTCGCAGACAAAACATCATCAAATAAACATCATCATTTTTATATCTGACATGAAAACTAAGATGTAAAGGGAGGAAAACAGATACAAATCTCCACTTCCACCACTGTGTGAAACATCAATACTTTCACCTGCCGTGTCTCGCCTTAACTTGTCAAACCAACTCAAATCCAAATCAAGTCATTGTTACTCATGTAGTTGATATATTTTGGCAGTGCTTCAGGTGGAGGTGTGGTATGCGCTGGGAGAGGGGGCTGAGGGGGACTCGAGGGGGGAGGAGGCGAAACGCGGTGCCAGGGATCACGAACCTGGCACGTAGAGGATGGCACTGCCCTCGTCCATGGCAAACATGTTGGAGCCGGTGCACACGTACACACCGGCGTCCTCCGGCTGCACGTTGAGGATGGTCAGGATGCCGTTGAAGTCCATGGCGCGGTTCGGGAGTTTGCCGTTGCCCTGGCGCGTCCAGACCAAGGTGTAGGCTGGAGACTGTGGGAGGGGCACAGGCACAGCCGGTTAGAGGTGACTTCTTCTTCTTCTTCTACCAAAGAACATAAGACGACCCGCTCTACCAACTGTGCCACCGCCGCCCCTGCAGTAACTAAGCTCAGCAGTAATGATCTCAGCAGCAGGCGGAATATAAACACTAAGTGGGAGCAGCTTCTCTTGTAAATGTGCCCATCTTTTCTCTAAAAACTACTCTCAACTTCAAAATCAATTTGACAGTAGTAAAGGTGATCAAGCATTGGCTTAAACGACTTGAACTGAGGAAATGTTTCTTGTTTTGAGCGGTTTTCACTCATTTAGACACTTTTCCTGATCGGACCGAGTTTGCTTTGCTTCTTTGAGGAGAACTTTTTGTAATTTTTTTGTCCATTTTTTGTCATTTTTTCGTCATTTTTTTAATCAAATTTTAGTCATTTTTTTGGTCAAATTTTCATCAAATTTTAGTCATTTTTTTGTATTTTTTTAGTAATTTTTTGGTCATTTTTGGTCACATTTTTGTCATTTTTTTGGTCATTTTTTTGTAATTTTTTTGTCTTTTTTTTTGGTAATTTTTTTGTCATTTTTCGTCATTTTTTAATCAATTTTTTGTCATTTTTTGTCAAATTTCAATGACTTGAATTGAGGAAATGTTTCTTGTTTTGAGCGGTTTTCACTCATTTAGACACTTTTCCTGATCGGACCGAGTTTGCTTTGCTTGTTTGAGGACATTTCAGACCAGTTCTAGGGTAAATCTCGCTTGAAATAAGAAAGTAAAATTGCCAATGAGATAAGACCAATTTTCTTTCGGTCAGTGCTAGATCATCTGCTCCGGAGGGACGGTCTGCTGTGAGTTTGTATAGATCTATGAGTTGGTTTGTCTAAAAATACAAATAATCCTAATCCTTAAAGTTAACCCCTTAACTCCCACCTGAACCGAGCACATTTTCTCCAGTTTGGCTTTACCCCAATCCAAAAGCTTCTGGGAAAAAGCTGTGAAAATGGCAATAAAACAATGATGGAAATGTGACAAAAAAGTGAGAAAACATTGACAAAAAAGTGACGAAAAATGTATGAAAAAGTGGCAAAAATGTCACAAAAATGTCACAAAAAATGGACCAAAAAATGTAAAAAATGTGACAAAAAATGATTAAAAATTGATTAAAAATTGACAAAAAATTGACAAAAAAAAGTGACAAAACATTGATTAAAAATTGACGAAAAAACGGACGAAAAAATGACAAAAATGTGATAAAAAATTACAAAAAAGTTACTAAAATGAGTTGAATACCCAACAAAAAAATGATGGGGAAAAAATCTGATGACGTGAGGAAAAAGATCCTCTTGGTCCAGGCGGGAGTTCAGAGGTTATAACCATTTCCCTGGCCCTAACCTTAATTTGTGTCATGATATCTCACGTTTTCACAGCAGACTGTCCCTCCGGAGCAGACCATCTAGCACTAACCTTTTCTTTCCCCATTGGCAAAGAAAATGACCTGAAATAAGGACGAAATGTATCGAAACGAGTCAGAAACATCTCAGAACAAGTGAGATAATCCAGGACAAATGCCCAACAACTTCTTAACCAGTAAAAACAACTAAAATCTGGATTATTGTGCTCAAATTGAGATGTTTATACTGATCTAGTTAAATACTTTTTGCAGTGTTAAAGGTGACAAAAGCCCATTCGTGTAGGTCTTTTCAAAGATCCATTAAAAACAGAACAGCGATGAACTAAACTCACATTACATCCACAGCATCAAACTAATAAAGGTGTTGAACATTGTTAAATCAGGAGTTTGAAGCAGCAATGTTTGCATCACACAAAGTCTAGACATTTTAGAAATGTATCATAATTGACATTTTCTGGGCCTTGAACGAAATGCTAACAAATTATTTATGATGTTGCAGATTTAACTTTTATAGTTAAAAGTTTGTAGTGATGGACGACGTCCCAATATTGGCCAGATCAGAACCTGATTGTTTTGTTATGTTGAAATGAAGAAGAAGAAGAAGAAGATCTTTATGTATATTTATATTCAACTGATGTTATGCAATCACAATAAAACCGCCAACACAGTATGAATGAAACGGAGCAAGTCTTATAACATCTGCCCCTTTTGTTACTTCACACTGTTGTCCTTTGGAAACTGGTATGTATTTATGTCTACATACATATATTTACAGTCTTATGTATATATATATGTATATTTACAGTATTAACAGATGTTTTTTATATTCTATATTCAGTTTTTTCAATATATAAACTACAGAACCTTCGTATTCTTGAATGTTTACAAAAGGTCAAAAAGAAACAAACCGTCGTTTTCATGTTTGTTCAAATCAAATATCCCACATTATTCATGTCCAAATACTTCATACTTTTTTAACATTGTAGCTTTTATGTGTATTTTAAACTTCAGGAGAGTTTCTGACTTTTTCACTTCTTTCTGGAGTTTATTGTAGAATCGAACCTGGGTTTGTTAAAGACGTTCCTTTCAGGTTATTCTGACTTTCTCTTTTCTCAAACACTGCAAAAACTATTTAACTAGATCAGTATAAACATCTCAATTTGAGCACAATAATCCAAATTTTAGTTGTTTTTACTGGTTAAGAAGTCGTTGGTCATTTGTCCCAGATTATTTCACTTGTTCTGAGATGTTTCTGACTCGTTTCGATACATTTCGTCCTTATTTCAGGTCATTTTCTTTGCCAATGGGGAAAGAAAATTGGTCTTTTCTCATTGGCAATTTTACTTTCTTATTTCGAGCGAGATTTACCCTAGAACTGGCCTGAAATGTCCTCAAACAAGCAAAGCAAACTCGGTCCGATCAGGAAAAGTGTCTAAATGAGTGAAAACCGCTCAAAACAAGAGACGTTTCCTCAATTCAAGTCATTGAAATTTGACAAAAAAATGACCAAAAAATGACAAAAATGTGACCAAAAAATTGACCAAAAAAAATACAAAAAAATGACAAAAATTTGATGAAAATTTGATTAAAAAAATGACGAAAAAATGACAAAAAATGGACAAAAAAATTACAAAAAGTTCTCCTCAAACAAGCAAAGGAAACTCGGTCCGATCAGGAAAAGTGTCTAAATGAGTGAAAACCGCTCAAAACAAGAAACATTTCCTCAATTCAAGTCATTTAAGCCAATGCTTGATATTCACTTTTTGTAGTAAACATTTCTTGGATGTTCACTGGATATATTTTTCTCTTTACTTTATACAAAACCTGGAGGATATTACAGTCTACAACATCCTCAAATTTTAGTAACTTACATTTAATAAAGAGTGGATTCGATGGATCTCTATATCTAACATTATGTGTTGTTTTCAGAGCCCGTGTTTGTAGAATGTAGCGGCTCTTTATATAAGTTTTACAGGTTGAGCCCCACATTTCCACACAGTAAGTTCAATATGGTATATTTCAGGATGTTTGACACAGGGCCTCATTTCCTCGTTATCCAGAGTGTTGCTGGTACCTGGAGATATTTTATTTTGTAGTTCATGCAGTTCTTTTGTTTGAAGAGTTTCGTGGCGCTAGGCTAATGCAAGGCTAGCGCATTTCTATGGTATCAGCTAGCCTGCATTAAAAACAGTCTGACCCGCTCCACAGAGCACCTGTAACTCTTCAAATATAAGAACTGCATGAATTACAAACACTCTGGATAACGAGGAAATGAGGCCCCATGTCAAACATCCTGAAATATCCCTTTAAGCTAATAATTGAAAATATTTATTGTTATTTCACTTGTATTTATTTCAGGATACAATATTGGCAAATGGGTTAAGAAAGTTGCTTTTGCTCCATTGGCAGTTTTACTTTCTTATTTCAAGCTAAACGACCTCAGAACCGGTCTGAAATGTCATTGTCAGGCAAAATAATATTGGCCAGATCAGGAAAAAAGTCTAAATGACTGAAAACCACTCAAAACAAGTTAAACATTCTCAATTCAAGTAATTAAAACCCATCCTTTTTGTAGTGTTTGCACGTCTGAAGCCTCACCAAACCTGTGCTGCCTCAGTAAACACGTCCTTTGGAAAGAATACCTTGCTCTTTGCTGTGCAGATGAAGCTGATGGTGGCACCGACCCTCACAGTCTGGGACCGGGGTTCTTCCACCGTCACTTCGATGGGTTTAGACGGAGTGCCTGGGGATGGAAAAACATTCACATATCTGACTTTCAGCAGGAGACGCCAGCGCCGCACGTGCCAAGAACGCTCAGAAACATGTCATAAATAAAACCACGAGCTTTCACAATCTGCTCCGAAGCGCTCTCTCGTGTGTCGAAACGCAGATAAGGAGGAAGTATCTGAATCTCACTGGTGACTATGATTTCGGCGTGGCTCCGGTTGGTGCTCCTCTGGTCTCTGCACGTGCACACGTAAACGCCGGCGTCGCTCTCCTGGACAGTGGGGAAGTACAGCTCTGCTCCTGCGGACACAGCGAAGCCAGAAAGCAAATGAAAATCAGCAGGACTGTCAGGGCTTTGGAGCTGGACTTAGGCCATATCCACAGGAAGACAAAACGCTTATGTTTTCAGAAACTTTCTCTGTGAGCCTGAAGCAGCTCAGTAAATGTGAGCGTCCACATGGGTCGACTCAGGTCTGTGAAAACGGCGCGATTCATCTTCCAGGCCTGTGTGAGGCGCTGTGAGGCTGACACAGATGATAGAACAAGATGTTGAGGGGCATGTGCAGTAAACAAAAATGGACGTCTTATGCTCACTCCTCCCCGTTTACCAGAATGACCACGGCCGTGGGGCAATTCATGGCGGATTTACAGACTCCCCCTCCCCAGCTCTGACGAAGCATGTTCCTAAAAAGGGCATAAGGGGCGGGATCTTCACCGTAGACTCGGCCCTTGCGTGACGTGTAGCTCGCGCTGCTCCAATGCTAACAGTCCGACCCTCATTAAGTACAAGATTTAAAAAATTCATATTACGAAAACCAGCCTGGTTTCATATATTGTGATTAACCCAGCGTTATCTCAGGAGGAAGATCAGCCTAGTCTAGTGTTGAAACAATTGAAACCAGGCTTTAAAGTAGTTTTTAACGTGTCTAAAGTCCTAGCGGCGATATGGAGGTACTGCAGCAACGGCGGAGCAATGGCGGCCCCCACGTTTGTGGTCAAAAAGCAGAGCAGCCAGCGGCCATTGGCAGTAAACTTCTGTGGAATGTAAACAGTGAAAATGAAACTGATTCAAGGATTTAGGATCTACAGAAGAGACGAGGAGGAGAGTTTATCCTTCAGACGTAACGGGACTAAAGCAGAAAAACCTGTCATGGACTTTTCCTGTCAGTCCAAACACACAGACGGACTCGTGTTTTTCTCCTTGTCGCCTGTGGCTTGTGGACGGCAGTGGAGCAAAGAGGGGCGGAGTCAAACCATCACAGATCCAAGAGTAAAACTCATTCTAAGGTCAGTAGATCATGGATCACAGACACAAACGCTGGTGCTGTGATGTCATCGTTTTAGTAAAAGTTGCGGAGACGACGTAACAACGGCGCCGCGTAAACGGCGTTTTGAGATCTTTCCACTCTGGGACCTAGTTTGGAAAATGTTCGTTTACAGACCCCCAAAACGCCAGGCTCGTATGGACGATACACTGGACTGATGAAATATCTTTGCGTTTGGTCCTCAGCTTGACTTCGTGTGGACAGGGCCTTAGAGAGCAAGGCTGCTTCCGAAACGGGCAGATTGCTAAGAGCTCTTACGCCAAACCGGATGTGCGTCAGCGTCCGCCATGGCAAGTTGCCTCCGAATTGGTAAGTCAGTTAGGAAGTAGTTAGGAAAAGGAGCCTCGATGCTAACTATCATAGCCACTTTAGCATAGGGACCTCTGATGCTAACTATCATGGCCACTTTAGCATAGGGACCTCTGATGCTAACTATCATAGCCACTTTAGCATAGGGACCTCTGATGCTAACTAACCGGTGATTAGGAGCTATGTGCCATCCCACAAGCCACTGCGCCAAACCCCCCCCCCTCGCCCCCACCCTCGAGTGATTCATGCGCAACCGCTGTTGATTGACAGGAGCACATTTAATAATAAAAATAATAATAATTAAAAAGTAAGATTCTGCACAAGCCAAACTTTATAAAGTGATAAATCCATGTTGTCGTCCCCACAGCTCAGTCACATGTCAGTGTTAAAGAGGAAACTCAGGAAACAGATTAAATGCTTTTGTTTTCATTTAGTAGAAACTTAAGCCACATGGATCATTTGCTGCTGTAGCTTTAAGAAACAGCTGCTGAAATAAAATAAGACTAAAGGGAAATGTTTGGATCATTTGGATTTATTTTTCTCCTTAAATGTCTTTGTTTGGACACTATGTTGTTGTTGGACACTAGGGGGCGACAGGCACTTTTGTTTGGCCTGCACTCCACCAATAACTTTAAAGAAGAAGAAAAACAGCTGTTGGTGATGTCACTTCCCTTTCCCCTGTTTAAGGACGGACGGATTGTTCAAATGCTGCTGAAGCTCTAGTTCACTAACTGCACAGATCGAACAGTTGACCCATGAAAGGTTAAGGAGTTAGTTGCTAGTGTTAGTGCTTAGAGGCTACAATTTGATGGTTTCGGATTGAGCCCAAGTCTTTACCCAGTCTGTCACACTGTGGAGTCTTGTGTGGATTATTATTGACTTGCAGGGACAAAAACGTGTGAAAATCTGACGGATACCCCCCCCCAAAAAGTGGCAAATAGTCTCGAGCACTTCTCCATCTGGGGCTGGTCTCGGGGGTCTGTGCAAAGACGTCCGTGCTTCACTCTCAGAGCACACTCGCTTTGGCTGTGGTGAATTCAAGCCATGTCCAAGCTCCTGCCCAGGGCCCATTGACTCCCTTTGACTGCGAATAATCTGATCCAGGCGGTAGAGGTTTCTGTACCTTGTCTGCGTCTCTCTGCGCTGTAGGAGATGACCCGCCCGTCTTCTCTGGACCAGTGGAAATAATGCGGAGACGGACCGGAAACCTGGCACCTGAGGGTGACGGAGCCGCCCGGAGACGCCTGGACGCGCTCAGGGTAAACCTTCACCACCAGGAAGCCCGCCGCTGCAAAAGAAATTAACCATACTATAACTAGTCTTCATACGATAGTTTAAATCCACATTTTCATATTCTCAGGGGAACTTTCAAAGAGGTAAACTTCGCGCAGCATTTGTTGGGACAGGTGCGTCAGACAGGGCACATAAACCTCTTTTTTAACCAAAAATAAAAAGAGAATAAGAGGGTGGTTTGTTTAAAAGAGAGACACAATTCGGCACATGGCCATATAGCAAAATAGAAAAACAATCTTCTATACAGACGGCATCCCTGGAATCGCCCATATATGGTCATGTTTGAAAACAGTTAAGGGGGAAAACGACATCTAAACTTTCTCTAATTATTCAAAAACGACTGTAACAAATGCTGAATTATGAATATAGTTTCTACTAAATAAAGAAACAAAGACATAGAGAGGAGCAAAGTAGTTCAACAGCCCATAAATACATGAATAACGGAGAATGCTAACTTCATGCTACATGTTAGCATCGGGCTAATGCTAACGGTGAGCTAGCGCTAGCTACAACTGCCGCTTTTCGCTTCGACTGAACAATCTGCTGTGAGAAAATATCCATATGGGCCCGATTTACACTGGACTTTATTTACGTGTGATAAATAAGTTCATATTAGGGATGGGCGGATCGATACCACAGTATCGATATATCGATACCACAGCATCGATATATCGATACCAAACGGCTACTTTTTAAGTATCGATATTGGACAAAAAGTATCGATACTAATTTGCATATGTAAAAAGAAGGCGGGGCAGCAATTTTAAACATTAAAGGATGATTTACATCTGTGTTCTAAGCCAAAACAGTCACAACAGCAGAGGATTGAACTAAGCCAGCCATATCATTCTGGTTTAGTTTCTGTTTGTCATTAAAGTATTAATTTTAAACTTTGTTTGTCTAAAAAAAAAATCTAAATCTAAATCTGATACGGTATTAATCTCTGTATAGAAATGAGTTCTCTGCATTTGACCCGTCCTCAGTGTCACATGGGGCGACCTGTAGGAGCAGTGACCTGTAGGAGCCGTGAGCTCCAGCCTGGGCCGGCGCTCGGGGACCCGTCTCCATGATGTGGAGCCAGGCTGGTGGTCAGAAACACCTGGCTGGAGGATTCACCTATTGCACATGTTTTTTATAACCTACCACTAACCTACGCAGACACGGGGAGAACATGCAAACTCACAGAAAGGCCCCGTCCAGGTGGGAATCGAACCCGGGACCTTCGAGTTGTGAGGCACGAGCACTAACCGCTGCGCCACCGTGTCCTCCACAATGTATTTATGTATTTCATTTCACATTAACATTGTTTAATTAACCAGTCAAAGTAATATAACTTTAATGTACTTTTAATTATAGAAAAAAAAAAACAGTTTTAGACCAGTTTGAAATACATTCTCCCATATAAAATGACCAGTATCGGTATCGAGAAAAATGACCCCAAAAGTATCGGTATCGTATCGATTCCAAAAAATGTGGTATCGCCCATCCCTAGTTCATATTCCACCAGAAAATGACAAAAAAAAGGGAAAATTGTGTTTCTCTAAAGATTCTATTTCCCCCTCGGAGAAGCCCCGCCCCCTTCTATGACGCGATGCCGTCTGTATCTATACAAATTTCCACAGTCTTTGATTCAGTTAATTCAAAACACACTTTTGTATTCTCAGGTAAAAATTGCACTGCCAAAATTGAAGATAAATGACTATAATTGTATTGCTTTCAAATGCAATAATAAGTTCATCAACAAGTGTCTGAGGCAAATAATTTATCACGACTATAATGGAACTTCTTTCAGGAAATTGGACTGATTTAAATTTGATGTTGACCCATGTACTTTCTGCAACCAAGATGTTGAAACTACTTGTCGTTTATTTTTTGAATGTCACTGTTCAAATGTTTTCTGGAATGACGTCCGGAGTTGGATTAATTTAAAGCTCAGTATTCCCCCCTTAGACATGTCACACGTTTTGCTCTATGTGGACAATTTGGACCCTTCATTATCAGATGTCATTAATATTATTGTGCTTTTAGCTAAATATCATTTTCATTGCTGCAAACGGAGGGGTAATAAGCCGTCTTTTCCCTGCTTTATCAATGAATTTAAAATGTTTTACACTACAAAAAGTGAATATCAAGCATTGGCTTAAATGACTTGAATTGAGGAAATGTTTCTTGTTTTGAGCAGTTTTCACTCATTTAGACACTTTTCCTGATCGGACCCAGTTTGCTTTGCTTGTTTGAGGACATTTCAGACCAGTTCTAGGGTAAATCTGGCTTGAAATAAGAAAGTAAAATTGCCAATGAGATAAGAACAATTTTCTTTCCCCATTGGCAAAGAAAATGACCTGAAATAAGGACGAAACGTATCGAAACGAGTCAGAAACATCTCAGAACAAGTGAAATAATCTGGGACAAATGCCCAACAACTTCTTAACCAGTCAAAACAACTAACATTTGGATTATTATGCTCAAATTAAGATGTTTATACTGATCTAGTTATATACTTTTTGCAGTGTCCAGCTCCCTAAAAACACTAAAAGACTGGAAAACGGCACGGACAATCAGCCACCAACTTTCAAAACTGCTTTTATTTTGAAAAGATTTTGCGCCATTATTGTAAATATTGTACTTTTCTGAATGCCTTGTGTTTCGAGAGCCTTGTTCGCCCCCTAGCCTTTGTTCAAGTCTCAGCGAGAGTTTGTATTCTTTCAGTTAAAGGGGCTGGAAGCAAGTTCGCCATTTTATACTCACTACTGCCACCTCAGGCCACATGTGTAACTGCACCTTCTATATTAAGCTCGTGCATGACGGCAATTCGGGCCGAAGTGACACATTTCTGAGTGACCGCGCAGGATTTTAGAGGCAGTTGTGGTGAACAGGTCTGAGCTCATCCTACACATTAGGACATGGCTGGAACATGTAGGGGGAGAAAAATACTTAATTTTAACATTTTCAAACTCCTTACAGTCCCTTTAATTAAAAAAAAAAAAAATCTATACAAATAAACCTTTACAACTGATGTAGATATTCATTTCTTTTGCAGCATAAACGTTTCTCACCATCGTACGGCCGACACTTGTCTCTGTTCTGCGGGTTTCCGACATATCCAGGCGCGCAGCTGATCAGAAAAGCAGAAGCAAACAGCATTTTAGCCCAGGATTACGCGTGACTCATGAGCGCGGCGGTTTATATTGTGACACGTTCGTTATTTCAGCTCACCGCTCGCAGTACTGCCCCGTGTACCCGGGCTGGCACGCCGTGCACTGGTAGCCTCCGTTTCCAAGGCTCTCGCAGGTGGGAGAGAATCTGTGACAGGAATCCAATACAGTCAATACATTTGTCTGTTACATGCACACACTTTAAAGGCGACGCTGAGTTCTTTGTACGATAAATGTATTCCCCACAGCAGGGACTCTTCAGACCGCTTCTCGAGTAACTGATTTGTTTTGATGGTGACACTCGGTTTATATATATCTTTATATCTTTCTTGGCATCAACAAACACCTACAAAACCGCACAGTTTTGTTGTGTGATGTGGCCATTGTTATTGCAACCGAACACCCAGAACACAAGGCCGTGGGAACCCAGGGTGCTGAGGGCGCTGCAGCACTCCCCTGGTGGATAGTTTGTGAACTGCAGGCAATATTAACCCCTTAACTCCCACCTGAACCGAGCGCATTTTCTCCAGCTTTACCCCAATCCAAAAGCTTCTGGGAAAAAAGGTGTGAAAATAGCGACAAAACTGAGACAAAAACAAGGATGAAAATGTGAAAAAAGTGAGAAAACATTGATGAAAAATTGAGAAAAAATGGACGAAAAAGTGATAAGAATTTGACAAAAAAGTGACAAAAAATTTACAAAAAAGTGACAAAAAAGTCAAGAAAATGTGACACAATTGAGTCGACTGCCCAACAAAAAAAATGATGAAAAAAAATCTGATGTGAGGAAAAAGATCCATTTAGTTTTGTAGGTCTTTCACATGAGGCGTCACACTGGCCTACAAGATTTGGGTAAAGCTGAACTGGAGAAAATGCTCTCGGTTCAGGCGAGAGTTAAGAGGTTAATAAATAGGATTTATGCACAGAAAAAGTATTTTGGGGGTACATTTTGTCCCTCAGCGCCCCCTAACTGAAATATCTTCCCACGGCTCTGCCAGAACAGCTTTAACTATGAAGGCTGTGAACACTATAAAACAGGGGTCTCCAGGGGTGTATATTGCCGGGGTCCATAAACAAAAGCTCCAGTAAAATATGTTTTGATAGGGAAATGTAGTATTGAGGAAACGTTTTTCAATGAATGAATTACAATGAGGCTGACGGGAAGGGAACCTCAGCTTACACTTGTATCGCACTTAAAGGAACAGGCCACCGTTTTTCCATACTGAGATATGTTCTTACCTGAGCTGTGACGAGTTCTTTAGGACCTGTCTGATCTTCAGTCACGTAAACACAGCGCAGACGGCGTTAGCATTTAGCCTCTCCCTCTCTCCTCTATAGCTCCAAAACAGGTCAAGATAGAAGCTACCAAGCTCTTCCACGTTTTCCCTATTTAAATATGGTTACGTGAAGTGTTCCACTACAAAGTATAATTACACAAAATTAAACTATGTGGATTTTCTAAGTGGATAAAAGGGGGAACTATATTGTAAGGCGTAATAATACCAGGAGTAGTTTGGCATTTCTTGTATTATTCCTGAGGCTAAATGCTAACGCCGTCTGCGCTGTGTTTACGTGACTGAAGATCAGACAGGTCCTAAAGAACTCGTCACAGCTCAGGTAAGAACATATCTCAGTATGGAAAAACGCTGGCCTGTTCCTTTAACAAGCATTATTCACTCACTCAGTTAGTGAGCTGCTATTGTAGCCACAGTCGCCCAGGAGCAGACTGTCCATTTACCACGTGGCTACAATGTGTTGTTTGTATCCTGATCTCTTGTTATGTCAGTGCCCTCTGCTGGACACGTTTCTTTCTTTAAGCTGCCCCCTAGTGGCTGGCATTAGCATTCAGGTTACTTCTTTATAAATTCAATGGGCTAGAGCAGAGCAGGGGTGTTGAAGTCGTTTGGGCTGAGGGACAAAATTCAGCCCCCACGGTGGGTCGCGGGCCGCATATAGTGTAAAGGACTGTGGCCTCATAAATAACACTTTTTGTGTTTTTCTTTAAAAACTCATAACTCCGCACAGGAATGGGCTAAAGACACTAGTATCACTTTTTAGGTTGGTTTTGTCAGACACTAAGGTTAGAGATGTTAAAGATGTCTCTAACCTTATCAGCTTAAGAACAGCTGATAAGTGACACGTCGCCGCACGCCGGTGATACTTCTGATGACGGCCTGCAGATGGCGCTGAAACATGTGAAGGTAAAAGATCTTTAACATCTCTAACCTTAGTGTCTGACAAAACCAACCTAAAAAGTGATTCTAGAACACAAGTAGACACAATGAACGTTACGAAGTTTACACGTGGGCTAAAGACTTTTTTTTACATGCTCAGGGATTTGTGCTCGACAAGTCAGAGGCCGGATTGACTCATCTCGCCGCTTGTCGGAGACTCCTGCTATAAAACCTCTGATATTCACAAAAAAAAGACTCGTGGTCACCTCTTTGTTGCCTCCTTTAATCCTTAGAGTGGACGCAAAACTTTGGCAGAATCGAGAAATGTTTTATTTGCATAAGTAACCATGCTCCCTGGAGATGTGAATCTTTTCTTTTATGCATCTTGTGATTTCGGATCACACTTCGTGGTGTCTGAACCAGTGTAGAGCGTAAATAAAAAAAATAAAACATGCATCGGAGTAAGCCTTGATCAAAAGACAATACAAAGTTCAATAGTTTCACGTTGACCTGAACTTCTGCCTCCAACAACTCATTCTTATGTTTATGTCAAGCTAAAATGTAACATGTTGCTGCCTGATAACCTGTAACCATGGACACAACAGAAAAGCAGCTATTCACAGGTGCTAAAAGTGCAGTGGTCAAAGCGAGAAATATAAGGTTGAAGAAGAGGAGGGAGATAAATATGAAGCCTGTGTTATTAAAGTCACATTCAGAGTAAACAGAAGCCAAGAGCGCGGCGTGTCCTGGGTTATAAATACAGCCGGAATGTGGGACGTGTTGGTCACTCACTGGTACTCCGGGTCAGTGTGGGGGCAGGCGCAGGGCTGGCAGTCCTCAGGGGTGCCCACCGTGGGGTCCCCAAAGAACCCAGGGGCACACTGCTCACACAGCTCGCCTTGGGTGTTGTGCAGACAGCTCTGGAGAGGGGGAAGGTGTGATTAGAGACTGGAAAGGAGTTTCCTGATCTGTCAAAACATTACTTCAAAGGGATCAATAAAATCTACATATATCTACAGGCAACAATTCCACTGCTACAGCCACAGTAAAACCAATATCTGCAAAACAAATGCTATTTGCATCTTATTTACCAACAACTTCCATCTCATCTCAAAGCCACAATGCGCTTTGCCAATGTTTAATCTATTCATAAAAGCATAATCGACTCGTGGCTTAGTCGCTAAGCTGCAGATCCTAGAAAGCCGGTCCGTCTGCCTCTGTGTCTTGGCTCGGTTTTGCTGATCGACTTTCGCAGCTACAGTTCCCGCTGCACTTCTTGAGCAAATTAATCCCACAGACCATCAACGACAAAAACAAAAGAGTATGCAAATAGTTTTCTTCTGAAACTCTCGACAGCCCTCTTTAAAAACACCCCGAGGTCGATGTTTTCCAGCTGTAAATCCACTGATGTGTAATACGTACGGTGCAGATGCCGGTCTCTGGATGGCACGAGTCTGAGTGTCCGTTGCATTCGCACAGTTCACAGTGTCCCAGGTACAGCCCTCCTCCGGTGCGAGTGTATCCCGGGGCACAGTCCTGAGGCACACGGACAGTTAGTGACTGATCATGACCTCTTTAGTCATTGTGGCTCTTTCAGTGATTATAGACCACTAAAATGTTCTTATAATCTACGCAACCCATGTGATTTCAAGTGAAGCTTTAGACCAGTTTTATTTAAAGCCAAGATAAATGAAATCACTGTAAAATGCTGATAAATAACCAAACATTTGAGCAATACTGAAGGTGGTCCTGATCCACAAGACATGTTTTACAATCGCTTATCAGAACAAAGACTTTGAAAGAGGAGCAAATGTTTGAGTTTTCAGTCATTTCAGAACAGAGGAAAGCCCACGTACAAGATGATTACTGTAAATGCTCTAATATCGACCGGGGCCTTTATTTACTCGAGGGCATCAGGACCAGGCCTTTATTGGAACCAGGCCACAGTTAGAGACAGGCCTTTATTTCTATTTGAGCAAAACGGACGACCAGGAAAAGATTTGTGTCCATTTGCACCTAAAATATCAGGTTCATTTATTACTGAACATTTCAAACCCTCTCCCAGCGGCTGGAACATTGTTTTATTTTGTCGGGACAACAGGAAGTGTTTCGTTGCTGTTCGCGGAGCTTTGACATCAGTGTCACTGCAGGTTTCTGTTTCGTTTTTACCGCGGACCGGATTATTTGTTGTTATCTTGTGTAAAAGGCGAGTTTAGACGGAGCGTTTGTGTTTGTGATCGATCATGAGACTGACCCGAGAGAAGACGAGACGCTCGCGCTGATGGGAGGAGTTATTTTGAGGCGTGGGACTGACCTGCACACGGAGCAGCTGGACGTGCTTTGAAGACGCGATGGAGACTTTATTAAAACCCTGGAGGGTCAAAAACATTTGCCCTGTTTCCAAATATGGTCACAGGAGGTTTGAAAAGTGTCTAAATCTGTGTCAAAGTTACGCTCGGATCAGCTCCTCCGCAGCGTCCCCCTCGGCCCGGGTTCAGTTTGTTACTTCCTGCACGTGAGTTTTCATTTACACCAGTATGAGACAGACTCCTAACATGGGGAATATTTCTACTGCTATAGTTTCTGTCACAGACCCGGCCGCTAATGGAATACAGTCCAGTATTAGAGCATTTACGGTAATTTCAACATTAAGCAGGTAAAATCTATGTAATTATTCGAATGCCACTTAGCTACAATAACACAGCCGCGAGTACGTCCACACACCTGACAGGACAGGCCCTGGTAGCCGGGGGGGCAGCGGCATTGCTCCACCTCCCGCGCCTGGGCCAGCCCGCTGTAGTTGGGCACAGCGATCTCCATGCTGATGTCGGAGATGCTGGAGGAGCGCATCTCCGTGGAGTACGAGGCGCGGATCAAAATGTCGTCCAGGTCGGCCAGGACCATCATCAGATGCTCTCGGGTGGCGGGCATTCCATCGGGCCGACTCCAGTGCTCCTGCGGGGCAGAACCGGGACAGACTGTTAACATGATCACACAGTAAACAACCACAGTGATCCTGATGTTCACTGTGCGAGATAAAACTACAAGACATGTCAGCACCAACGGTAAATAAAAACATTATACAATTTAAAAACTCATGTAAAAATGCTTCTAATATTCATAATGCATTGGATTTATTGCTTTATTGGGCACTCAAAGACCAGTGCATTAAAGGTGAAAGTACGCTTTTATACAGGCAGCACAAGGTCAATGTTTAACACAACTTTAAAGGGGCTATATCATGCTATTTTAGCCATTCCAAAGTTAAGTATAGGCATTTATATGATATATTGTACCTCTACCACTATGGAGCACTCATTTTTGTGATAAATATAAGTGTTTTCTGGAGGTATTTTTCAAACCCGGAAGACACAACGCTTCGATTCAGTTAGCCCCGCCCCCTCTCTCCGCACATACTTTACCGTAATATAAATAAACAACAATAAGTGAAGTCACTTCACGATGCAGTTATACGGAGATGACATCTGCAACACAGCTTCATAAATGGCTAACACACATGCTAATATGCTAACACACAAGCTAACCCGCGTTTGGACTGACTCACCCTCTGCTCCATCGCTGTTTACATTATGGGACTCGCGTTGGTTATAAAAGTTAATCCACTTTGATTCTGGCGAAGGTTCCCCAAACATCCATCAGTGACAATCACAGAAAAACAATATTTTGGTGATAGTCGCTGAATCCCGGAGAAAAAAACAGCTGAGTGGCCTCTTCCTGAAAAAGGTTGAATATAAACTCCTCGTCCTCGTAGCCAAACGCGCTTCTTTTTCTCCGTGACGTTATCGTTAGTTAAGAATAAAGAACAGGTGTCCAGAGTAGGTAACGAGCTCCATCTTCACAGCTGCAGCGCAAACATGACTGATCTGTTCAGACGCGATGTGTTTGTTTTGGCCACAGCTGACCTGGAAGTACTTCGGGCACATCCTTTTTTTTGTTTTTTTTTTTCATTTTTTACTCTTTGTTTCTCTCTTACGACAGAAATAATGAAAAAGCTGTTTTACAAATTAAAATCCGTCCGTAAGCATAGAATTAAGACATTACATTACAGACGTCGAGCACTTCCGTTCCGTTGTTATGACGCAACTGAGCACTCAGTCGTTCACCAGGAGAGGGCGGAGCCTCAAAGAGCAGGAGGGCGGAGCCTCAGAGAGCAGGATTCAGGAGGATTACTGAGAGCTGCGTGAATGAAGCCGCAAACCACTCTGGGGGTGTTTTTGATAAGGAAATAGCATAACAACATGGCTAAAAGCTCCAAAAAGTCGATTTTGCAGGATATAGGACCTTTAAGGCCAAAATTCAACATTTTTAAAGCATAAATTGTGAAGAAAATAAAATCAGCATATCTACATTGTTCAGTTTCGCAAACATTCCACCAAACAAAGGAATGAGGGTGAGTTTCTATGTTCAAAAGCAAATCGGACACAATGTCAGCCAGAACTGCAGCTGAAGGTATTTTAGACCAGACTTTTCTGCTCTGTCATTAATCAGTTGTCGAGCAATGCCATTATTTTCAAGAAATGTAGATGTAATGCCAGTTTGACTCTAATTTGCTTAATTTTGGTGGTGTTCATGTCAAATAAATGTTTTTTAATGCTCTGTGGAAATCCTGCTCGATGCAGACGGTGCACTGACTGGACCCTTGTGCAGATCTGGAGCCTGGTTCATGGCAGTGTTGATTTTGACAAAATATTTTAATTTAGTTTTAGTCTTAGTTATTTGACCTATGACGATTGAATGTCGACTGAATTTAAGACGAATTGAGTGGACTTTGCATTGATAATATTCATTCTAATCATGTTTAATGTTGTTCCTCTGCTTCATGGAGCTGCTCCACATGAACAAAGCTCAGAGCTGATCCTTTAACAGAGGATTTACATGATCTGAGGCTCTTTCAGACGCTCAATACAAGTTTGGATGATTTTAGTCTCTCCTTTTCATTTTTATTTAGTCTTATTTTAGTCGACTCAAATATCTGGACATTTTAGTCACAGTTTTAGTCTCATGAGAAACTTTTAATTTAGTTTTAGTCCAATTTTTGTCGGCAAAAATATCACTTTGACTAAAATTAAGACTAAATATTTTAGTCGACGAAATTAACACTGGTTCATGGCTTCATTTACTGGGAGATGAGCCTATACATGCGCCTCTATATACAACTATACACACAGTCATATGTAACTAAGGTGAGGGATGAAGTGTCTTGCCAAAGGACACAATGACAGTATGCATGGGCTGGAGCTGGGATAGGAGCACAAGCCTTTAGAGATGCACCGATCCGATACTGGATCAGATATCTTAGACGATACTGGAAAATAATAACGATGTCGGTTATCGCCAACAAACATCCGCTACTGAACCGATACCAGTTTTGGCTTAAAAAGACAACTTTTACCACCTAAATCTAAGTGAATATGGGCTGTATATCACTTTAAAGCTAAGAACCTGGAGAATTCAATCAAGGGGTGAGTTTGAACTTCTGCAAACATATTTTTTGCGTTCAAAATGTCGCAGTTAGCATCGGTATGCTAAAGCTCGCGGGAGCATGCTAATGCTAACGAAAACTAATTGAGGCCGGGACAGAAACTATGATAGAATAACAATAATAATAATAATGCATTGGTTTTATATAGCGCTTTTCTGGACACTCAAAGACGGATGTTAAGGCCATTTATATTATTATTATTATTATTATATTGTATATATCATGTACATTCTGCAAAAATGTCAAATGTAAACAACGGTAAACAAGACAAACTAAACTCTCCCCTCCTCGTCATATATTTTATTACTGTTTTTGTTGTTTTTTGTTGTTTTTTCTTTCATTTTTGTATGTTTGTCTGTTTGTTTCTTTTACATTTGTTTTTGTATATTAGTTACGGTAAATGTTTTATATTACTTTTGAAAAAACAGAAAAAATAAAGTAATAAAAAGAGAAAGACACTTTGAAGACAGTCTCTTGGTATCGGTAAATATCGGATATCGGCAGACACTCAAAACCCAGTATCGGTATCGGTGGAAGAAAAGCTGTATCGGTGCATCTCTACTTGAGATTATAAAATGACCACCATGTCCAAAAATACTCCACAGGCAGCACATTCCAGAACAAGGTCATGTTTGCAGGATTATTATCAGCAGAATTTAAAAGACAAATGTTGGAACCTTCACTAAACAACGTGTTTATGGCCCTACAAGCTCGTGTAAAAAGGTCACGTTAGATAATTGTCTATGGCCAGTGCGTTTTAATCACATCGATACAGATCATTGTTCGCTGTATTACCTATTTAAAAGTACACGACCCTCATTTTTTAACTAACTCACCCGCCGCCCCCACCAGCCAATCAGCTCCTGCCTGTTTCCCTGGGCCAGTGCACAGTTCACTCACTGTAACGGCTGCTGATGAAGCTGAGGGCCCGTTTCACCACAGGGGCTAATAAAAAGTTACCACCTCTCTGTAATACATGACACGCATCGACTCATCTAACACTTAGCCGGCTCTTTAGTGTTTATCCATCTTCAAACACAGCACCAGAGGTCAGAGTATTATGCATCGCACTCCTTTATGGGACATTGTTCATCTCGCACAGTGGGGTCCCAAACTAGAACCGCCCCAGGCCCAAAAACATCACCTTCTCGTCCATCCGGGTCCTTCACTTAGAAGTGGGAAACAGACTGTTCTTAATAAAACCGGAGGCGGGTAGTACTCGGTTACATTTACTCTAGACGGACCATTTACCACGTGGCTATAATATGCTGTTTATATCCTGATCTCTTGTTATGTCAGTGCCCTCTGCTGGACACATGTGGAATTGGCTTGTTGCACAATGTGGCTACGCTAGTTCCTCTGAGCTGAAGCTGTGGGCGCTAGTACTTCCTGTTTGTATTAATTTCCATTAAGATTAGCTCAGACCTGTGAGTTCCTGGTAGAAATATTTCCATAGAGGAGACGTTTATGTTTATAAGGATCAGGGAGTTTGTCTTGAAGCTAAAGGCTAATTTAAACTCTGTAACTCCCGCCTGAACCGAGAGGATCTTTTTTCCTCACGTCATCAGATTTTTTTTCCATCATTTTTTTGTTGGGTATTCAACTCATTTTTGTAACTTTTTTTTGTCATTTTTTTGTCACATTTTTTTTTATTTTTTTCGTCAATTTTTTATCACATTTTTGTAATTTTTTTGTCAATTTTTTATCCTTTTGTCAATTTTTTTGTAATTATTTTGGTCAATGTTTTATCGCATTTTTGTCACATTTTGGTCATTTTTAGTCATTTTTTTAATCAATTTTTAGTCACTTTTATGTCAATGTTTTCTCATTTCCATCATTGTTTTCGTCTCAGTTTTGTTGCTATTTTCACAGCTTTTTTCCAGAAGCTTTTGGATTGGGGTAAAGCCAAACTGGAGAAAATGTGCTCGGTTCACAATTTGAAATAGTGCCTTTTTATGTATATTTTTTCATAGCATGTTAGCCTTTAGCTTCAAAACAAACTACCAATCCTTTATGATCACAGGTGTCTCTGATCTGAACTCGTTACATCATGATTTGAACACAGTAAATGATCGTCTACCGGGAACTCACCGCCCACAACAAAATCTTTAGAAAATATGATTATTATTCCAGGAAAAGAAAACAGACAGGAAGTACTGGCGCTCACACCTTCAGGTCAGAGGAACTAGCATAGCCACACCGTGCAACAAGCCAATTCTTTCCTTTTTTATAATTTAAGCTGCCCCCTAGTGGCTGGACTGAGCAAATCCATAACTCCGCACAGGAATGGGCAAGAGATCATGATCAGGAATCAACTTATGACTAAAAGTTACAAAAGCTTCGAATCGACATAAAATAAAGGTAGTTTGTGTTTCGATTTTAAATATTTCAAAATGGACTTTTTCCAGCTTTCCATCATGTTATTCTGTCACTCCCTCATTAAAAACATGGCTGAAGTGTTGCCTTGGCACATTCACGTATTTCTGAGTCATCTGTAAAAACTCTGATGGCGGCCATTTTAGGGATAGGTTTGCCTGAGTCCTCCTAGGAACGCCCCCACCTCCTGGAGACGCCTCCGAGCTTTGGTCACAGACAGCGTGTGGAGGGGGCGTGTCTAAAGGCTCAGAGGTTCTTAAAGAGACAGAGGCCTATTTCAAGACATTCACTACAGCCATTTTGAGAGAGACATTTTATACAAGGCAGTTATTCTAATTTACTGCATTTACAGACCAACAGAAGGTTTGTCATCATTGTAGTGTGATATAGACTGGTGCTATGGGACTGACAAAAGCAGAACACGCCCTCTTTAATGGTATTTACTTTGGAAATAATCTTTCCACATACGTTTTGTGTCTTGGCCGAAATCCAATAGAAAGTCTATGGGGAACTTTTATTTGAGTATTTCTTTGAGTCACTATTTTTAACGTGTACTTGAGCAAAATTATTTCCAAGTAACGTTGCTGTTACTTGAGTAAATATTTTGGCTGCTCTCCCCACCTCTGAGTAAAACAGAGCTGATCAAGTTAAATGAATCAATATCAATATGATATAACTGTCCTTGGCTTTAACCTGAGCTTTGTTTATGAATCATTTCTCACTGATGCACCGACATAACAGATGAAATTAGATTGAAACGACTTGCTGGTTCGCATCAACAGCCTTCGCAGGTCTGGATGTGAACCCGGGTCTGCCTCGGGGTCCCTCGGCCAAGCACATGTGCATTATGCAGCACCGTATTTATCTTTTTTGATCCGTCCCGCATTAGCCAGTCTCAATTATCCACTTTCACAGTGTAATCAATAGCAATTACATCATTGGCAGCAGGTTGACACCTCACAATCTGCCATCATTGATTAAAATCTAATCTTGTTCTGAAATAAAAGAAGAGTAGCTTTCAGAAAACCAGAGCGCCGTTGTTAAAGCCACTCTTGGAAGACGGTGGGTTCCATCAGAGAGGGACCAGTTGCTTGGATTTGGCGCTCGGTTCGCTCAGAGTTGTTTACCCACCTCCCTGAAGACGACTTCGAACTGCTGAGTCTCTCTGCTCCCGGGCTGCCTCCGGTTCCACGGCTTCCGAGCGACCAACGTGATGTCGTTGCCCTGAGGGAACAACAAAGACAGGCTCAAGTACGTTCCCTCCTGGTTCAGCGTCATCGCAGCGTTGGTCTAATGAATGGCGTCTGTTTGAATTCCTTTCAAACTCTGATGCACCGAAATTGGTTTGTTCTGCAACAGGAATTGGCTCCAACCACACTTGGAGATGCAAACCAAAGCAGCCCTGGGTAATAAAGTCTTCTTTCCATTCGCACAATTAAAAAGCAGGTTTGTAAGTGCTCATTTCTGCACCTGTGTAAAGCAATCAATACACAGCAGAAAACAGTGTCCATCTATCTACTACAAATATATATTTTAATATTATTATTATGGTGTCGTAGCAAACATGCTGTTTTACCAGGGTGCCATTATTTGTTCTAAATTTAATTCATTTTTGTTTTAGCCGTTGTTTTTTCTTTGTTTTTTAAGAGTTGTATAGGTTTAACCTCTTAACTCCCGCCTGAACCGAGAGGATCTTTTTCCTCACGTCATCACATTTTTTTGTTGGGTATTCAACTCATTTTTTGTCATTTTTTTGTCAAATTTTTGTCAATTTGTTTGTCAATTTATTATCAATTTTTTGTCATTTTTTGTTACATTTTGTTAATTTTTTTGGTCAATTTTTTTTGCTTTTTTATCAAATTTGTATAACTTTTTTGTCATTTTTTTGTCGCATTTTGTCACATTTTTGTCATTTTTTGGTCATTTTTTTATCACATTTTTGTCATTTTTTCATACATTTTTCGTCACATTTTTGTCACATTTTTGTCATTTTTTTTGTCATTTTTTTCAGATTGTTTACATTTTTTCGTCAATTTTTTAATCAAATTTTTTTCATTTTTTTTTCATTTTTTTCTCATTTTTTTGTAATTTTTTTGTCACATTTTTGTCACATTTTTGTCACATTTTTGTCACATTTTTTCATTTTTTTGTCAATTTATTATCAATTTTTTGTCATTTTTTGTTACATTTTGTTCATTTTTTTGGTCAAATTTGTATAACTTTGTCATTTTTTGTCGCATTTTGTCACATTTTTGTCATTTTTTGGTCATTTTTTTATTACATTTTTGTCATTTTTGTGACATTTTTGCCACTTTTTCATAAATTTTTCGTCACATTTTTGTCACATTTTTTTCATTTTTTTGTCATTATTTTCAGATTGTTTACATTTTTTCGTCAATTTTTTTAATCAAATTTTTGTCTTTTTTTCCCCATTTTTTTCTCTTTTTTTTTTCTTCATTTTTTTGTAATTTTTTGTCAATTTCTTGAGACATTTTTGTGACATTTTTGCCACTTTTTCAAATTTTTGTCTCTTTTTTGTCACATTTCCATCATTGTTTTCGTCTCAGTTTTGTCGCTATTTTCCCACCTTTTTCTCCAGAAGCTTTTGGATTGGGGTAAAGCCAAACTGGAGAAAACGTGCTCGGTTCAGGCGGGAGTTAAGGGGTTAATCTCCCTGTTTTTCCCATAGTCTGACCCGTGTGGGGGTCACGATCCTAATTAACTGTCATAATGGGGCTCACGGCTCTAAAAGGTTGAGAACCACTGATCTACAGAATATAAACGTGAAACATCTGTATGTAAGATCTAACATCTCTCACTGAAAGCAAGAGAAAGCTCCACCGAGGACATGCTCGTGCACTCACAATGATCTGGACATCTGCATCATCCAGGAGCGTCCCTCTGGGCCCGGCCACATAGGAGATGGTGTACTTCAGCTTACCTCCGTATGAACCCACCTGCAAAAAAGAAAAAAAAAAAGGAATAGAGAGGCTTCAGATCCGCTGCCAAATCAGAAAAAAACACAGTAACTCCCTCGATGAGAAAGACACATCAGATGAAGGGAAAAAAATCACATGTCGACGTGGAGCAGGAGCATGTATTCAGGGGAGGGAACATGTTTCTACTGCCGCCACTATTTCATTGTAGAATTAATCCATCGTATTATTTGAGGAGTTAACTGGTTGTTTCATTGATTTTATGTGCCTTGTGAGTAATAGTGGATTTACGTCAGCGCTTCCATGTTCTGCTTCCAATGTCTTTCTTTCTACAAGTGACTTCCCTTCCCTTAAGTGGACTTGAAGTGTTAAAGGACACAGACCTGGCCACATATTCTCATGTTTTAATGTTTTTGAGGATAAAACTTCTCCTGCAGGGTTTGTAGAGACAGAAGCGAGTCAGAGTCAATGTTTTTTATTCCGTTTTGATGCCCAAACAGTAGAATGTAATGCCACAGAAGAAGAAGAAAATGTTTCACTTCTTATGATTTGCAAACATTTATCAAACAGAAGAAAGATTAGATTGTTGGAAACTGAAAATCCCATGGCGGTAACTATGGTAACTGCAGATTTTCATGTCTGATGATTTTGGTTTTTCGCTCATGTCTCAGTCATTACTGGAGGAATCCACATGAAGAAAAGTATATTGTCTCCTTTTCAAATTATGAACCAAAAACAAACAACACATTTTCTCAGAAAGGTGGTGACAATATTCAAAAACATGAGCGTGATGATTTTCAGAAACAAGAATAATATCACAGGTTTGTGAATCTGTCTGATGAGGAAAAACATTTGTCAGATTTGGTTTGGGATATTTCTTACAAAAGCTGTGTATTGGCCCCAGGGCGACATATAAAATATAAAATCTCGATTTGGACGATTACGATCGATTTAATTTGAGATAAACTTTAAAAAGTCTCCTGATCTTTCATATGAAGAAAACTGCTCAGAGTCAAACTGCTCATTAATATTTCATAAAGTAGCTATAATCAGGCTCATTAAGAAAACATGTCCCTTTATTTAAAAACATTTATTTCTGTTTTAGATTTTCCTCGTCTGCTCAAAAGTAAAACCTCTTAATAACAA
Organism: Gobius niger; assembly: GCF_951799975.1. NCBI lineage: Eukaryota > Metazoa > Chordata > Actinopteri > Gobiiformes > Gobiidae > Gobius > Gobius niger. Next base: position 1,218,126 of record NC_136857.1, on the reverse strand, counting down.
CATGGAGTTTTCAAAAGTGTTTTAGTTTTATCGTCTTCATGCCTCTGCTGTGATTGACAGCCGTCTCCATGGAGACTCAAGGGAAAGGGGCGGAGTTAAATGGTCCGCTCAGAGCAGAGTGAGAGAAAGGCTCAGGAGCAGACCGGAGGAAAGTGGGAAACTCCAGCGCTGTCATGGTTCTGTCAATGATGGTTCTGTCCCCTGTTTTGGTTTGGTTCTGTGTCTAGTCTTTTATTGTGTCATGTCTGTTCTGTCCTCGTGGTTTTGCTTCGCTTCCCTTGTGTTGATCACCTGTCCCGCCCTGATGTGTTTCCCCTGTTCCTTCTGTGTTTAGACCCTGTGTTTTCCCTTGTCCTTGTCGGTTCATTGTGTTTCTGTTGGTACGTAGTGTGTGTCCTGTTCCTGCTAGTGAGTTCTTTTTACATTTTTGTCAGTTCTTGGACTTGCCATTAAATTTCCTTTCAACTTGTTTTGGCTGTTTTGCATTTGGGTCAAATCCCCGCCTCACACGTGACAAGCGCGTCCTCTTAAAACACCTTGTAAAGCAGCAGATCATCAGGAAGTCGCTGCTTCACTGGTGTCCTTTCACTGCGGAGCGTCTGAAACACTGATAAAATGGCCGCACGTTGGGGGGAACATGGAGCGGCGGACTCCATTTTACGATTTAGTCATTTTCCAAATGGTCTGTTTTTAAAAGCATGAATGAATTAATTTGATTTATCACCCAGCCCTAATTAGCCCCGCCCTCCACCTGACATGACATAATCACATTTTATTATTGCAAATCTCTTAAACCTTGCCTTCAGATTAATAATCCCCCCCCCCCCTTTTCCCTGTGTGTGTGTTGGCGTGTGTGTGAGTGAGTTTATTTTTGATTTTTGTGTTTATTTGACACATATATGTTATGTGTAATGGCCTTTCAAGTCAAATTTACTTGATTTTTGTTCATTGTAGGCAGTGCTTAATTTGTAAATTAGTATTTTCAGGAACACTTTTGGTCTGATGTGATGGATTGGGGGAACAGGCCAAAACATTTGCCGGAACACTCTCATTAGACACCATTATATCACATACATTTTTTGCCGGATCCTCCTACATATTTCCCGGATCCTTTACCCTGAAAAAAATTGAATTGGGGGAATGCGTTCCCTCAAACGGGGGATCAAATTAAGCACTGATTGTAGGCCTATTGTTTGGGGGAAAAAAGAAAAAAGGTTACGAGGAATACTTTGTAAAAAATGTTTTTAATGTTTATCATTTATGTGTTTCCTCAATAAACAAATTCATAAAAAAATGTGTTTATTGAGGAAACAATAAACACCTACTGGGCAAAAAAGGCAAAGTTTGAGCAACAGAAATGTGGAAATTTCAGCCAAAACTGCAACTGATGTTTTAGACTAAATCATCTTGGTATTTTAAAAGAATCAGTGTTAATTTCGTCGACTAAAATATTTAGTCTTAATTTTAGTCAAAATGATATTTTTGTGACTAAAGTTGGACTAAAACTAAATTAAAAGTTTCTCATGAGACTAAAAATGTGACTAAAATGTCCAGATATTTTAGTCGACTAAAATCAGACTAAATAAAAATGAAAAGGAGAGACTAAAATCATCCAAACTTGTATTGAGCGTCTGAAAGAGCCTCAGATCATGTAAATTCTCTGTTAAAGGATCAGCTCTGAGCTTTGTTCATGTGGAGCAGCTCCATGAAGCAGAGGAACAACATTAAATATGATTATAATGAATATTATCAATGCAAAGTCCACTCAATTAGTCTTAAATTTAGTCGACTCAAACTAGACTAAAATTGAAGATATTTTTTTGACTAAAACTAGACTAAAATCGAATTACATTTTCGTCAAAAGACTAAATTAAAATATGTCGTCAAAATTAACACTGTGATGAACTAGTAAAAAATGTTGAATAATATAATATTTTCAAGACATTTACATTTAATGCTTTGATCAATGACTTTTAATGCTCATTAAAACCCTGTACTGCTACTCCCATAAACACTTTGTGCTGAACAGTAACGTAATCTCACGTCAACTGAAAGTAGAAAATAAACTCTGAACTGAAACATGTGCTTATCAAGTTTCCCCGACCCTCGAGGTGCAACACTGGGCACTTTGAGTCTGAACGTCAGCGCGGAAATAGAAAGTTGCTGTAGGGAAGCCAACCACAAACACAGGTACACAGGTGTTTTCTGCAGTTTCAGACAGAGCTTCAGGTCAAAGGGAATAATGAGCGTATGCACATAATCAGGCGGGAAAGAGAAGGATGTTCTTGGGAATAGAAGGTAGGGATGCTCGATTATTGAAAAAATAATAATCACGATTATTTTTGTCATAATTGAAATCACGATTATTCAAACGATTATTTGTTGCCTTTAAAAAAATCCATCAAAAAAGTGACAAAAATCCAGCAAAAAAGTGAAAAAAATCCAGCAAAAAAAATGACAAAAATCCATCAAAAAAATGACAAAAATCCATCAAAAAAATGACAAAAATCCAGCAAAAAAATGACAAAAATCCATCAAAAAAGTGACAAAAATCCATCAAAAAAGTGACAAAAATCCATAAAAAAATGACAAAAATCCATCAAAAAAGTGACAAAAATCCATCAAAAAAGTGACAAAAATCCATCAAAAAAATGACAAAAATCCATCAAAAAAATGACAAAAATCCATCAAAAAAATGACAAAAATCCAGCAAAAGTGAAAAAAATCCAGCAAAAAAAAGACAAAAATCCAGCAAAAAAAAGACAAAAATCCATCAAAAAAAAGACAAAAATCCAGCAAAAAAAAGACAAAAATCCAGCAAAAAAAAGACAAAAATCCATCAAAAAAGTGACAAAAATCCATCAAAAAAGTGACAAAAATCCATCAAAAAAAAGACAAAAATCCAGCAAAAAAAAGACAAAAATCCAGCAAAAAAAAGACAAAAATCCATCAAAAAAATGACAAAAATCCAGCAAAAAAAAGACAAAAATCCAGCAAAAAAAAGACAAAAATCCATCAAAAAAATGACAAAAATCCATCAAAAAAATGACAAAAATCCATCAAAAAAATGACAAAAATCCAGCAAAAAAGTGACAAAAATCCGGCAAAGAAAGACAAAAATCCAGCAAAAAAAAAGACAAAAATCCAGCAAAAAAAAGACAAAAATCCAGCAAAAAAATGACAAAAATCCATCAAAAAAATGACAAAAATCCATCAAAAAAGATAAAAATCCATCAAAAAAAGACAAAAATCCATCAAAAAAAGACAAAAATCCATCAAAAAAATGACAAAAATCCATCAAAAAAAGATAAAAATCCATCAAAAAAGTGACAAAAATCCGGCAAAGAAAGACAAAAATCCATCAGAAAAAAGACAAAAATCCATCAAAAAAATTACAAAAATCCAGCAGAAAAAAAGACAAAAATCCAGCAAAAAAGTGACAAAAATCCCAAAATTAAAAATTAGAAAAAAAAAAATTAGAAAATATAAATTAAAAAGAAAAATATTGAAAAAAAATATTGAAAAAAAAAAAAAAAAATAGAAAAAAAAATTATAATCGATTTTTTGCGATTATGCTAATTTTGTAATCGTTTATTGTTGTAATCGAAATCGTAATCGAATTTCGATTAATTGCACAGCCCTAATAGAAGGGTAACTACATACTTTTGGTGGGACGAGCCTCGAGCCTTTACTTTAGCGAAAGAGAACTCCAAAATGTACTTTAGGTCAAGTTAAATTATGAACACAAGGCACATATTCAGGAGAAAGGGGGAGCGTGTCTGAGGAATAATAAAGGTCGCATATTTCACTCGCCCTCCTCGGCTGCGGCCAAAGAGGTCACGATGGAGCCCTGCCGAGCGATCAGAGTTACCTTGTCCCCAGTGAACTGCGCCGGGAGCTGCCAGAAGAGCGGGTCATCCTTGCTCGAGCTGAAACCTTTGTAGACCAGAGCGTACTGAGAGGAAATACAGAGAGGTAAGAGAGGAAGGCGACACACAAGGACAGGGAGAGGATTTCAAAGAGGCGATGCAGGCAGGTGCAGGTGCAGGCAGGCAGGCGGTGCTGCTAAGACCGAGCTTCAAATTATCTTTAACAAACAAGCCGACAATGCATCGCAAAACTACACATTTGTAATGCTTATAAAATGCGGTAATGAAATGTTTTAATGTTCTGGAATATAAAACATGACACAGCTGATGGTAACGCAGGACAGTCAGCGCCGTGCTGGGGGAGAACAGGATCTTCATGAGCTCATGGTGCGTTCCAGGAAACTGACTTGAAAATTGACTTTGTGCATAATGGGCTCTGTGCACAGTGACCCCGCGTGATTCCGCCTGGACAGTCAGCCAGACGCTGTCCTTCCTGTCCATTATCTCAGCAGGTCCCACAGAAATGAAGCCATAGCTTAAGATTGGTTAGTGCTAGATCGTCTGCTCCGGAGGGACGGTCTGCTGTGAGTTTGTACAGATCTATGAGTTGGTTTGTCTAAAAATACAAATAATCCTAATCCTTAAAAATAACCCCTTAACTCCCACCTGAACCGAGCACATTTTCTCCAGTTTGGCTTTACCCCAATCCAAAAGCTTCTGGAAAAAAGCTGTGAAAATAGCAATAAAACAATGATGGAAATGTGACAAAAAAGTGAGAAAACATTGACAAAAAAAGTGACGAAAAATTTATGAAAAAGTGGCAAAAATGTCACAAGAAATTGACAAAAAAATGGACGAAAAAATGACAAAATGTGACAAAAAAATGACCAAAAATTAAAAAAAAAATGACAAAAAAGTTATTAAAAAATGACGAAAAAATTACAAAAATGTGATAATTTTTTTTTTACAAAAATGTGATAAAAAATGACAAAAAAATGACAAAATGTGACAAAAAAATGTTGGGAAAAAAATGTGATGACGTGAGGAAAAAGATTCTCTGGGTTCAGGCGGGAGTTAAGAGGTTAACCATTTCCCTGGCCCTAACCTTAATTTGTGTCATGATATCTCACGTCTTCACAGCAGACTGTCCCTCCGGAGCAGACCATCTAGCACTAACCCTTAAGATCTGGTAAAGGACGGCGAGTAAAAGCTCAGATGTGACGGAGCAGGTTGGAAAATATGACATGAGACGTAACGACTTCACTGGAGGAAACTCCGTGTTCATAACGGTGGATGTTTTTGTCTTGAGGCTAACGCGGCTAAGGCGGCAAACGCGGCTAACGCAAAATAAAAAATAAAACTAGCACAAAGTTTTGTTAGTCGTTTAAATAATATTGACTTGTTTACATGTTATATTATCATTTTTCAACACTAGCCTTTAGCCATAGACTGTAAAAAAAATGGACGTCTCCTGCTCACTCCTCCCCGTTTACCAGATTGACCACGGCCGTGGGGAAATTCATGGCGGATTTACAGACTCCGCCTCCCCAGCTCTGACGAAGCATGTTCCTAAAAAGGACATACGGGCGGGATTTTCACCGTAGACTCGGCCCTTGCGTGACGTGTAGCTCGCGCTGCTCCAATGCTAACAGTCCGAGCCTCATTAAGTACCAGATTTCAAAAATTCATATTACGAAAACCAGCCTGGTTTCATATAGTGTTATTAACCCAGCGTTATCTCAGGAGGAAGATCAGCCTAGTCTAGTGTTGAAACAATTGAAACCAGGCTTTAAAGTAGTTTTTAACGTGTCTAAAGTCCAATGCTTTTCAATGGGGGCCTAGCGGCGATATGGAGGTACTGCAGCAACGGCGGAGCAATGGCGGCCCCCACGTTTGTGATCAAAAAGCAGGGCAGCCAGCGGCCATTGCCTTTAGCTCTAAGATAAAAGCTCCACCCCTTACGAGCGCTGGCGTTTCCTTTGGGGCAGATTCACAGTGAACATGATGTTTGTGACACGTTTCAGTAACTCGTCCTTCACCAGATCCTGAGCTTCTCTTTATGGTAAATGGTCTCAACTTATATAGCGCTTTTCCACCTACATTAGGCACTCAAAGCGCTTTACAGCAAGGATCCACTCACCCATTCATGCTCTCATTCATACACCAATGTACGCAGACACTGGGGGCAATGTGGGTGAAGTGTCTTGCCCAAGGACACAACGACAGTGTGCACTTTCAGGAGGTGGGATTCGAACAGACCTTCAGATCATGAGACGACCCGCTCTACCGTCTGTGCCACCGTCGCCCCTGTATTTGTGTGACAGGAAGTCCAGGTCCGGCTGACTGTCCATGTGGGGAAACTGTGCATAAGCCTATTTCAAATCAAAACAACTGTGCCCAAGAGGAAGTCATCCTGTTTCGATCCAGCGCGCCAAAATAAAAGCACCGTCTTATTCATTAGTTCAACTTTCTGTCTGCCTAACGATTAACAGAGAAAACACTTAAAATGTCTGTGTTTAATGACATTCTTGTAACGTTGCAAGAATCTGCTGAAGTAATCAATGAGACGAGCTGTGTGCTTTTATTTTGCCGTGCTGGATTGAAACAGGAAGTCACTATGATTTTAAGTTCCACAATTACGACTTACAACGTTTTACGCCTGTTCCAGCTGAACAAACTCAGAGTGGCTAATGCTACGACAGTTAGGGAATGAGATGCTAACGTTACATGAATGTTTCTCCACATATAATTCACCTCAACCGAGCGCATTGTCTCCAGTTCGACTTTACCCAAGACAGGAGAGAAATGTCACGCCTCATTTGAAAGAAAAAGACGTTTTGTCACATTTTTAGCGTTTTTGTCACTCTTTTGTCGCATCTCGTCACTTTTTTGTTGTCTTTTTGTCGCTATCTTGACGTTTTGTTTTTAATAAGCTTTTAGATTTGGATAAAGCCAAACTGCAGAGAACGTGCTCGGCTCAGGTGGGGGTTAAGAGGTTAAAAACATGCTAAATAATATAAATTGAAGTCATGTGCTGTATGAACAAAAGTATTACTGTCTTCATCTAACATCTGAACTCGGAGCTCTCTGGATAACTCTGAGCTTACAAGTTGCAAATACAAGTTTGAACGGTTCCAAGGCATTTTTCCAAGTGGCAGGTTGGATATTTAGGCTGTGTCCGAATGTCCACACGAGTCCCTAACCCCTCATTTACTACATAGGCCCGCACTATAGTCACTATATAGTCACTGATTCTGTTGGCGATTTGGACACAAGACACTACTTTCTCTACTTTCTCAGAGACGCCGAAAGTCGGTCAGAGCCCGGTGTCCGAACACCAGCAGACTGAGCGACTACATCTGATAAAAGTTCAATAAACTCCGGAAATAAAGTATTTCTGTGATAAAAACCAAACTCAGAGACAGTGAAATATTTATGGATTAATACGAGTCAGATACACTTTTACTTCACATGGATTTTACATAAATGACTTGGATTATTCGAGATGAAGCTGTCGGTCATTTAACAGCTCCAGCTAAAGGTTAGCAGCTAACGTTAGCATGAAGCTATCGGTCATTTAACAGCTCAAGCTAAAGGTTAGCAGCTAACGTTAGCATGAAGCTATCGGTCATTTAACAGCTCAAGCTAAAGGTTAGCAGCTAACGTTAGCATCTTTTCACCGTAACCGTTTATATTTTGGTCGTTTATTCCTGAGAAACACAAACACTCGACTGAAACAGCTGATTTACTTCAGTCGTGTTTAGTTCACAGACCTGTCTCTGTCAGGCTCTTCTCCCAGTGCATTGTGGGCTATATTGACCCGTTTAGTGACCATCGATGCTCACTACTTTTCCAGATGCATTGTGGGAAATTTCGAGTGCACTACTTTTTTTCTCTCTGGACATTCGGACACTCCTACAACATGTGAGCACTATATAGTGACTATATAGTGACTATATAGTGACTATATAGTGACTATATAGTGACTATATAGTCACTATGAAGGGAATAGTGTGGACATTCGGATACAGCCTTAGTCCACCAGTTGGAACGGACCATTATATTAGATGAAAAGTGATAAAAACATCGATCTAACAGTTCAAACACAGTTAAACTACAGTTAAACTCCAGCACCACAAGAAGTCTCAAACATCTACGTGCTTCCTTTCAGTTGCCAGGAGACCTTTTATACTGTAGGCGCATCACAGTTGCTAATCATTCACTAGCATCTTAAGCTAAATAGTCCAATAACGCTTTAGCATTTCCTGTGGCCGCTCTGTGACAGTAAGAAAACCGAGCAGTTCGCAGCTTTGGGAGTTCAGTTCAGGTTGATATTATTCACAATAATGTCCAGCATAATAATCGAATATGGCAGGGAGAGGCGTATTAATCATGTGACTCACAATTGCATTTTCAATGTCTTAGAGGAAAGAGAGAAAGGAACATCATCATGGACCTTAATGCTCTCTGATAAGTTCACGGACTTCAATGCATTATACTTTGAAACAATTATTCTGCAACTCTGAAAATGAATCATGAATGGCTGCGCTAAAGGCTTGTCAGGGCGTTTTAGAGAATATTACAGTGAGCAGCATTTCTTTAATATAATAAATCTCCTCACAGTATTGCACTCTCTCCCATGCTGTGAGCGTGCGTGACCGTGCACGTATCACACAGTAAGACTTCGATATCAATGCAGCCTTAATACCGAGGTAGGAGAACTCACACTTACACGGGGACACTGCATTACTGTTTTGTATTTTGCACCTGACAAGTTGATAACAGCGTTTCGGGCTTTGTCTGACATCAAAGTGACAAAAATCCATCAAAAGTGAAAAAAATCCATCAAAAAAATGACAAAAATCCATCAAAAAAATGACAAGAATCCATTAAAAAAAAGACAAAAATCCATCAAAAAAAAGACAAAAATCCATCAAAAAAGTGACAAAAATCCATCAAAAAAAGACAAAAATCCATCAAAAAAATGACAAAAATCCATTAAAAAAAAGACAAAAATCCATTAAAAAAATGACAAAAATCCATTAAAAAAAAGACAAAAATCCATTAAAAAAAAGACAAAAATCCATCAAAAAAAAAGACAAAAATCCATCAAAAAAAAGACAAAAATCCATCAAAAAAATGACAAAAATCCATTAAAAAAAAGACAAAAATCCATTAAAAAAAAGACAAAAATCCATCAAAAAAAAGACAAAAATCCATCAAAAAAATGACAAAAATCCATTAAAAAAAAGACAAAAATCCATTAAAAAAAAGACAAAAATCCATTAAAAAAAAGACAAAAATCCATCAAAAAAATGACAAAAATCCATCAAAAAAAAGACAAAAATCCATCAAAAAAGTGACAAAAATCCATCAAAAAAATGACAAAAATCCATCAAAAAAAAGACAAAAATCCATCAAAAAAAAAGACAATCCATCAAAAAAATGACAATAATCCATCAAAAAAGTGACAAAAATCCATCAAAAAAATGACAAAAATCCATCAAAAAAGTGACAAAAATCTAGCCAAAAAATGACAAAAATCCAGCAAAAAAATGACAAAAACCCATCAAAAAAGTGACAAAAATCCAGCAAAAAAGTGACAAAAATCTAGCCAAAAAATGACAAAAATCCATCAAAAAAATGACAAAAATCCATCAAAAAAGTGACAAAAATCCATCAAAAAAGTGACAAAAATCCATCAAAAAAAGACAAAAATCCATCAAAAAAGTGACAAAAATCCATCAAAAAAGTGACAAAAATCCATCAAAAAAAGACAAAAATCCATCAAAAAAGTGACAAAAATCCATCAAAAAAAAGACAAAAATCCATCAAAAAAAGACAAAAATCCAGCAAAAAAAATGACAAAAATCCATCAAAAAAATGACAAAAATCCATCAAAAAAAATGACAAAAATCCATCAAAAAACGACAAAAATCCATCAAAAAAATGACAAAAATCCATCAAAAAAGTGACAAAAATCCATCAAAAAAATGACAAAAATCCATCAAAAAAATGACAAAAATCCATCAAAAAAAAGACAAAAATCCATCAAAAAAGTGACAAAATTCCATCAAAAAAAAGACAAAAATCCAGCAGCATTTCTTTAAAATAATAAATCTCCTCACAGTATTGCACTCTCTCCCATGCAGTGAGCGTGTGTGACCGTGCACGTATCACACTGTAAGACTTCGATATCAATGCAGCCTTAATACCGAGGTAGGAGAACTCGCACTTACACGGGGACACTGCATTACTGTTTTGTATTTTGCACCTGACAAGTTGATAACAGCGTTCCGGGCTTTGTCTGACAACCACAACAACTGCTCCCACTCTCAATAATTGGAAAATGACAGTTTAAGACGAGCCTTTGTCAAAGCGAGCGCCGCTGAAGCACGACCGCGGCGTAATGACAGGCTATTGTAGAAACCGGGCCGCGCTCGGTTACAGTGGACGATTACAGCGTCCTGCGTGACAGCGCTAAGTGGGAGGCGTGCGCTCCACAAAAGACACAGCACGCCTCTGAATAATGGACATTTAAAATAAGCCTGTCATGTTGTGCAGCATTCGTTTTTTTCATTTCTGAACTCCACAACAGCACAGTTTAAATTTGAATAGACTTTTCTGGTGATCGTGAACAGGTTTGTAGATTTCTGTACACTTTATTCCGGAAGTTCCTGTGGGCGGCGCCGGGAGTTGTGCCCGCTCCAAATGAGCACTGGACATTTCACACACATCAGTCTACTGTGCATCAGATTTTAGGGGCAAAGGAAGTGCCGATCCAAGGAAAAAAAAGAGTAAAAGTGGCGGGGCAGAATAAGGTGGTGCCCAAATCTTTTGTCTCCGACGGCCAAAATGAAAAAGTCCTGTGGGCCGTGGGCAGTATGTACTTTACCTCATTCATTTGTTAAAGGAACAGGCCACTGTTTTTCCATCCTGAGATATGTTCTTACCTTTGACGAGTTCTTTAGGACCTGTCTGATCTTCAGTCACGTAAACACAGCACAGACGGCGTTAGCATTTAGCCTCTCCCTCTCTCCTCTATAGCTCCAAAACAGGTCAAGATAGAAGCTACCAAGCTCTTCCACGTTTTCACTATTTAAATATGGTTACGTGAAGTGTTCCACTACAAAGTATAATTACACAAAATTAAATTTTCTAAGCGGATAAAAGGGGGAACTATATTGTAAAGGCGTAATAATACCAGGAGTAGTTTGACATCCGCGCAGTAAAGTGAAGATTACTGCGCGGATTTCGACCTACTCCTGGTATTATTACGCCTTACAATATAGTTCCCCCTTTTATCCTCTTAGAAAATCCACATTGTTTAATTGTGTGTAATTATACTTTGTAGTGGAACACTTCACGTAACCATATTTAAATAGTGAAAACGTGGAAGAGCTTGGTAGCTTCTATCTTGACCTGTTTTGGAGCTATAGAGGAGAGAGGGAGAGGCTAAATGCTAACGCCGTCTGCGCTGTGTTTACGTGACTGAAGATCAGACAGGTCCTAAAGAACTCGTCACAGCTCAGGTAAGAACATATCTCAGTGTATAAAAACGCTGGCCTGTTCCTTTAACTCAAAGAAAATGCCAGATCATTTTGAAAGTGTCAGTTCAGCAGTTGTTTTATAAGTACATTTTTAACACATACTGTGTTGACGTCAACAACCTTTGCAATAAAAGTTGGAAAACTCTGTCATTGATAATCACCAAGACACCAGTGTTTCCTTAACTCTGTGAAAGGAGTGAAACAGCGCCCCCAATTTGACGCTGGTGGCCAAGCAATGTACTGCATCCCTGTTTACCATTGAGAATGAATGGGAGAGAGTTGGTATTAACCAAAAGTAGGTCACTCTCTGGTACACTGCAAAAAGTAATGAACTAGATCAGTATAAACATCTCAATTTGAGCATAATAATCCAAATTTTAGTTGTTTTGACGAGTTAAGAAGTTGTTGGGCATTTGTCCTGGATTATTTCACTTGTTCTGAGATGTTTCTGACTCGTTTCGATACATTTCGTCCTTATTTCAGGTCATTTTCTTTGCCAATGGGGAAAGAAAGTTGGTCTTATCTCATTGGCAGTTTTACTTTCTTATTTCAAGCGAGATTTACCCTAGAACTGGTCTGAAATGTCCTCAAACAAGCAAAGCAAACTCGGTCCGATCAGGAAAAGTGTCTAAATGAGTGAAAACCGCTCAAAACAAGAAACATTTCCTCAATTCCAGTCATTTAAGCCAATGCTTGATATTCACTTTTTGTAGTGTGGGCCAATGGAATTGTTCCAGTGGGCCACATTTGGCTCACGGGCCCCACTTTGGGCACCCCTGTTCTAAACAGTGAAATGTGTCAGTGTTGAACTGTGACAACAGGGGGCGCTTTATTAGGGGCACAGGGATGATTTATTCAGGACCTGCTTCGTAGATATTTCAGAGGGAGCTCGTTTGAATGACAAAACTCAGAAGATTCCAAAACAAAAACTCTCTCTCTAATCCAGGGGTGTCCAAAGTGCGGCCCGGGAGCCAAATGCGGCCCTCAGACCAATTTTTGGTGGCCCTCTGCCTTCTCGCTGAATCGGGACACATCAGAGAGAGTCCTTTTTATTTGAAATTAGGGCTGCTCGATTATTGAAAAAATAATAATCACGATTATTTTTGTCATAATTGAAATCACGATTATTCAAACGATTATTTGTTGCCTTTAAAAAAAATCCATCAAAAAAGTGACAAAAATCCAGCAAAAAAAAGACAAAAATCCATCAAAAAAATGACAAAAATCCATCAAAAAAGTGACAAAAATCCATCAAATAAGTGACAAAAATCCATCAAAAAAGTGACAAAAATCCATCAAAAAAATGACAAAAATCCATCAAAAAAGTGACAAAAATCCATCAAATAAGTGACAAAAATCCATCAAATAAGTGACAAAAATCCATCAAATAAGTGACAAAAATCCATCAAAAAAATGACAAAAATCCTTCAAAAAAGTGACAAAAATCCATAAAAAAAGACAAAAATCCAGCAAAAAAAAAGACAAAAATCCATTAAAAAAAGACAAAAATCCAGCAAAAAAATGACAAAAATCCATAAAAAAAAGACAAAAATCCTTAAAAAAAGTGACAAAAATCCATTAAAAAAAGACAAAAAAACAATCAAAAAAAGACAAAAATCCATCAAAAAAATGACAAAAATCCATCAAAAAAGTGAAAAAAATCCAGCAAAGAAAGACAAAAATCCAGCAGAAAAAAGACAAAAATCCATCAAAAAATGACAAAAATCCAGCAGAAAAAAAGGCAAAAATCCCCCCCCAAAAAAGTAGAAAAAAAAAAAAAAAAAAAAAATGAATTTTTTTTGGTTGAAAAAAATTAAATAAAAATTAGAAAAAAAAAAATATAATCGATTTTTTGCGATTATGCTCATTTTGTAATCGTTTACTGTTGTAATCGAAATCGTAATCGAATTTCGATTAATTGCACAGCCCTATTTGAAATGTAATAATTCTACACAATTCTAACCAAACAACTAACCTTGTACTGTGAGACAGAGCTGGCATGAAGGTTTTGAGCATAAATAAAGGTGTGGGGCGCAATTTAAACCTCTGCTAGTCAAAGGTTTTGCGGCACTAACCACCGATCTATGGCCCTTCACCCTGTGTACGCTTCAGTATGCGGCCCCCCATGAAAAAAGTTTGGACACCCCTGCTCTAATCTCTAATGGTTCTGAATGCATAAGCAAAAGTCTGCAACATAAAATGTATAAATACAAGTCTCTGAGGTGTACGAACTTTTCACTGCAGTGTTTCTCAGCCCCCGAAGGCCTAGGAAGTTGTGGGAGAACTCAATTTGAAGCTCTGGCCGATTATCTACTCATTCACCGCCTCTAAAAGTTAGGATTAAGTTTGAACCACACCTAACATTTACATGCTGCTCTTTCATTGTTTCTAGACCTAAAACAAAAGTTTCAAAATGGTGTGAACACTGTAAATGTAGATTAGATGAAGTGAATCTCATTAATACACATTAATAGCAGACGCAACGGAAAAGTTATACCATTTCACGAAAATATATGCTAATGGCTGTATTTGAAAAGTGGTATCGGGCCAAAAAAAACATGTAATAATATGTCCCAAAAATCACTGAGAGCATTACATTTAAATTAATTTGGGTTAGGGATAAAGTTACTGAAGGAAAGAGGAATAATGCATGACATTATCATAGAATAAAGTCTTCTAATTGTGGAACATTATTCGTAACGTGCTTCATAACAATAACCCGCTCTGACATCGCTGTAAGTGCATTCGGAAAATAATTGGCTCGTGGTTTTAAATGCTCTTCTCAAATTCAAGCTGTTTCAATGCAGACGGGTTTAATTAACATTTCACTCAGTGTCCAAACAGTTTCCAAACCAGGCTCAGGGATTAGACTGTTATTTGTTTACACCTTAACATTTTCTCCAGTTCGGCTTTACCCCAATCCAAAAGCTTCAGGAAAAAAGGTGTGAAAATAGCGACAGAACTGAGATGAAAACAAGGATGAAGATGTGAAAAAAAAGTGAGAAAACGTTGACAAAAAAGTGACGAAAAAATTACAAAAAAATTACAAAAAATGTGATAAAAAAATGACAAAAAATGTATTAAAGAAAATGACAAAAAAGTTACAAAATGAGTTGAAAACCCCCCCAAAAAAGATGGAAAAAATTTGATGACTAAAATGTGATAAAAAAATGACAAAAAATGTATTTAAAAAAATGACAAAAAATGACAAAAAAAAATTAAATAAAATAAAAAAAATGTGATAAAAAAATGACCAAAAAAATACAAAAAAAATACAAAAAAAATACAAAAAATGTGATAAAAAATGACAAAAAATGTATTAAAGAAAATGACAAAAAATGACCAAAAAAAAACAAAAAAAATACAAAAAATGTGATAAAAAATGACCAAAAAAAACGTATAAAAAAATGACAAAAAATGACAAAAAAAAGACCAAAAAAAACACAAAAAATGTGATAAAAAATGACAAAAAAAGTATTACAAAAAATTACAAAAAAGTTACAAAATGAGTTGAACCCCCCCCCCCCCCAAAAAAAAGATGGAAAAAAAGTTGATGACGTGAGGAAAAAGATCCATTTCGATGAGTTTTGTAGATTTCAAATGAGGCGTTACACTGGCCTACAGGATTTGGGTGAAGCTGAACTGGAGAAAAGTTAAGAGGTTAATATCGTCACTCTTCATGCCAGTATCTCGATACCTTGTCTCCGGATGAACTAACGACGGTCTTGCTCACTGCGTTCTTGCTCTGACAAACATAACATTTGAATCACACAAAAGACACATTTCAACAAGCTCCATTTTGAAAAAGATTTATGCATTTCCTCTTTCACAGAATCCAGAGTAGGAGCATTTATGGTATGTAGGGTAATGTGGTGCTTATCCTGAAGGAGTAGATTTAGTTGCGATATAAAGAAGCTTGAATAAAGATACCTACTAGATTGAAATATATTCAGCCTGATGTTGAAATATCATTAGTTGCTGATGAAGCCTTTTGAAGTGAGAAACATCAAAACATCCCCAACACTCAACAAACACTGCGTTCCAAAAGATTTTCTAAATTGTCAACTCAAATGAGAGTCAGCATAATTTTCCAAATCTTTAATCAATTAAATGTGGTGGAAAAAAATTCCCAGTGAAAACAGTATTTTTTTTCAAAAATAAATATATTAAAAACCTCAAAATCCACTGTTCCAAGTTATTATGCAACTCATCGTTTCAATACATTTTAAGGCTTGTAATTAACTGAAACTGGTCATTTGTTGTATTTGTAGCATTAGGAGGTCATATTTACTGAAATCAAAAGCTATTTCAATCAAAAAAATATTAACAGGTCAAGTTATATTTGACCAAAGGACCTTCTTTGAGCAGCTTCAAAATTCTTCAATCCATTAAACTTGTGACTTTTTGGACAGTTTCTGCTTGGATTTCTTTGCAGGATGTTAGAATAGCCTAAGAGCTGCTGTTTGGATGAAAACTGCCTCCCACCCTCATAGAAGTGTTTTTTGTTGAGGCTCCAAAGGTTCTCAACAGGGTTGAAGTCAGGGGAGGAGGGGGTCCACATCATGAGTTTCTCTCCTTTATGCCCATAGCAGCCAGTCAGAAACTCCACATATTTTTCAGAGGTCATTTTCACACCTTCAGGGAGCCTAAAAGGAACTAAAGGGGCCGACCAGCTCTCTCCCCATGACTCTGGCCCAAAACATGACTCCGCCCCCTCCTTACTGACGTCACAGCCTTGTTGGGACATTGTGGTCATTCACCTCCATCCACTACTCCATTGAGTTGACCATCCAGGGTTACACGGCCTCATCAGTGAACAAGACTGTTTGAAAATGAGTCTCATGTATTTCTGAGCCACTGCAGCCGTTTCTGTTCTTCAGCTTCAATGAACAGTTTAGGGGAGGCCGGAGAGAAGGTTTATGCACAACTGCAGCCTCTGGAGGGTCCGACACCTTCATGTTCAGAGACTCCAGAGGCACCAGCAGCTTCAAATACCTGTCTGCTGCTTTGTAGCATCTGTTCTCTTAATCTGATGTGTTTGTCTGGCAGAAACCGTCCTCATTGTGCCTTTATCTGCACAAACCCGCGAGTGTGTCTGAATCATCCACAAATCTCTTATCAGTTCGATGATTACGCTTCATCTTTCATGAAATATCAAAGGTTTTCATACCTAGACCAAGACATTCAACTATTTTACGCTTTTCATCAGCAGAGAGATCCTTTTTCTTTCCCTTATTGCTTGAAAATGATGATCTGCTTAATAAAGTGGAACATCCTTTTTCAGTAGTTTTTCCCTTAACTGGGCTTAACCTGAAAACTGATCATCCCAGGTCTCTGAGATTAATGTCAGTGATTCATAGAGCCCCGAGACACGACACCATCCATGAGTTTCATTATTATTATTATTTTTTTTAACCTTTTTGACACAAAAATCCAATTTGCATAATAATTTGGAACGCAGTGTATTAAGATAACAGCTTAAGAACTTTTGTCTATATTACCCAGAAACCAGATATTAAATGTTTTGCACCTTAAATGATTATAAATGAGCTTCAGATGGCGATGTAGTTTATCCAAAGTGTTTTTTATCTTTTTGCTTGCTGTTATTTATTTCTATAGCATCTGTTTGCTTGTGTCATGCACGGAGCACAGAGACGACTAAAGTGAAGTACCTGATCACGGCGGCCGGGGGAGTAGGACTGGGCTCGAGTGGGTCTAACTGAAGACGGGGCACCGGAGGGAGAGGACGGGGGGCTTAGGTTTCGTAAAGACCATTGAAACGAGGAGGCGGAGGTGGCGGGGACTCGGGACGACGACGACGACGATGAGGAGGAGGAGAAAGGGGAAGTTTTAGACGAGGAGGAGGGATAGAGCGAGCGGCCTCGTCCACCGGAGAAGTTATTCATGAGCGCCCACACCTCGTCATCCAGGTCCCAGGACTGAGGCTGGAGCAAAACATGGAGGTTTAGAAACGTGCACGTTCAGACCGGGGTTAAACGCTCCGACTCCACCAAGGAAAACATCTGGATTAGGAAGAAACAAGCTTCCAGTGTTTCAGCTGATTAAAATTAGACAAAAAGTCAATCAATAATGGTCAGTGAGACTTAAACTATATCTAAAATGTGCAGATATTTTTGCCGACTCATGAAAACTAAAATTAAAATTAAAAGATAGGAACTAAAAACATCTGAGACATATCATTTCAATTCATTTGTATTTACTGCCAAAGGAACAGGTCTGTGCTCGACTAGATTTAAACATGAAATTAAATCTTCAGCGATAAAACGACTAAATCTAGACTCAAGTTTAAAGGTACACTGTGTAACATTTGGGACTAGAATGTTGCCATCAATACAAACTGAACTCATTTTTGTAGCTTTTTTTTCATTTTTTTTTTTCATTTTTTGTCACATTTTTGTAATTTTTGGGTAAATTTTTGTCACATTTTTGACATTTTGTTCGTCAATTTTTTATCAAATGTTTGTATTTTTTTTTGTCACATTTTGTCACATTTGTCATTTTTTATCAAATTTTTGTAATTTCTTATCAATTTTTTGTCATTTTTTGTCACATTTTTTGTCATTTTTTGGTCAGATTTTTTTAATTTTTTATCAATTTTTTGTCATTTTTTGTCACATTTTTTGTCATTTTTTGGTCAAATTTTTATCACATTTTTGTATTTCTTTGGCATTTTTTTATTTATTTTTTTGTGACATTTTTGCCACTTTTTCATCAATTTTTCATCACATTTTTGTCAATGTTTTGGCCTCTTGTGATACAGATATTGCATCAGCAGCCTTAAAATATACCAATTAATCAACTCATGAAAACGAGCGGAAAGTGCGTCCCTATATCGACACCATAAGTTCTCAAATCAAGATGAACATTCACAAGTCAGCATTTCTTCTTCTCTTTTATAATAAACTAACATCAGTGTTTGCATATGGTAGGGCTGCTCGATTATTGAAAAAATAATAATCACGATTATTTTTGTCATAATTGAAATCACGATTATTCAAACGATTATTTGTTGCCTTTAAAAAAATCCATCAAAAAAGTGACAAAAATCCAGCAAAAGTGAAAAAAATCCAGCAAAAAAAGACAAAAATCCATTAAAAAAATGACAAAAATCCATTAAAAAAATGACAAAAATCCATCAAAAAAATGACAAAAATCCAGCAAAAAAATGACAAAAATCCATCAAAAAAAAGACAAAAATCCACCAAAAAAATGACAAAAATCTATCAAAAAAATGACAAAAATCCATCAAAAAAATGACAAAAATCCATCAAAAAAATGACAAAAATCCATCAAAAAAGTGACAAAAATCCAGCAGAAAAAAGACAAAAATCCAGCAGAAAAGAGACAAAAATCCATCAAAAAAATGACAAAAATCCATCAAAAAAGTGACAAAAATCCAGCAGAAAAAAGACAAAAATCCATCAAAAAAGTGACAAAAATCCCTAAATTAAAAATTAGAAAAAAAAAATTAGAAAAAAAAATTGAAAACAAAAAATTGAAAAAAAAAAATTAGAAAAAAAAAATTATAATTGATTTTTTGCGATTATGCTAATTTTGTAATCGTTTACTGTTGTAATCGAAATCGTAATCGAATTGCGATTAATTGCACAGCCCTAGCATATGGTGAAGTTTAGGTCTTAGTGTGTTAAATCACTCTCACTGCATTCCCCCCATTAGATGTTACCAACCCTCAACACTCCATTTAGCAAATACCTGCGCCGCCCGCTTGGATTTCTGTCGGACTTTGCGCTCTGAGGCCATTAGGTCCCAAACAGGAGCATCCTTCTTTAACAGCTCGTCGGGCGAGTTCGAGTCGCTCTGGTGGTTGTGGATAGAGCAGACTTTGATCATATCTAAAATGTGCAGATATTTTTGCCGACTCATGAAAACTAAAATTAAAATGAAAAGAAAGGAACTAAAAACATCTGAGACATATCATTTCAATTCATTTGTATTCACTGCCAAAGGAACAGGTCTGTGCTCGACTAGATTTAAACATGAAATCTTCAGCGATAAAACGACTAAATCTAGACTCAAGTTTAAAGGTACACTGTGTAACATTTGGGACTAGAATGTTGCCATCAATACAAACTCAACTCATTTTTGTAGCTTTTTTTTCATTTTTTTTTTTTTTCATTTTTTGTCACATTTTTGTAATTTATTTGTCAATTTTTGTCATTTTTTTGGTCATTTTTTGTCACATTTTTGACATTTTGTTCGTCAATTTTTTATCAAATTTTTGTCATTTTTTGGTCATTTTTTAATCAAATTTTTGTCATTTTTTGTCACATTTTTTGTCATTTTTTGGTCACATTTGTATCAATTTTTTGTATATTTTTTGTCACATTTTGTCACATTTTTTTCATTTTTTTTTCATTTTTTTGATCAATTTTTTTTCATTTTTTATCATTTTTTTTGTCATTTATTGTCAAATTTTTATCACATTTTTTGTCATTTTTTGGTCACATTTGTATCAATTTTTTGTATATTTTTTGTCACATTTTGTCACATTTTTTTCATTTTTTTTTCATTTTTTTGATCAATTTTTTTTCATTTTTTATCATTTTTTTTGTCATTTATTGTCAAATTTTTATCACATTTTTTGTCATTTTTTGGTCACATTTTTATCAATTTTTTGTCATTTTTTATCAATTTTTTGTCATTTTTTGTCACATTTTTTGTCATTTTTTGGTCATTTTTTTGTCATTTTTTTGTATCAATTTTTTTTTCATTTTTTATCATTTTTTGTCATTTTTTGTCAAATTTTTATCACATTTTTTTATTTTTTTGTCACATTTTTTGTCATTTTTTGGTCAAATTTTTATCACATTTTTGTATTTTTTTTGTCACTTTTTTGTCATTTTTTGTCATTTTTTCTTCCATTTTTTGTCAATTTCTTCTGACATTTTCCTGACTTTTTTTTGCCACTTTTTCATCAATTTTTCATCTCATTTTTGTCAATGTTTTCTCACTTTTTTGCCACATTTCCATCATCGTTTTCGTCTCAGTTTTGTTGCTATTTTCACACCTTTTTTCCAGAAGCTTTTGGACTGTGGTAAAGCCAAACTGGAGAAAATGTGCTCGGTTCAGGTGGGAGTTAAGGGGTTAAAGCAATACTAACTTTAAGCTTGTGCATGACGGCACTGTTTGCATATGGTGAAGTTTAGGTCTTAGTGTGTTAAATCACTCTCACTGCATTGTTACCAACTCTCAACACTCCATTTAGCAAATACCTGCGCCGCCCGCTTGGATTTCTGCCGGACTTTGCGCTCCGAGGCCATTAGGTCCCAAACGGGAGCATCCTTCTTTAACAGCTCGTCGGGCGAGTTCGAGTCACTCTGGTGGTTGTGGATAGAGCAGACTTTGATCACTTTCCTTCCCACTGAACCCGCGGCATTCGGCAGCGTGTTTTTTTTTTTCCGCGGAGGTACGATGAAGGTCCGTAATGGCCTATTAACGATCCAAATGTTTACACGCCCATGCCCAATAGCTACGCATTTAGGTTTAGACGTGAGCGATGAGACCGGGGGAGACGCTTAATGACCACAGGCATGCTTTTAAGAAAGAAATAATGCAATGGGAAAACTCGGGAGCCACGATACGCATCCACAGTGAAGTGAAAAGGAACATCATGTACGGCGTTTGAATCACGGCAACAACAACACGCCATCCACTGATTCAGCGACTGGCTTTACTGTACCTGCTCTGCTCGCTTTGCACGGTAAAGGAAAGAGCGCTTCTAGAAGACAGGGAAAGAACAGAAGCCGGGGAAATTGAAAAACAGAATAAATGGAAAAAAGAAACGACGACACGCTGTAGGAAAGAAAAGGGTTGAGAATAGCCCTGTTGTTCTGGAACAGGGTGCCATTTCACCAGCTGGGGGGGGGAAAATTACATAAAGACATAATAATCTAACGCATGGACACAGAGGTTCTCAAACTGTGGAGCTGTGTTAGACATGACAACCGGTTTAGTCATGGTTTTGTCCAAGCTTAGGACTATTTTAGCCACTTTTTAGACATTCACTCTTATAAACTCAATAAATGGTTAAACCGGGACTTGGATTGTTCTAGTCAATCGTATTATATTATAAGGTTATACCATAGACTGTGGAATAGCGATGGACTAAGTGAATGTGGCTTCCCCATAGCGTTAAAGGAATAGGCCACCGTTTTTACATACTGAGATATTCTTTGTTACTGTCCAGTGGCTTAAACTTTAGTTATACAGTGCCTCTCGATAGTATTCATACACCTTGAACTTTTGCACATTTTGTCATGTTTACAACCCTAAACATAAAGATTTTATTTTGATTTTTTTACTGAACGTTCACACACAAGTAACAGACAACTGTGAAGTGAAAGCAAAATGATACATGATTCTGTTTTTTTTTTTTTTAAATAGAAAAGTGAAAAGTGGGGCTTGCATAAGTATTCATACAGCATGAATGAATACTTTGTGGAACCCCCTTTTGCTGTAATAACAGCACAAGTCTTTTGGGGTTTGACTCTACAAGATTTGCACATGTAGAGACTGACATTTTAGCCCATTCCTCTTTACAAAACAACTCCAGCTCAGTCACATTAGAAGGAGAGTGTTTGTGAACAGCAGTTTTCAATTCTTTCCACAGATTTTCAATAGGATTTAGGTCAGGACTTTGACTGGGCCATTCTAACACATTAATATGTTTGTTTTTAAACCATTCCATTGTAGATTTATCTTTGTGTTTAGGGTCATTGTCCTGCTGAAGGTGAATCTCCGCCCCAGCCTCAGTTCTCTTGTGACTCCAGCAGGTTTTCCTCCAAAATGTCTCTGTATTTGGCTCCATCCATCTTCACAACTATTCTCACAATCTCCCCAGTCCCCGCTGAGGAAAAGCAGCCCCACAGCATGATGCTCCCCCCCGTATATTTGACACTGGGGATACATAACGTTTTGCATTTGGGCCAAAAAGTTAAATTTTTGTCTCATCTGACCAAAGCTCCTTCTTCCACATGGAGCTGTGGCCTCCATATGACTTCTACAAACTTCAAACAGGATTTCTTATGGCCTCCTTTCAATAATGGCTTTCTTCTTCCACTCGTCCATGAAGGCCAGATTTGTGTAGATACGACTTATAGTTGTCCCATGTCCAGATTCCCCCAGCTCAGCGGCAGGACTTCACAGCTCCTCCAGAGTTATCATGGGGCACTTGGTTGTATTTCTGACCAGTGTCTCCTTGTTCAGTTTGTTAGTTTAGGTGAACAGCCGTGTCTTGGGAAGTCTGCAGTGGTGCTTTACTCTTTCCATTTCTGAATGATGGATTGAACAGTTGCTCCGTGAGATGTTTAAATCTTGGGAAATCTTTGTATAAATTAAGGCTGCTTTAAACTTCTCCACAGCTTTATCCCTGACCTCTCTGGTGCTCCTTGACCTTCATGATGTTGTTTAGTGACCAATACACTCCGACCACAGCTCTGAGGGCCTAAAAGAACAGCTGAAATTATACTGAGAGTAGATTACACACAGGTGCCTCTATTTAACCGTTAGGCCAAGGTGTGAACATTCTGGAGTCATTAGGAATGTTATAAAGGTAATTTAATGCACTCAGAAAATGCTTTATGATACTTATGCACGCCCCACTTTTCCCTTTTCTATTTTTTGAAAAATAACAGAATCATGTATCATTTTGCTTTCACTTCACAGTCGTCTGTTACTTGTGTGTGAACGTTCAGTAAAAAAATCAAAATCAAATCTTTATGTTTAGGGCTGTAAACATGACAAAATGTGCAAAAGTTCAAGGTATATGAATACTCACGAGAGGCACTGTATCTGTACCAAAGGCACATCCTGTTAGTATCTGGATATTTAAATATGTGATGTTTTATCTTTGTATAATGTGTTTTAATGTGTCGGCTAGTTCTCAGAATTGCA
This sequence comes from Gobius niger, assembly GCF_951799975.1. Classification (NCBI taxonomy): domain Eukaryota; kingdom Metazoa; phylum Chordata; class Actinopteri; order Gobiiformes; family Gobiidae; genus Gobius; species Gobius niger. The sequence goes on along the minus strand of NC_136857.1, from coordinate 1,194,773 downwards.
AGACGAATTTACCCACGAGTACAAATAAATTAACCTAACCTTGAATCAGGTTCCAGCCTACTCAAATTCAAAACAGATTCCAGGTCATTGATCTCGTTAAAGATGATATTTGTCCCAGTAAGTGTGAGAACCTCTGATGAAGCGCCTCCACGACCCGCTGCCTGCGACACGTACCTTGTCCCCCTGATAGGCCCCGGGCAGCTGCCAGTAGTGCGGCTCCTGCCCCACGTAGTCGAAGTTGCTGTAGGAGAGCTGCGTCCCGGTGGTGGAGATCTCCACAGTGAGGCCCGTGTCGATGCGAGCGGTGCGCTGACGGTTCACCAGAGCGAAATCCTGGAAGTTTCCCGGAGTGAACGCCGAGCTCACCTGATGGACGGAGATGGAAAACGTGAAGAAGCTCTACAATCGTCAACAACATGATGCTGGTTGTGTTGGTCAACGTCTCACCAGGTCCCTGTAGTAGCTGGAGCTGTCGCACTGCTGGGTGATGCCCATGCAGAAGCAGGACAGGCAGCCATCTTTGTTCTGGGGGCTCAGGTGGAACGTGCCCGGTTTGCAGCTGGAGCATGACGGGCCTTCGACGTTCATCTGAAACATGGATCATATGGAGCATGTTGAAATGGTTTGATAGTAGAATAAGCAGAATAAAAACCTATAGTTTAATTTACCTTGCAGCGGCACGTATTCCCGACGCAGCCTTCACTCCCGCCTGGCTCACAGTTGTAGCAGTTGTTACCTGGGAATTTTAAGACACTGAATAAGAGCTTCATAATCACTGATACAGCTCATGGTAGAGTAGAGAAGAATAGCACCAAATTCTACTACTGCTATGGTACAGCAAGTAATTAAGGCGAGACACTGCAGGTGAATAGGGAAAAAACGTATATTTACAGATATCAATTTGAAACTGTTGCTGTCGATCACTGGCATAAATGTGAGAAAAAAATGCATGGTATGTTTTCTGTCGTTTTATCTTTTCATATAAGAACAAGGTGTTTTATGAAATGCCCCAAATTTCCCATCTTTTCGGCGACGAAATCTGAATAATGGATAGAGCTCAAACTTATGGTTTCATTTTATTGATAAATGAGTTACAGAGACTTTCTCAGAGCGGATTTAGGATTTCTTGTTTAGTTTAAAATAAGCTGTTTTTTAGTGGAAAATGTTGTAAAAATGTAATTTTTGCTTTATTTTTTGACATTCAAAACTCACTTTTGTCTTTTTTGTCATTTTTTGTCATTTTTTTGTCTTTTTTTTTTGTCTTTTTTGTCATTTTTTTATTTTTCATTTTTTGTCATTTTTTGTCATTTTTTTTGTCAATTTTTTTTGTCAATTTTTTGTCTTTTTTGTCACTTTTTTGTCATTTTTTTTTGTCAATTTTTTTGTCTTTTTTTCTCATTTTATTGATGAATGAGTTGCCAAGACTTTTTCAGAGCGGATTTAGGATTTCTTGTTTAGTTTTAAAATAAGCTGTTTTTTGGTGGAAAAAATGTGTAAAAATTAAATTTTCGCCTTATTTTTTTACATTCAAAACTCAATAAATGGGGCTTAAGGGATTAAATAATAAAAAATCCCTCTGAAAAAAACCTTCCAAATCTTGTTCAGTCCAAGGCTGGAAAATGTGAAGTCTTTAGGTCCGACTGACGTGGACATAGTGTCGCCACAATGACAGAAACATGTGTTTTGAGAAAAAGGCCCTTGAAATTGCATTCTCCCATATAAGTCTATGGGGGAACATTGAATCAGCGCAATATTTAAACATGTTATTGTGAAGATTCGGTGTATTATTGGTTTCCGGGTGAAAGCTTATATGTTCAGAGACCAATTTGGCCCAAAACCTGAAAACTGAAAAAATTGAGTTTCCCCTTAAAGGAATTTCAATACTTTTGGAGTCATTATATATACATTATTTTGCAATATCACCTTGGCGATAAGAAGATACACCCACTCTTGGAATAGATGGCTAGGGCTCCACAAAACAGAACACTTTAGCACCCACAGCTATGTTGGAATCTTTTTTTTTTGTCTGTAGATTTTTACGTCTTACATCAACACATGGGGATTGTAAAACCGAGACCATCGTAGCTCGTTTTGTTATAACAGTTTCAGGCTGCAGACGTGTGTGTTTAGCTGAGGCTAGCGGGGTTTGTTTCTGCGGTGTTGACGGTTGACAGAGATCCTGGTTGCAGCGAGAGGCTCCCTCTGAGACCTGCCAAAACATCAGACACCGCCTGATGTCGGGTCTGTTTTAAATGTTTGTCCCCGCCTCACTCTATGACTTCAGATTTTCCCCACGAGTGAATGTGCACACCTGGGTTAAGTCTAACGGCTTTGTTGGTGCGCCCTATGCTGGCAGCAAGAGTCATGAAACACACTAAAAACAATATACAAGACTCTCTGTTGATCCAGGAAATAGAGATCAGAGCTTTTTTAAGTAACTGGCCTGAGCAAAACACTATAGGTATATGTTTGACAAGGGCACAACAAGGTTTACAGGGGGGGTGTTATGCAAAATGGACGTTTTCAAGCTTTACATCATGTTATTCTGTCACTCCCTCATTAAAAACATGGCTGAAGTGTTGCCTTGGCACATTCACGTATTTCTGAGTCATCTGTAAAAACTCTGACGGCGGCCATTTTAGGGATAGGTTTTTGTCACATTTTTGTTGAATTTTTGTCAATTTTTGTTGAATTTTTGTCACTTTTTTGTTGAATTTTTGTCATTTTTTTGTTGAATTTTTGTCATTTTTTTGTTGAATTTTTGTCACTTTTTTGTTGAATTTTTGTCATTTTTTTGTTGAATTTTTGTCATTTTTTTGTTGAATTTTTGTCACTTTTTTGTTGAATTTTTGTCATTTTTTTGTCACTTTTTTGTTGAATTTTTGTTGATTTTTTGTAGAATTTTTGTTGAATTTTTGTTGAATTTTTGTTGAATTTTTGTTGAATTTTTGTTGAATTTTTGTTGAATTTTTGTTGAATTTTTGTTGAATTTTTGTTAAATTTGTGTCACATTTTGGTTGAGTTTTTGGCTGATGGCGGCCATTTTAGAGATAGGTTTGCCTGAGTCCTCCTAGGAACGCCCCCACCTCCTGGAGACGCCTCCGAGCTTTGGTCACCAGCCGAGTAACCAACCACTGCTCCTCAGCAGAACCCCCTCCCCACTGATGCCACAGACAGCGTGTGGAGGGGGCGTGTCTAAAGGCTCAGAGGTTCTTAAAGAGACAGAGGCCTATTTCAAGACATTCACTACAGCCATTTTGAGAGAAACATTTTATACAAGGCAGTTATTCTAATTTACTGCATTTACAGACCAACAGAAGGTTTGTCATCATTGTAGTGTGATATAGACTGGTGCTATGGGACTGGAAAAAGCAAAACACCCCCTCTTTAACTCCCGCATGAACCGAGAGGATCTTTTTCCTCACGTCATCAGATTTTTTTTCCATCATTTTTTTGTGGGGTATTCAACTCATTTTTGTAACTTTTTTGTCCTTTTTTTGTCACATTTGTGTCATTTTTTGTCATTTTTTGTCAAATTTTGTCAATTTTCTATAAATTTTTTGTCATTTTTTGTCATTTTTTTGGTCAATTTTTTCTCAATTTTTTTGTCATTTTTTGTCAATTTTTTTATTCATTTTTGTCAATTTTTTATCCATTTTTTGTCATTTTTTCCTCAATTTTTCCTCAAATTTTTTGTCACTTTTTTGTCACATTTCCATCATTGTTTTCGTCTCATTTTATACAAGGCAGTTATTCTAATTTACTGCATTTACAGACCAACAGAAGGTTTGTCATCATTGTAGTGTGATATAGACTGGTGCTATGGGACTGAAAAAAGCAGAACACCCCCTCTTTAAACCTCAAAATAATAGATTTTTTTGCATAATGTGCCCTATCTGTTCCATAAGGTGTGTCACCCTGTTAGAAATGGAGGTCATTTTATCATTTCCTTTACCATTGATAGAATTGTCAGGCGAGCACCTCTGCCCGAGCTGTGGGTTTCCATAGTATCCGGGGGCACATCTGAAAGAGACGGAGACGCATTCATGAGTCAATTTTCCCCCCAAAATGGAGGATACATGATTCAATCCACAAAACAATGAGGCAGGAAGCTCGGAAGTCTGTTCCCGGTGATACACTCGATCATTCCTGCTCTTTATAGTGCCATCCTGACCCTCTGTAGACAAAGAACTTCCCAATAAGAGGCGCAGCAAAGCACTCATACAATGCAAATGACTAATATATCCCAAACACCCCAGTGGGAGAAAAAAAAAAGGATGGAAGAAGCCCAAACCAAGTATAGCTTTCACATTGATTCCTATGAAATGGACATAAAACAGAAGCTTACATTGTTTTTGTAATGAAGTAAAAGTAAGAAAGCACACTTTAAACAGTGCTACGTGTACCTTTAAGCCCAAGCAAGCAAAGGCACTGCCACCAAAAGCGCAGGCAGATTTTCTATAAAACCTCCACAGATCTTACCTCACCTGTCAGGGGGTCCGGGGGGAGGAGGGAGGACTTGTTGCTAAGACACAAAGCTATTTTCTAAAAGCGAAACACTGTATGCTAAATATAACATAGAATACAGCCATGTATCTAACATCTATGCAATAAAGGTAGCGGTGTCGTAGAGGAGGAACTTCATACATCACATGATACAAGCGGAAAACAATCGCTGGGTTAAAGAGGAGCAGGTCAGAGGGGAGTGTTGTTTAGAGACGGGGGCCGGCACAAGTATTGTTCAAGGCCCTATACCCGACTTTTTTTCAAATTGGTTCAGTCCTTCAGTGTATTCTAAAAGCAGACATTTGTGGATGAGACGTTTGTGCACTTTGAGGACAGCGAGACGGCCATCTTGCATCGCGCTACCTCATGTTCTTCCTTAAAGGGACTATACGGAGTTTAAAAATGTAAAAATGAAGTATTTTCCTCCCCCTACATGTTCCAGCCACGTCGTGTAGAATGAGTTCAGACCTGTTCACCACAACTGCCTCTAAAATCCTGCACTGTCTCTCAAAAAAGGTGTTACTCTGGGTCTGAAGTGCCACGAGCTTAAAGGGATGTTTCAGGATGTTTGACAAAGGGCCTCATTTCCTCGTTATCCAGAGTGTTGCTGATTTCTGGAGATATTTTTTTTTGTAATTCATGCAGTTCTTATATTTGAAGAGTTTCGTGGCGCTAGGCTAGTGCGAGGCTAGCGCATTTCTATGGTATCAGCTAGCCTGCATTAAAAACAGTAGGGCTGAAACAACTAATCGATTATTGAAATAGCTGTCAACTATTTTGCTAATCGATTAATCGTTTTCTAGCAAACACAGACTTAAAGAGCAAAAATTACAAGAAACTTACTTTGTTTTTCCAAGTTAGTGTTTTGTACATTGAAAATGTCATAAATGTCTGTCTGTTTCTCATCCAATCATGAAGCAGAATCAGCAGAAAGAGCCTCCAAAAACCTCCACTTTAAGTTTACTCCATCAACACGTCCTCAAATGATGCCACTTTAGCTTAATGTGATTAAAAAAAGTGAAAAAATACAATTGTCATACACCATTTACAGCCAGGCGATTAATCGATCAATCGTAAAGATAATCGGTAGAGTAATCGATTACCAAAATACTCGTTAGTTGCCGCCCTAAACAACAGTGTGACCCGCTCCACAGAGCACCCGAGGCAAATCACTGATAACACCAGACTAACCATATACATGTCTAATGTTTGGAATATAACTGACCTGCAACACATGAATGATCGCGTTTTGAGGGACTATTTTCTAGCAGATCACTCCACCGCTGCGTAGCTTATACAACCAGGAAGCTGAAGCTGCTCAGATATAAGGTGTTTTAAATGACTCTATGGACACAGACATGTATATGGTTAGTCTGGTGTTATCAGTGATTTGCCTCAGGTGCTCTGTGGAGCGGGTCACACTGTTTTTAATGCAGGCTAGCTGATACCATAGAAATGCACTAGCCTTGCACTAGCCTAGCGCCACGAAACTCTTCAAACATAAGAACTGCTTGAATTACAAAGAAAATATCTCCAGAAATCAGCAACACTCTGGATAACGAGGAAATGAGGCCCTATGTCAAACATCCTGAAACATCCCTTTAATATAGAAGCTGCAGCTACGAATAAGACCTGAGGTGGCAGTAGTGAGTATAAAAATGACCAACTTGCATCTAGTCTCTTTAAGCATTAAAGGCTTTATAAGCTCTATCAGGTCAAACAAATGAAAAACTTTATTCCACACCAGTGTTAATTTTGACGACATATTTTAATTTAGTTTGTCTTTTGACGAAAATGTAATTCGATTTTAGTCTAGTTTTAGTCGACTTTGCATTGATAATATTGATTCTAATCATATTTAATGTTGTTCCTCTGCTTCATGTTTCTGCTCCACATGAACAAAGCTCAGAGCTGATCCTTTAAACATGATCTGAGGCTCTTTCAGACGCTCAATACAAGTTTGGATGATTTTAGTCTCTCCTTTTCACTTTTATTTAGTCTGATTTTAGTCGACTCAAATATCTGGACATTTTAGTCACAGTTTTAGTCTCAGGAGAAACTTTTAATTTAGTTTTAGTCCAATTTTCGTCGTCAATAATATCACTTTGACTAAAATTAAGACTAAATATTTTAGTCGACGAAATTAACTCTGCCTCCACACTGTCTGTGTCTGGTGTCTCGAGAGAAAGAGAATAAACCTCATGGAAAAAGACTCATGGTGAGGCGTCTTTCCAATATTACGGCCCTCGACTCTGGAACCACCTGTCGGAGGAGCTCAGGGCTGAGGAGAACGTTCATGTTTTTAAGAGCAGCTCAAGACCCACCTTTTTAGCTTAGCCTTTAACTGACTAATCTATTTATTTAATCCTAATATATAAATGTACATATATGGGAGGTTGTGTTGTAATCTGTAAACCACTTTGTGAGACCTTTCGGCATGAAAAGCGCTTTATAAATTAAGTTTGATTGATTGATTGAAACCGCCGGTCCCGCTGTGGCGCGGGTCTGCACACCCCCCTCTCCCTTCCCCTTGTCTATTCCCGGCTGGAGGAACCAACCACGTCCAACCCACGCACAGCCCACTTCATGCACCAGGTCTGGGGCTGGAAATTCTCACAGTCACAAAGTCTAATCTACAGAGTCTGCGTTTAGAAACACAAGATCGGCCCCGAATCTGATTCTAGAGCAGGGGTGCCCAAACTTTTTGCCTCCGAGGGCCAAAATGAAAAAGTGCCTCTGAGTCGTGGGCCAAACACGGCGATGTCAAGCACGAAAAACACATAACTGCAAATTATAAAGTTACTTTATTTTATTTTTTCGATCGCCTAAATTTGCATTTGTTTCTATCCATGTAAATAACATGCTATATTAAAACAAATGGCAAAAGCCTAGTTTTAGTAGAAAAAAAAATCAACCATTGTAACAATTTAGTGCAAAAAAAAAAAACAAGACCTGTATCTACAGCACCTACAGAAGCTTTACCACATTTGTTAACTGAAAGAAAATGCCGCATTAGATTATTTTGAAAGTGTAAGTTCAGCATCAAGTCTTTTATAAGCCAGTTTTTAACATATACTGATGTTTATGTTAAAGGGGGGGTATTATGCAAAATCGACTTTTTCAAGCTTTACATCATGTTATTAAGTCATTCCCTCATTAAAACCATGCCTGAAGTGTTGCCTTGGCACATTCACGTATTTTCGAGTAATCTGTAGAAACTCTGATGGCGGCCATTTTAGGGATAAAACGCCTGATTCCTTCAGGAAACGCCCTCGACCTCCAGGATACGCCTCCGACCTTTCGTCACCAGCCGAGTAACCAACCACTGCCCCTCAGCAGAACCCCCTCCCCGCAGTGTCTAGCCCTAAGATGTAAACAGAGTCATCATGGAGGATTAGCTTCATGTGTTGTGAACCGGAGCCACAGCAGACTTTTACAAAGACACATCAGTGTTTCTGTTACCGAAACACCCAGGATTAAAACCGGTGACAAGAACACTTATTTCAGTGTCTGGTTCTGCGCTGGGCCTTGATGATGCACAGAGCCTCCGGAGAAAGCTAATGCTAAGCTAAACCTCGAGTCATCACGTGAAAACGAGAAATATGCACAAATAAAGTCAATAAAACCACCACACACATAAAGAACCGTTTAACAATGATCACACACGGAGCCTGGCTTGTTGATTTGGAAGTTTATTGCTCACATTTCATCTACAATGGGTCATAGCCGAGTGGCTTTCTCCCGGAGCTAACAAGCTAGCCGCGACAAGCTAACGGGAAAATTCACTGAATACAAGCAGCATATTATGCATTGAAAACGTCACTAAAACAGGCAACTGCTTGAAGCAGCCTTTATGATGATCACACACGGAGCCTGGCTTGTTGATTTCGTAGTTTATTGCTCACATTTCATCTACAGTGAGTCGTAGCCGAGTGGTTTTCTCCCGGAGCTAACAAGCTAGCCGCGATAGCTAACGGGAAAATTCACTGAATACAAGCAGCATATTATGCATTGAAAACGTCACTAAAACAGGCAACTGCTTGAAGCAGCCTTTATGATGATCACACACTGAGCCGGGCTTGTTGATTGTGTAGTTTATTGCTCACATTTCATCTACAGTGAGTCGTAGCCGAGTGGTTTCTCCCGGAGCTAAGGCACTATTAGCCGCGACAAGCTAACAACCTTCACCTTCACAACATTCATTGAAAACAGGCAGCATATTATGCACAAATAACGTCAATAAAGCAGGCAACTACTCGAAGCAGCCTTTACGATGATCACACAATGAGCCTGGCTTTACACATTTGTGGTTTATTGCAGACTTTTCATCAACAATGAGCTGTAGTCGATTATAACAAGCTAACGGGGTAACCTCGAAAAATCATTGTCCACCTGCACAGATAATGTCCGTCTTTGAATCGTATGGGCTCCTGCAGATCCTGGTGTCGTCCATGGGGGTATAGTTAGAGATCCATAGGGCATGGCAGATGCAAAGAGAAGCCTCCAAACAGCAGTTATTTTTCAGGCAAGAGCCCCTTCCAAGCGTCCGGTGTGGAAGGTTCATCTCCAAATAATATCCTGTGTGGCCATTGTTCACAAAGTGATAAACAGTAGCTCCTTTCCAACAATAAAAATTAAAATGCACCGATCGTAGTTACAATACAGTTGAGACAACGAGCGCAGTGTTGTTGTGATGCCACAGACAGCGTGTGGAGGGGGCGTGTCGGAAAGGGTCAGAGGTTCTTAAAGAGACAGAGGCCTATTTCAAGTCATTTGCTACCGCCATTTTGAAAGAGCAATTTTATACAAGGCAGTTATTCTAATTTACTGCATTTACAGACCAACAGAAGGTTTGGTCATCATTGTAGTGTGATATAGACTGGTGCTATGTGGCTGAAAAAAGCATAATACCCCCTCTTTAACAACCTTTGCAATAAAAAACTGAAAAACTGTGAGAGTTGATGCTACAACGCTCTGTAATTGATAAACACCAAGACACCACAACAGTGTTTCCTTAACTTTGTGAAAGGAGAGAAACAGCGCCCCCAATTTGACGCCGGTGGTCAGAAAGTGTACTGCATCAATATTTACCATTGAGAATGAATGGAAGAGAGTTAGTATTAACCACACGCAGCGCAAAAGTAGGTCACTCTCTGGCGGGCCAACAGAATTGTTTCGGCGGGCCAAATTTGGCCCGCGGGCCCCACTTTGGGCACCCCTGTTCTAGAGTGTGTTCATGAACGAGCCAGCTGGTTGATGTGGTTTACATTACCAGGAAAGTATTGCTCCCTTTAAGGCAGTGCATGTTTATTTATGCCGCGCATTTCCAACACAAGGCAACTCAATGCGCCTGTGAGCTGTGAGAGATGCTCATGATAATTGGGATTTTAGAAACGCGCTGAGATGATGTTTGGACCACAGCTAACCATTCACACTTTTATTGTTTGTAGACGAAAAAAAGAAGGTATAGGGCTTTAAACATGCAGACAAACCTGCAATATAACAGAATCCAATAAATGATCATCAGGTGGATTTTGCAGAGTTCAGAGGGAAACACTGAACATACATGAACACTGGCGGCCCCCATCTCAGAGAGTAACAATACCAGAATATTCACAAATCAAACTAGTGAACAAGTCAAATAACATGGGATGGGTTAATGGGTCTTGAATTGGAGAAGGTTGGAGTCATCAAAAATAAGAAATAAAACAAAATAAATAAGATTGCCAATGGAACAAGCAAAAAAGGGTCATTTTTCTCATGTTAACTGGTATAATCTTCCTTCCTCGTCCATTACACCTTTATCTTATTTGAGATGAATCCAAACCTACTCAGAAATCAACACTTAATTCAAGCAGCTAAGTCAGATGGTGAGTAACTGCAGTTTTAACGTCACAATTACCTTTGACTACACGAAATACAAGAAATGACAAGATAATCTCAACATGTATGTGATTTACAAGGTGAATATTAAACACATAAACAAAATGGAGCCCACAGATCAGTGATATGTGGTCGGGCCGCTGCTTAAAAAAAGAGGTAGTCACAAATACACGGTAGGCATGTCGCACGACCAAAGATTTAAACTATAGTTTCCACTAACGACGGCGGTTCTTTTGTTCGTGACCTTTTGATACATCCGAGGTACGACTGCTGTTGTTTCTCTTCATGGTTCGGAGCAATAAGAATAAGTGACTATAATTTATGCCTTTAAAAAGCCATTCGTGCCACAGCAAATAACAGATAAAGAGCGACATTAAATCTGTGTTTTAGATTCAGTACCTTCATAAACAGTAGCAGTAGGTGGTATAAATAAAAGGTCTGCACGGCCAAAGGGAATATCAGCAACAGAACATTTACTTTGTCTTTTTAAAGAGTGGGGATTATTGCAGGTATTTGGTAATAATTAAAATAAGCCCTTCTCACTTCCTCTCCTCTGGCTACACTTTGCTGCGCAGCTGTTTCAATAAAGAGAAAAGAAAGAAAAAACAAACACGGTGCTCGGCCAGTGTGGAAGTAGCGGAGCTGTGACGAGTGTTTTCACTTCGCGATGAGAGGATTAGAAGGGCCCTGTCCCAGTTCAAACCCTAGCCCTTGATTTGAGTCCTTCCCCTAGATGTTGCAGGTTCCCGCGATGGGGGTCGGGTGTTCCCAGGCTTTAGGGCAGTGGTTCTCAACCTTTTGGAGCCGCGACCCCCCCATTGTAACGGTTTGTGACCCCCCGCCCGGGTCACACCGTGAGAAATTCGGAACATTATCCTACATAATTCTTAAAAAACAAAGAAAAAAACAAATGGCTAAAATAAAATTCATCAAATTACGAACATATAATGGCACCCTGGTAAAATAGCAAACACACGCAACAATATAATATTATTATATACGCTAAAAAAAGATTTTATCTACATGATCTGGCGACCCCCCAAATTCATCTCGCGACCCCCTCGGGGGTCCCGACCCCCAGGTTGAGAACCACTGCTTTAGGGAGCAAGAGGAAGCGCCTGCACCCCCTACAAAGGCCCCTCGGCAGCAAGTCAGCTCTGGACCAGACTTGCAGCCGAGGGAGTATCATTAAACCAGTGTTTTTCAACCACTGGGCCGTGAGATATTGTCTGCTGTGCCTTGGGAAATTATCCAATCTCACCTAGTTGTTTTGTTTTTTGTTTTTTCAACAAATGCATTATTATCCACAAATAATGTACCGTTTTCAAGTGTCTGTGCTGTGTAGTGATCGGCAGAGCAACCATATTATACTCTTCCATATCAGGTAGTTAATTTCTTTGAGACAAGAGCATTAGTGATGTATTGAGGCTTGTGGCGAGTGAGACTATACGGTGTTCTGAGTCAAGACACTTTCTGCTGGTGACTCAAGATTATTTCAATGAAAAAAATGTGCCTTGGCTCAACAAAGGTTGAAAAACACTGCATTAAACAATAGACTGGCTGCAAACTATACGATCGGAATGTGTAGGCCAGGGGTCTCCAACAGGCGGGAGCTCAGTTCGCTGTGCTAGTTTGCAGACTAGTGGTGTCCCACAATCTTCACTGGACTTTACTGTGGAGGGAACTCATATCAAATGTTCTCAGAGCAAGTGAGAGGAACGGGACTGATCCAGAACACGTAGGACCTCAAGGGAAGATTGTAAAATTACACAAAGCTGCACGAGTGGCTCAAAACACCACTCCAGGTCTATTTTTGTAGCCTGGCATCCAGACTTATCTCCGATGTTTATTAATGAATAAACAGGAGACTAGTCTGGCGACCCTGTCGTAGAAAAGCTACTGCTGGAGGCGGGACTAATGTGGGACGACCGAAGCGCAGCAGCCAATGAGAACATAGCGGCTGTGACGACAGAAACAGCGGCGTTAACAATGGCGCTCCTGCCACACAGAGTTCAGTAAATGACTTCTGTCGTTTATGTCAGAAAAACTTCAGAACACAAGCAAACCGGAGCATTACGTGAAGCTTGTTTTGAAAAACTACAAAACCAAGGCTCAACAACGTGACGCCCGTTCAGGAGCTGCTCTGATTGGTCGGTCGGCTCCATATCGCTGTGTCCTTTGAAAGCGTGAGTGTTGCCAGAGCCTCTTCTGTAAAGAGGCGGAGTCTGGTTGGCGAGACTAATATTTTTGATACCATTGTAACATTGTAAAAATCGCTAAAAAGTTGATATTGCATTACTGCCCACCCCCTTTACTGAAACTATTTATTGGTCCATCATTTAAAAAGAATTAAACAACCTTCAACCAGCCCTTTTCAAGCACAGCTAAGGCTTTCTACATTTCTACACACGCCTCTTTTTGTTATAAACAAGTATAAAGAGGATACTCTGAACATCAAGTATTTGTCTTGAAACATCTGTCAAGGTGAACTCTCTCTGACATTTTTTTTCCTGGCATACAGGAAGCTCTCAGGGTGAGCAACTTGCTTCTTGCTTGACCTTCTGGCCCCGACTCTTTAAGGATCTGACCAATAAATCAAAGTCTGGCAGGATTAGATGAGCTTTCCTGAGTGGAGGAAGTGAGGAGGCAGCTTGATCGTTTTCTCTCTATCTCTTTCTCCTTATTTTGCAATCTTACAGACTATCACTTTAATGCCAATTGTTCGGATTTCTTTACATTTTGTGCGGGGGAAACAAATCATCTGGATAGAGATCAAAAAGAATCGAGCTCCAAAGTCCAGAAAGATAAAACATGTCTCTGTCGTTAATGTAGATACTCCCTTTTGGCAGTGCAGGAATACTGTGTAAACAATTGAGCACAAATAGACATCAGTAAATCAACACATTCAGAAGGACTAGTCGTCTGGGATGATCTTTATAGGAATGGCCAGCCTTCCCAGAACGACGTGGAGCGAGGCGTCTTGACTCGTTTTCCGATTCGAGCCGCTCTGATCTCCGCTGAGCAGACGCAGCAGATCAAAAAGCCCGGGATTCGCGCTCTCTCCGCGCCGAGGCTTCGGAGCCGGGTTCGATTTTCTTTTGACCGCGGAGCCGGCCCTCTTCTTCGCCGCGGCCGTCTTTGTTTTGGGGGGAGGAGACGGGGCGGTGTTGTTGTTGTTGTTGCGCTTCGGTCTGGGAGTCGTAGCTCTGCTCGCGCCCGACCTTTCCTTTGAAGCGCTGGGTTTTTCGCTCGCCTTCGATACCAGCTTGTGCGCGGCTTTCGGACGATGCCGGTTCGCCTTTTTGTTTTTGTCTGTTTCGCTCCGGACGGGCCGCTTCTCTTCATCCGACCTCGCTGCCTTTTTACCGTGTCCATCGTCTTTTACAAGGAGACTGGAATCTCGTTTATTGTCTTTTTTATGGGACTGTTTGCGCGACTGCGGTGGTCGTGAAGAGTGAGAGGGCGGGTCAAGCTGAAACTTAGTAACTTCTTTCCCTTGTTTTCTTTGAACTGGCTTCGCGACTCTCTTCGTGGCAGGATTTTTCTTTGTTTCAGACTTGACTTTAGTCCTAGCAGAAGATGCGGTAGTCGTAGTTCTCACTTTTGTCGAAACATTACTTTTTGGTTGCCTTGTCGATGCAGGTGTTGAAGATTTCCCTTTCCTGTTCTTACCACCGTTTGTGCCAACGCCAGAAGCTGCGATTCTCTTGGCCACCGTGGTTCGCCTCGTCGTTGAAGTTACAGTAAAGTCTTGAGTTGTCGAGTAAAACAGAGGCATGACTGTCGTGGTAAGCGCCGGCACAGTCTTCCTCTCTTGGGTCGACCTCGAGATGTGCCTGCGTTTCATCTTGTTCATCTCCTGCGCCAGAGCGGTGAATCCGTCGATCAGGATCTCCAGCCGTCCCTCCAGCCGGTTCAGCCGTCCCTCCATGTCCGTGTAGCCCCGCTCCAGCTCCGCGACCTGCCTGCTCTTGTCCCCCGACGCGTGGAGGGAGATGAGCTGCTTCATTTGGGCGCTGAGGAGGCCCTGCTGTGCTTGGAGAGCCTCGATGCCCTCCTTCATGTCCAGCGTGTTGCCTTCCAACATGCTGAGGCGCTGGTTGAAGCTGCTGAGGTGGAGGCGCAGGAGGTGCTGGAAGCTGGAGTGCCTGGTTTCGGGGCTCGGGGTGAAGCGCGGGGGCAGCCTCTGGGCGTTTTTGTTGGGAGTGAGAGGCGCGATTGCAGTGATCTTCTCGGGGGGAGGAGTAGTCCGACGTGGGCCTGTTGTCTTTTTACTGGATGGGGTCGTTCTGACGTAGGTGACAAAATCTTCATCGTCATCGCCGCTGCCGTCGGGGAGAATCTCCTTCTCTAAGCTGAAATTGAACACGGCCTCTGCCCCGCAGCCGATGGGAAGGAAGTCCTCCGTCTGAAACGGGTCCCCGCAAGTGTCTGCAGATGGCGTCTCCTCGCTTAACGCCAAAAACCAAAGCAAAATCAGCCAAGACGAAGCCAGGAGACGGTCAATAGTAAATACTTCAGTATCTGTTTACCCAAGGCACCGCATCATCTTTGCCCAACGTGTAGCAAAGATTGGTTTGACATGTCGCCTCATAAATGTCTACATTTATGTCACCGAGATGGAGGAGATTAACGTCGTCTGTGCAGCTGCCAGCAAGACTTTGCAAAGCGGAAGCAGAAAGCGAAGCACTTCAGGATCAATCCAGAGGAGAAAGAGAACAGGAAAGTACAGGAAGAAACTCAATGCTGAACCGTTTAGGACGTTTGCAGTGGGTTCAAAAACTATTCACACCTCTTTAATTATTCTATTTTATTATGTTGCCAACTACTAGTGAAATTAAATGTTTAGGATGAGTCTAACAATGAATACTATAAAATATCACTGAAAAATTGTACTTTCCTCTTAACTCCCGCCTGAACCGAGAGGATCTTTTTCCTCATGTCATCAGATTTTCCATCATTTTTTTGTTGGGTGTTCAACTCATTTTTGTAACTTTTTTGTCACATTTTTGTCATTTTTTCATCCATTTTTTGTCACATTTTTGTCACATTTTTTGTAATTTTTTTGCCACATTTTTGTCATTTTTTTGTCACATTTTTGTCATTTTTTTGTCATTTTTTTGTCACATTTTTGTCATTTTTTTGTCACATTTTTTGTCATTTTTTTGTCATTTTTTTGTCATTTTTTTGTCACATTTTTGTAGTTTTTTGTCACATTTTGTCACATTTTTGTCACATTTTTTTGTAATTTTTTGTCAAATTTTTGTATTTTTTTGTCAAATATTCATCACATTTTTGTATTTTTTTTGTCAAATATTTATCATATTTTTGTCACATTTTGTCACATTTTTGTCATTTTTTGTCAAATATTTATCACATTTTTGTCATTTTTTTGTCAAATATTTGTCACATTTTTGTAGTTTTTTTGTCACATTTTTTGTCACATTTTTGTCATTTTTTCATCCATTTTTTTGTCAATTTTTTTGTAACATTTTTGTGACAGTTTTGCAACTTTTTCATCAATTTTTCATCACTTTTTTTGTCAATGTTTTCTCCCTTTTTTGTCACATTTCCATCATTGTCATCAAAATGTGCTCGGTTCAGGAGGGAGTTAAGGGGTTAAAGAGAAAATGATAAAATGAAAGGAAATAATTTAAACTTGTGGAATATTCTTTTTATAGGACTTCAACATAATAACGTCGGAATAAATCGGTATGAACACTTTCTGAACTCACTGTACTCACAACTTCTACCATAGCTTTTTCTGAAACAAAA
The DNA here is from genome assembly GCF_951799975.1 of Gobius niger. Lineage (NCBI taxonomy): Eukaryota > Metazoa > Chordata > Actinopteri > Gobiiformes > Gobiidae > Gobius > Gobius niger. The sequence goes on along the minus strand of NC_136857.1, from coordinate 1,178,609 downwards.
CAGCGACTAACCGTAACACCACATTATCATAAAGCACTATTAACTATAACAGAAACAACCACAATTTCCGTACAAACCAGTGCAAAGTCGACCAAACTCCACGACTTTCTAAACCCTGCTGATCCAACGAGACCAAAACAAGAAAACCTTATTTGAAATACCAAGAGAAACATGCTCGCGTCCCTCTCCTTCCGAACAAAACCAGCTGATGCTAAATGCTAATGCCAGCCACTGCTCCATCCCCAAAACCCCCGGAAGTCTGACCGAAACCCAAAATGGCGGCCTGGTGGAAGACGAAGGAGGAGTGGAGCGACCTACCTCTCGCAGCGGCGCCCGGAGTAACCGGTGGGGCAGCTGTCACAGGTGGGCTGACCATCGGAGTCCAAGTAACAGGTGGCGGAGAATCTGTGAAGGAAACTGGATTAGTACTGGAGAGACAGTGTATAGTGTTGAAAGTACACATCTGAATAGGTACGTAAAAAAGTAGGGCTGTCAAAATTATAGCTTTAACATTAATCAAAATAAATAATCGCTGCCCTGGTTTTCCCATAGATTTATGAAACTGTGAGTGTTTGGTAAATGAAATGTGAAAATGCTTTAAATTTGAGTTTTTTATGTAATTTAATATTCAATCATGAATATTATTTTTTTGTTTGTTTGTTTGTTTACTGTGTTTAATTGTGATAAATCGAATTTTGCAAGAGTGATTAATCCTATTTTAAAAGAGATCGATTGTATGGAAGCCTGTTTCCGCCATGTTAAAAAAATAAAAGCCCAACAGGAAATCGAAATTACGAGATTTAAAGTCATAATTTTGTGTTTGAAACACAAAATTACGACTTTTAAAACTCAGAATTTCGAGATTTAAACTCGTAATTTCGAGTTTTTAAGATCCATGATCATAGCCGTCAGCCCTATTTTACTTTGAAAATCCGGACGTTGTTGCCGTTCTGTTTCCTGTCTGATGCGTCTGAACTGTGGAGCTTGATCTGGCAGAGCCGTATCTTGGAATCGTGTCATGCCTGAAAAACAACTGCTAGTTTGGGGCAAACTCGTGCCTCTTTGCCTCTGCCATGTCCTATGGACCCCCTATGGTCTCCCCCAGGATAAAAGGGCGATGCCGGTGGACAATGGCTAGTTTGCCCGGTTAGCATGTGCAATCGACCTCATTGTTGATTGAAAAAAAGTCTGCAATCAACCACCAATGCGTCAATCCTGACCCAGTGTGATAATCTTCAAGGCTGCTTTATGTGGTTACGGCTTTATTGACGTGTTTACTGTATAATACTTAATTCCACAAGATCCATTATTGGAGCTGGATGCTAGAGCTGCTAAGAAGCTAGTTAGCTGCGGGTGCTAAGCAATCGGCTACGGCCAGTTGTACATGAAGTGTGAGCAACAAACCAGCCCGGCTCAGTGTGTGATCGTTGTTAAAGGGATGCTTTATGTAGACAGTGGGTTTATTGACTTTATTCAGGCATATTTCCCATTTTCACATGATCATGATCATCCGAAGTTCATCGAAGTTCATAATGCTACGATCGTAGCATTAGCTTTGGGAATGCCATGCATCATTAAGGCCTAAACACATTCCTATGGTGGATACAGCATTTTTAATAACTTTTCTTGTCACTGCTTTTAATCCTGGGTGTTGAGGTAAAATAAACACTTCTGTGTGTCTTTGTAAAAGTCCCAGAGTTGCTGTAGCTCCGGTTCACAACACGATGAAGCTAATCCTCCATGACTGTTTACGGTCATGGAGGATTAGCTGCACCAGTGGTTCCGCTGTCCCGCCGCACCCACGTCTATGATCACGGATCTGAAAAACTCCTTTAAATCTCGAAAGTTTTAAAAGTCGTAATTTCAAGATTTAAACTCAAAATTTGGTGTTTTAAACACAAAATTATGACTTTAAATCTCGTAATTTCGATTTCCCGTTGGGCTTTTATTTTTTTAACATGGCGGAAACTGGCTTCCATATGATTGACAGCACAATGTAGAAAGGTTTTCACACAATTATTGCAGCTAACATAAAACATCTTACTGCCTCTAATACTCTTTAGAATGATTACATTTCGGTCGAATTTCAATTATATTTGTGGGGAGTATGTTGAATAACTTATTCATCAGGCTTGACACTTGGTGGATGGAGGGGGGTGACTTTTATGTTTAAATAGTTATTCTCTGTACCAAGAAGGGACTCAATAGTAAGCACTCAAACATGCTCTGAAGCCACGACCCTCTGGCTGGTGGGCGGTGACTCTACTGTGTCACCATACAGGACAAGAGGACTAGGTCAGAGCATATTTAAGAATTCATAACAAGTGTTGGCAGAGGAGGCCATAGTTTACACCCGCTCTCAGACACACCTTGTTTTCTTCTTAAACAAAGTAAACTGCCACATTTGTCTTCCTCTTCAGTAGTTTTCCAGTGTGTGGCTTTCAGTGATGGAGGTTTGCCGCCTCCAGGACTGACTCTGAAATTTCCGAGCCTAATCGCCGACGTTGCCGTGTGTTCATGAAAGTCTAGAGGTGGAAACTCACTGGTTGCTGGATGCTGTTCCTGGACAGGGGCAGGGCTGGCAGGCCTGGGCGCCGCCTCTCGCCGGGTTTCCATAGTAACCAGCCTGACAGCGGTCGCAGCGCGGGCCCTCCGTGTTGTGGAGACATTGCTGTCGGGGAAGGACACGCAGGAAAACATGTGTGAGCCAAAGAAAAATGAATCTAACGTCCCCGGTGAGAGCGCGGCACTTTCCACTCGCCCAGATTCGCCCACATTTTTGTCATTTTTTCGTCAATTTTTTATCACATTTTTGTCACATTTTTTGGTAATTTTTTGTCAAATTTTTCTATTTTTTTGTCAAATATTTATCATATTTTTGTCACATTTTGTCACATTTTTGTCATTTTTTTGTCACATTTTTTGTCATTTTTTGTCAATTTTTTGTAATTTTTTTGTCAAATATTTGTCACATTTTTGTCATTTTTTCGTCCATTTTTTATCACATTTTTGTCACATTTTTTTGTAATTTTTTGTCAAATTTTTCTATTTTTTTGTCAAATATTTATCATATTTTTGTCATTTTTTTGTCACATTTTTTGTCATTTTTTGTCCATTTTTTGTCATTTTTTTGTCAAATATTGATCACATTTTTGTAGTTTTTTTGTCACATTTTGTCACATTTTTGTCATTTTTTCGTCCATTTTTTTGTCAATTTTCTTGTAACATTTTTGTGACATTTTTGCAACTTTTTCCTCAATTTTTCATCACTTTTTTGTCAATGTTTTCTCACTTTTTTGTCACATTTCCATCATTGTTTTCGTCTCAGATTTGTTGCCATTTTCACAGCTCTAACGTCCCCAGTGAGAGCCCCCACTTTCCACTCGCCCAGATTCGCCCACAGTCGTTTCCACCTTCCGTCAGCGAGATCAGAGGCGAGTGAAGAGTATTTCCAAACAGTAAATAGTACTTCTGTTCTGTTTCGTTGTACTTTAATGCTTGGTTGTCAAGTGCAAGGTGTTCCTGCCATTGTTTTTTACGCAGGTGAAAACAATTCTTCCTAAAAAATGAAAAGAATGACTTCGATCTAAAGCCAACGAAGCAAAATGACTGTTGCGTCGTGGGTTTTGGCCGTCTTTTAGGAGACTTTGGCTGCTGATACCTGGCAACCCAGCATTGGAATAACAATTGCTTTGGCTGCTCTTCCCACCCCGAGGAAGTATGAGAACAGCTTTTTGGTGACAACGTGAACAGATTCAGGTTCTATCCTTTTATTTCATAGGGAAGTTTACCGACATGTGCACACCGGATGATTGTCGATCGGACCAGAACAAAACAACAAACTGAATAGTCTGAAAAGTATTGTAGACAAAGGTTCTTGAGCCGTTATCTGTGCTCTCGGAAGGTTCTAAGACTCACTGGGCCTCATTCACGAACACCTTCTTACGTACACATCTGTTCTTAAGGCTTTCTTAGGAAGCTGAAAACGATCCTCTGTAAGAAAAAATCCTAAGAACAATCTGGAGAACTCTTAAAGGGGCTTGATGCAAGTTAGCCATTTTATACTCACTACTGCCACCAAAGGTCATACGTGCAACTGCAGCTTCTATATGAAGCTCGTGCATGACGGCACTTTGGACCCGAAGTAACAAGTCTCGCCAACCAGACTCCGCCTCTTTACAGAAGAGGGTCTGGCAACACTCGCACTTTCAAAGGAAGTGACGCAGCGATATGGAGCCGACCGACCAATCAGAGCAGCTCCCTGAACGGGCGTCACGTTGTTGAGCCTTTGTTTTGTAGTTTTTAATGCTCCGGTTTGCTTGTATTCTGAAGTGTTTCTGACATAAACGACAGAAGTGATTTCCTGAACTCCGTGTGGCAGGAGCGACATTGTTAATGTGGCTGTTTCTGTCGTCACATCCGCTCTGTTCTCATTGGCTGCTGCGCTTCGGTCGTCCCACATTAGTCCCGCCTCCAGCAGTAGCTTTTCTACGACAGGGGCCAGACTAATCTCCTGTTTATTAATTAATAAACATCGGAGATTAGTCTGGATGCCAGGCTATGAATTAACACCTTTGTGAGTGACAGTGCAGGATTTTAGAGGCACTTGTGCTGAACAGGTCTAGGTTCATTGCACACATCATGTAGAGGGGGGAAAATACATCATTTTAACATTTTTAAACTCTGTATAGTCCCTTTAAGCACAAAAAAAAAAAAATTCTGAGTCACATATATATGCACCTATTATATCATGTATTAATCAATTCCAGAATGTAAATATCCTCATCATACATTACAGATGCCTTTATACAGTAATAAGTTGGTAACATCTAGTTAACAACTAGTTAATATTATAATAATATCCTAGTATTTTACTTTGTTTGCAGAATCTGGCGCAGCTTCCTGAGAAGTTTCTTTAGAAGATGTTCATGAATGAGGCCTTTGATGGAAAACTCAACTCCTGTACACTGGTAATTTTGACAACATATGTTATTTTAGTTTTAGTCTTTTGACTAAAATGTTATTTAATTTTAGTCTAGTTTTAGTCGACTAAAATTGCAAGTAAATTTACTCGACTAAAATTAAGACTAATCTAGTTGACTTTGCATTGATAATATTGATTCTAATCATGTTTAATGTTGTTCCTCTGCTTCATGTTTCTGCTCCACATGAACAAAGCTCAGAGCTGATCCTTTAAACATGATCTGAGGCTCTTTCAGACGCTCAATACAAGTTTGGATGATTTTAGTCTCTCCTTTTCATTTTTATTTAGTCTGATTTTAGTCGACTCAAATATCTGGACATTTTAGTCACAGTTTTAGTCTCATGAGGAACTTTTTATTTAGTTTTAGTCCAATTTTAGTCACAAAAATATCACTTTGACTAAAATTAAGACTAAATATTTTAGTCGACGAAATGAACACTGCTCCTGTACGACTGAGAGCTTAAACAAACAAGTCCAAGTCGTGCTTTCACCACACACTTTTCTGCTGCAGCTAATTTAAAGTAAAGTAAAGTAATCACGTATATTCTGTGTTCCTCACCAGACACGCTCCTGTCTCCGGGTCGCAGCCGCCGGCGTGTCCGTGGCAGTCGCACCTCTCGCACGTGCCCAGGTAGAGCCCGGAGCTGGTGCGGCTGTAGCCGTCAGCGCACTCCTGCAAACGGCGTGGAAAATCACCAAACCAGGAGCAACACGGGGCATTATGTGTGTGTGTGTGTGTGTGTGGCATCAAACTGCAATTATCATTAAGTGCTGTAATGGAAAAGGGGAGTCGGCCACTTGTCTAATAGTTTAAAGGCTAAAATGATGATCGTGCACAAACAGAATGTTCACACTTGTTCAAACCTATCGTGACTTGTCGTTGGCCGCCAATCACAGCCGATCTTTGCCTCTCCACAACATCTCTCTCTCCACTCCCTCTTCCTGCCATTTTAGCAACAAACCTCCTACCAGGGGCGCCAAAGCGAGGCCCGCGGGTCAGATCTGGCCCTCCACATGAGTTTCCTCAGCCCGCGAGTGTCAGCCGTGATATTGTTCGCATAGTTTTGGCCCATAAAGGAAAAAACTTTGCCCGAGAGCGACATTTTCTCAAACAAATCTTCAGCTCTGTCACCACATCCTCTCCCTCCCCACATCTAAACACCGCTCTCCCTCTCTCTGTCTGTGGTTCCTGCCTCTCTCTCTGTTTAAATGTGTTCCCACCTGACAGGACGGTCCTCTGTATCCTTGAGGACAGGCGCACTCCTCCACCTCCAGAGCGCGATCGTTTCCGGTGGAGTGAGGGACGGCGATATCCATTTTGATATCTGAAACGCTGCGAGAAAAAAAGAGAAAAAATAGATTTTATCCAAGGATGTGCCTTCGAGACTTTTTCTGAGCTTTTAGCCATGTTGTAAAATGTTAATATGTTTTCCCCCAGCAAAAAACAAAAACATGTCTGGAGTCGTGTTTTGTTTCATTCATTGATTCTTAATGGTGAGTTCAAGCTAGAATTGTGGATTTGTGGGCATGTTGCACTGCTTCACTCCCCCTAAGACATTCAGTAATCAGTTACAGGGGCGGACTGGCCATATGTCCTGTATTCTGGACGAGCACAGAAGGGCCACCGGCTCTAGGGCCACCGGTCTGGCCCCTCACTTTACCTTACCTTTACCCCCGGGCGAAACCGAGCTTTACCCAAATCTAAAATCTTAACCTCTTAACTTCCGCCTGAACTGAGAGGATCTTTTTCCTCATCACATTTTTTTTCCATAATTTTTTTGTTGGGTATTCAACTCATTTTTGTAACTTTTTTGTCACTTTTTTGTCATTTTTTCGTCTCATTTTTTTGTAATTTTTGGTCATTTTTTTTGTCATTTTTTCGTCTCATTTTTTTGTCATTTTTTCGTCTCATTTTTTGTCATTTTTTCGTCTATTTTTTGTCATTTTTTTATAATTTTTTTGTCAATTTTTTTGTCAATTTTTTTGTCAATTTTTTTGTCAATTTTTTTGTCATTTTTTGTCATTTTTTGTCATTTTTTCGTCTAATTTTTGTCATTTTTTTGTCTAATTTTTGTCATTTTTTGTCTTTTTTTGTCTTTTTTTCGTCAATTGTTTTTGTCAATTTCTTGTGACATTTTTGCCACTTTTTCATCACTTTTTCATCAATTTTTCATCACTTTTTCGTCACATTTCCATCATTGTTTTCGTCTCCGTTTTGTCGCCATTTTCACAGCTTTTTTCCAGAAGCTTTTGGATTGGGGTAAAGCCAAACTGGAGAAAATGTGCTCGGTTCAGGTGGGAGTTAAGGGGTTAAAAGAAAAGCAACAAAAAACAAAAATGTGCTGGAAAAGCAACAAAATGTGACGTAAACGTGACTACAAAGCGATGAAAAAAGCGATGAAAAAACATTAATAACATGAAAAAAACCCTGAAAAACAAGAGACGAAAACACAACGAAAAAGCCACAAAAAAGTAATGAAAAAGCAACTAAAACATGACAAAAATGCAGCGACAACGTGACAAAAAGTTACCATCACTTTTCTAGATTTTAGCTTTCAAATGGACTGTAGAAAATGCTCTCGGTTAAGGCGGGGGGTCAGAGGTTCACATGTGTATTTGGGCCAGGCTGACCAGAGTCCAGGGCTGGTTTTCAGTCCCAGTCCGGCCCCTGATCAGTCCTGTCTTCCTCTGTGTACCTGGTTTCGGCCATGTTGTCTGCGTAGGTGGCTCTGATCATGAAGGCCGTGATATCAGCGAGCGCCATGAGAAGATGCTCCCGAGTGCACGGCTGTCCATCTGCCCTCCTCCAGGCGGCCTTTCAAAAACAATACGAAAACAAGGCTTTAGCTGATCATATTCATGGCCTTTTTCACAATCGTCTTAACACCCACCTCTCTGAAAGTCACGGTGATGGTTTGTGAAACGCGTGGGACGGGTTTCGTTTTAGAGAAATGCTCTAAGAAGATGCCGTTTCCCTGGAGAACCACGTCCGGCTGCCCGTCGATCACCAGCGAGCGCTGCCGGGGCTCGAAGCGCACCGTGTAGCGGAGCTCTCCCCCGTACGCCGTCACCTGAGCGGGACGGAGAAGGCAAGGCAAGGCAAGTTTATTTGTAGAGCACAATTCATACACAAGGCAATTCAAAGTGCTTCACAGTTGCATAAATACAAGAAAACAAATAGAATCAATAAAAAACATCAACATAAAATTAATCAATTACAGTAAAAGGCGAGAGTGCAGATCAAATACTTTCAGTCATATGCATCGGTAAAAAGAACTGTTTTCAGCCTGGATTTGAACATTGTCAGAGTCGAGGCCTGTCTCACATCCTCATGAAGACTGTTCCAGATTTTAGCTGCATGAAACTGAAACGCAGCCTCACCGTGTTTATTATTGACTCTGGGAACCACCAGGAGGCCCCTCCCTGAAGTTCTCAGGGCCCGAGATGGTTCATACGGCTCTAACATGTCAGAGATGGACTTTGTAAAGACTTGTAACAAGCAGAGCTGTTTTAAAGTCTATTCTCTGAGTGACAGGAAGCCAGTGCAGAGACCGGAGCACTGGACTAATATGGTCATATTTCCTGGTTCTTGTCAGGACTCGAGCAGCAGCGTTCTGGATGTACTGTAGCTGTCTGATAGCTCGTTTAGAGAGGCCAGTGAGCAGCCGGTACAGTATCTAACCTGCTGGAGACAAATGCATGGATAAGTCTCTCTAAGTCTGGTTTTGTCACTATTCCTCTGATCTTAGCAATGTTTTTCAGATGGTAAAAAGCTGCTGATGTTGTGGCTTTGATGTGGCTGTTTAAGTTCAGGTCTGAGTCCATGATCACTCCTAGATTTCTAACCTGATTTTTTGGTTTTAGAGAGAGAGACTCGAGGTGACCGACGACACTTTGTCTTTGTGCCTGTGGGCCAAAAACAATGATCTCAGTTTTGCCTGCATTTAGCTGGAGAAAGTTGTTTTGCATCCACAAACTGATCTGTTGGATGCAGTGACAGAGAGTATCTACAGGAAGAGAAGGTCACTCGGCTCAGAGGTGAGTGGGGCAGAGGTATTTCACCCCCCGTCACACAGCAGTCACGAGACATGACTGAGAGGGTTCAAAGGGAGATCGTTGTCTGGATGTGTGTGAGTGTTCAGGCAGAAACATGCTGAGGCAGGACTGAGACACACACTCACAGTGAAGTCAGGCCTGCGTTTCCCCTGGACCTCTGCAGATCTCTTACCTTATCTCCTCTGAAGCTCTCGGGCAGCACCCAGAAGTAAATATCGCTGTCAACAAAAGAGCGGTAGACGACTTCAGAGGCGCCCTTCTGAGAGATGCCCTGGGAGATGGTTTTTGTGTTGGCGCTGTTTGATAAGGTGAAGAGTTGCCCGTTTATTCCTCCTCGCACCTGTGGACACAGACATATGTTGAGTGGAAACGGTTCCTGTCGACACGAGCAGAATAATAATAATAATAATAATAATACATTTTATTTGTGTAGCGCTTTTCAAGACACTCAAAGACGCTTTACAGAAAACAAGAATAAAATCACACATAAAATGAGCACATTCAAATAGAGGGCAGTTATTCAGTATTAAAAGCCTTTTTAAAGAGGTGCGTTTTGAGTTCTTTCTTGAAGGTGGGGGGGTCAGAACAGGCACGGAGCGGTGGGGGCAGTGAGTTCCAGAGTGTGGGGGCGGCGATGGAGAAGTCTCCCCAGGTTCGGCGCTTGGTCTTACAGGGGAGGGACAGGAGGTCGGCGTTGGAGGAGCGGAGGGAGCGAGATGGAGGGTGATGGTGGAGGAGGTCGGTGAGGTCTGGAGGGGCCACATTATGGAGGGCTTTGAAAGTGATGAGGAGGAGCTTGAACTGGATGAGGGACGGGGAGCCAGTGGAGGTTCTGAAGGACAGGGGTGATGTGTTCACGGGTGATGTGTCATTTTTTTGGTCAGTTTTTCGTCTAATTTTTGTCAATTTTTTTGTAAACTTTTGATCACATTTTTATATTTTTTTGTAATTTTTTGTTATTTTTTTGTCATTTTTTGTCATTTTTTGGTCTAATTTTTCGTCTAATTTTTGTCATTTTTTGGTCAATTTTTTTGTAAACTTTTTATTACATTTTTGTCATTTTTTATTATTTTTTTGTCATTTTTTATTATTTTTTTGTCATATTTTTGGTCATTTTTTTGTCTCATTTTTGTAATTTTTTGTCAATTTTTTATCCCATTTTTGTCATTTTTTCGACATTTTTCTGTCACATTTCCATCATTGTTTTCGTCTCAGTTTTGTCGCTATTTTCACACCTATATTCCAGAAGCTTTTGGATTGGGGTAAAGCCAAACTGGAGAAAACGTGCTCGGTTCAGGTGGGAGTTAAGGGGTTATAAGAAAAGCCTCCAAAAACAAAAATGTGCTGGAAAAGCAACAAAAAAGTGACGAAAAAGTGACAAAAAAGTGACGAAAACAGGTGATGTTTTTTGGACCGATGATGATGATGTCTGTTTTGTCACTGTTTAGCTTAAGAAAGTTGTGTTTCATCCAGGTTTTTATGTCACTCAGGCAGTGGGTGAGAATCCCTGTTCGCTCACTCCATCTCACTTTTAGCATCTAAACAGGAAGTGCTGATGCAGCAAGAGCAGCACAAATATTGAGAAACATATTCCCCCCTCCCTCAGAGCTCATCGCTGGCAACCTACTTGATCTCTGTTCCAAGTGGAGCTGGCGCACTGCTTGGTGACGCCCATACAGAAACACTGCAGGCAGCCCTCTGGATTGGCCTCCGAGAGGTGGAAGAAGCCAGACTTACACTCATCACACACAGCTCCTGCCACGTTGTTCTGCAACATGCACAGCAGAACATGTGTTATTGATCAGTTTATCATGTGGTGGATTGGAACAGCAGAATAATATAAACAAGGTCTGTTTAACACAGCTTTTACCTTGCAGTTGCAGAGCCGGCTGCTGGAGCTGATGGTTCCTCTGCTGTCACACGTGGAAGCACCTAAAACAATGAACAGAAGACACTTGAAGTACTCCTGAAGTACTCCTGAAGTACACTTGAAGTAGGGCTGTGCAATTAATCGAAATTCGATTACGATTTCGATTACAATAGTAAACGATTACAAAATTAGCATAATCGCAAAAAATCGATTATAATTTTTTTTTTTTTTTTTTTTTATGTTTTTTTTTTCAAATTTTTAATTTTTGGATTTTTGTCACTTTTTTGATGGATTTTTGTCTTTTTTCTGCTGGATTTTTGTCATTTTTTGCTGGATTTTTGTCATTTTTTGCTGGATTTTTGTCTTTTTTTTCTGGATTTTTGTCACTTTTTTTTCTGGATTTTTGTCTTTTTTTTATGGATTTTTGTCACTTTTTTTCTGGATTTTTGTCTTTTTTCTGCTGGATTTTTGTCATTTTTTGCTGGATTTTTGTCACTTTTTTGCTGGATTTTTGTCACTTTTTTGCTGGATTTTTGTCACTTTTTTGCTGGATTTTTGTCTTTTTTTGGATTTTTGTCTTTTTTTAATGGATTTTTGTCTTTTTTTAATGGATTTTTGACACTTTTTTGATGGATTTTTGTCACTTTTTTGCTGGAATTTTGTCTTTTTTCTGCTGGATTTTTGTCGCTTTTTTATGGATTTTTGTCACTTTTTTGATGGATTTTTGTCATTTTTTGCTGGATTTTTGTCATTTTTTGCTGGATTTTTGTCTTTTTTTTCTGGATTTTTGTCACTTTTTTTTCTGGATTTTTGTCTTTTTTTTATGGATTTTTGTCACTTTTTTTCTGGATTTTTGTCTTTTTTCTGCTGGATTTTTGTCATTTTTTGCTGGATTTTTGTCACTTTTTTGCTGGATTTTTGTCACTTTTTTGCTGGATTTTTGTCACTTTTTTGCTGGATTTTTGTCTTTTTTTGGATTTTTGTCTTTTTTTAATGGATTTTTGTCTTTTTTTAATGGATTTTTGACACTTTTTTGATGGATTTTTGTCACTTTTTTGCTGGAATTTTGTCTTTTTTCTGCTGGATTTTTGTCGCTTTTTTATGGATTTTTGACACTTTTTTGATGGATTTTTGTCTTTTTTCTGCTGGATTTTTGTCATTTTTTGCTGGATTTTTGTCATTTTTTGCTGGATTTTTGTCTTTTTTTTCTGGATTTTTGTCACTTTTTTTTCTGGATTTTTGTCTTTTTTTTTATGGATTTTTGTCACTTTTTTTCTGGATTTTTGTCTTTTTTCTGCTGGATTTTTGTCATTTTTTGCTGGATTTTTGTCACTTTTTTGCTGGATTTTTGTCACTTTTTTGCTGGATTTTTGTCACTTTTTTGCTGGATTTTTGTCTTTTTTTGGATTTTTGTCTTTTTTTAATGGATTTTTGTCTTTTTTTAATGGATTTTTGACACTTTTTTGATGGATTTTTGTCACTTTTTTGCTGGAATTTTGTCTTTTTTCTGCTGGATTTTTGTCGCTTTTTTATGGATTTTTGACACTTTTTTGATGGATTTTTGTCTTTTTTTTCTGCTGGATTTTTGTATTTTTTGCTGGATTTTTGACACTTTTTTGATGGATTTTTGTCTTTTTTTTATGGATTTTTGTCACTTTTTTGATGGATTTTTGTCACTTTTTTGCTGTTTTTTTTTAAAGGCAACAAATAATCGTTTGAATAATCGTGATTTCAATTATGACAAAAATAATCGTGATTATTATTTTTTCAATAATCGAGCATCCCTAACTTGAAGTACACCTGGTAACGCTACAGGCCTGTCCTGAGCCCAGCGCATACCTGAGCCATGACCAAACACTACAGTACTTCTACAGAGGGAGGCTGTGCGGCAAACATTACATGAGGTCAAGACCCCATACGATCACACTCCTGATAAGAGCGGTCAGCAGGTCCAACATTCCTGCTCAGACTGATTTCATACAACATTTACTTATAGTGAATTATTACTCACTGGAACTAGGAACACATTTTCCATTGGGCTGCAGGGGGTTGCCCTGGTAGCCAGGTGCACACCTACAAAAACACGAAAAGAGTATTTAAAAATACAAAATACAAAAATAAGAAAAGACAGAAACTGAAGTCTGACTTTTCGCAGCGTCTCCCGGTGTAGCCGGTCCTGCAGGCGTCACAGGTCGCCTGCTGGTCCACGTCCAAAAAGCACGTGTCCGAGAACCTAAAACAGAAATAACGATGAATCTGATGAATCCCCACAGGCTGTTGTTCCGGCGTGTGACCACTCACCGCCTGGAGGTCTCGTAGTACGGGCAGGGGCAGGGTTTGCAGTCGTCGGGGCGGCCTCGGGTCGGGTCGCCGAAGTAACCCGGGCGGCACTTATCGCACTGCGGGCCCTCGGTGTTGTGGAGGCAGCTCTGTGGAATCAAACCCGTCAGTCACGCCCGAAACACATCCACAAAGGCCACTTTTACACAGCTCTTAAGTGTCTCAGAAATGAAAACAGAATAATGAAATCAGAGAAGGTTTACCATTAAAGGTTTATCTTATCTTATCTTATTACAGTGTTTCCTGTTCAAACGTGTGTATGTTAAACGTACCAGGCAGTGTCCGCTGACGGGGTCGCAGGCGCTGGCGTGTCCGTTACAGTTACAGCCGGCACAGGTGCCCAGGTACTGACCTCCAGGGACACGCTCGAAACCAGCCGAGCACATCTCACAGGACAGACCGCTGTATCCGGGGGGGCACCTGAGGAGACCGGGTGGAAACATGAGGCGATGCGATACGATACAATACGATACGATACGATACGATACGATACGATATACTTTATTAATCCCGAAGGAAATTCAGTTCATCATAGGGCTGCTCGATTATTGAAAAAATAATAATCACGATTATTTTTGTCATAATTGAAATCACGATTATTCAAACGATTATTTGTTGCCTTTAAAAAAATCCATCAAAAAAGTGACAAAAATCCATCAAAAAAAAGACAAAAATCCATCAAAAAAATGACAAAAATCCATCAAAAAAATGACAAAAATCCATCAAAAAAAATGACAAAAATCCAGCAAAAAAGTGACAAAAATCCATAAAAAAAATGACAAAATCCATCAAAAAAAATGACAAAAATCCATCAAAAAAAAGACAAAAATCCATCAAAAAAATGACAAAAATCCATCAAAAAAATGACAAAAATCCATCAAAAAAAATGACAAAAATCCAGCAAAAAAGTGACAAAAATCCATAAAAAAATGACAAAATCCATCAAAAAAAATGACAAAAATCCAGCAAAAAAGTGACAAAAATCCATCATAAAAAGTGACAAAAATCCATCAAAAAAGTGACAAAAATCCCAAAATTAAAAATGAGAAAAAAAAGAAAAAAAAATTGAAAAAAAAACAAAAACAAATTAGAAAAAAAAAATTATAATCGATTTTTTGCGATTATGCTAATTTTGTAATCGTTTACTGTTGTAATCGAAATCGTAATCGAATTTCGATTAATTGCACAGCCCTAGTTCATCAGCTGCACAATCAAGTCACACATACAAACATCAGATTTAAAATAACTAGGACAGTGCAGAGAATAAATATAATAATAATTTATAAGTATAAAAATATAGAGGTTCTATAAAAAAAAACATTTCACTCCCATTTAGCCCCTCCCACCCAAGGATTTGTTCTATAGCCCGATCGCTCTGGGCAAGAAGGATCTCCTGAGCTGGTCCTTTGAGCAGGAGAGCGAGAGCAAAAAAGTACAGTCTGAAAACGAACTGCACCAAACGAAAAAAAAAAAGTTTGCTTCTGGCTATAGAGGAGAGAGGGAGAGGCTAAATCAGGGGTGGCCAACCAGTCAGAGACCAAGAGCCGAAATTTTCAACCTTGATCCTGTGAAGAGCCACAAAGGCACCGACCATTAGCGAGATTCCGGGGCGGTCGTTTATTGTGATTAAATAGAATGTGACCGTTTTATTTAATCACAATAAACTATAACTTTATGCCTTTTTCTTTCTTTTTTTAATAATTGTGTTAGATTGAATGGTTTTACTCCTCAACAAGATTGAAATACATGTATATTAAATGACATTTTGTGCTTTCAGCTCTGACTGAGACAGAATTAGATTATTATTATTATTTTATTTTTTTTAATGCTGGGGTGTGTTTATATGTGGGGCCCTGCCCACTGAGCCCCCTTCTCTGATTCGCCCCTGGCCTGTGCGCTCAGTGCCTGCAGCTTCGTCCTGACTGGACTGTGCAGAGAACGCACTCTAGGCTGCATAAAGTTCATGAACTTTAACCAGGAGCCTCTGGAGGATCTGAGAGTCTGTTTTAAGTTGCATCTGTTACAGTCTCTGTCACATGTGAAAGAAAAGTCATGACTTTGCGTATTTCCGCGTTACGATGTCGCGCTTCGCATCATACGCTTCAAAAGAGCTCCGCTTTTTTCCATTTCCTAATTTTGATCTTTTTCTGTGAATATGTGGCCAAATTACATCAAATAAAGAGTAGCTGATCAGAAATCTGAAAAGCACAGAAGCTAATCCTAGTGCCACGATCTGCCTGCCTGTTGTTTAACCTACATCCTGCTGTGAGTGAGGCTGCACGGGCACCTTTTACACACCGCCTCGAAAAGGAGAGAGATACAGACTCTCATTCATGTAGAGATGGAAACAGGGTCTGTAGGACTATGGTTGGATTTTTGGTCAAAGACTGTTACAGTTTATGGGAAATATTTACCAATTATTTTGCAAAGAGCCGCATCTCCAATCATGCAAAGAGCCGCACTCTGATTGGACAAGAGCCGCATGCGGCTCGAGAGCCGCGGGTTGGCCACCCCTGGGCTAAATGCTAACGACAGGTCCTAAAGAACTTGTCTAAGCTCAGGTAAGAACATATCTCAGAATGTAAAAACGGCGGCCTGTTCCTTTAAGGCTCTGAATAAGTCGTCCTCCTTTGAGACTTAACACCTGAGATTGAACACATTTCTGTTGCAAAATACATGTTTAGTTCAGCGCCATTTATCCTGCAATCTCAGATTAATTTCCTAACATAAATAATAGGTCTATATCTCATTTAACACCTAGAAAATAATGAGAGATTCACTAATGACAGATAAAAACAGCTCATGAGTGAAACCACTGGTCATAACACCGTACAAGTTCAGAGTCAGTGGTTCATATTTCAGACTTCTCTCAAATGTTAAATCTCCTGGATGTAAATCTTGATTTGATCCGGAACAAACAAGCGGAGCAAAGGACTTTTCTGCTCTGAATAGTCTTTTCAGCTGAAGTGTGGCCTCAATGTTGACTTTTACTCTTATTATCTTCTAAGACCTTCTTTTAGTTATATTATCATTGTAAAAAATGGAAAAAAAAACTCCTCATTGAACATAAGATTAAATTGTAAACCCCAATCTAAATGAATGTTTGGCAACTTGTAAGTAATTGAATAACAGTGACTTTGATAAAATGATTAAAAAAGGGGTTGAAACATTCTCTTTAGTTTTGTTTCCCATGAAGACCAGATTCCGTTTCCTCGCTCCACCTGGTTCCACCCACCTGCACTCCTCCACGTCCTTGGCGTGTCCCGCTAAGTTGAACTCCGTGTTGGTGACGTCCATGAGGATGTCGCTGAGGGCCACGCTGACCATGTGGTTGTCGTATATGGTGCGGATGCTGATGCTGTCCAGACTGGCCAGCGTCATCATCAGCTCCTCCCGGGACACGGGGCGCCCGTTCGAGTGCTGCCAGTTTTGCTGCAACAAAGAGTCACATGGGAAAAAATTACTGAGCGGCAACATAAATCTGAATGGCTATAATTAAAGGGGCTGGATGCAAGTTTTTACTCACTACTGCCACCTCAGGTCATACGTGTAACTGCAGCTTCTATATTAAGCTCGTGCATGACGGGAATAACACCTTTCTGAGCGACAGTGCAGGATTTTAGAGGTAATTGTGGCTCATTCTACACATTAGGACATGGAGGAACATGTAGGGGGAGGGAAATACTTAATTTTAACATTTTTAAACTCCCTTTAGTCCCTTTAAGCTCTTCACTCCCACCTGAACGGATCCCATTTCCTCCAGTTTGGCTTTACCCTAATCAAAAAGCTTCTTGGGAAAAAAGCATCAAAACAGCCCAAAAAAATGAGAAGAAAACAAGTATGTAAACGCAACAAAAATGTGACAAAAATTAAACAAAAAAATGACAAAAATTCAACAAAAATTGGACAAAAAATCAACAAAAATTGGACAAAAAATTGACAAAAAATTGACAAAAATTAAACAAAAAAATGAAAAAAAAAACAACAAAAAGTGACAAAAATTAGACAAAAAAAGTGACAAAAATTCAACAAAAATTCAACAAAAATTCAACAAAAATTCAACAAAAATTCAACAAAAAATTGACAAAAAAATTTCAAAAATTAAACAAAAAAATGAAAAAAAATTCAACAAAAAGTGACAAAAATTAGACAAAAAAATGAAAAAAAAAACAACAAAAAGTGACAAAAATTAGACAAAAAAAGTGACAAAAAAGAGACAAAAATTCAACAAAAATTCAACAAAAATTCAACAAAAATATGACAAAAATTCAATAAAAAAATGACAAAAATGTGACAAAAACTCAACCAAAAAAATTCCAAAAACTCGACAAAAAAGGTGACACAACACAGCAACAACGCGAGGAAAAAGATCAGTTTTGTGGGTCTTAGCTTTCAAAGAGGTGTTACACAGACCTATATAATGGCCAAAGAGGACAGAATGCATTTGATTCAGGCGGGTGGTTTAACTAATTGCAATCCTTCAGGTAAAATCATGCCACCTGCAAACAACATCATTTCTTATTTCTATGGGGTCTCGTCATGTTTGGAACCTGCAAAGGCTGGTAAATCAGTGATTCTCAACTCAAACGTGGGTCAAAGTCGGTCACAAGCCTTTCCCACAAAACCTTTCTTTCAATATTTATCTCTTCTGAAAAAGCACTACTGTCTGTTTACACGACCGTTATCGGTTTGTTTCCAACATGATTCCAGCTCGTTCGGATGATCTGATTCTTATTCAACAACAACTTTGGGAGGAAAACACACTATCTTACTAAAAAGCAAATTAAATTATTTTTTTGGATCAAGGCTTGTTGTTATCCTTGGGTGATGGACCGTTCCAACAAGAGGCTACATCCACCAAAAAGCACCTTCTTACCTGAGCTTAGACGAGTTGATGCGTAACTATCTGGTCTTTACGCGTGCGCTCAGTCACACAAAAAGACCAAAGACGTTGTTCGCATTTAGCCTCTCTTCCTGTCCTCTATGGGGTCAAGGACACATCAACTCGTCTAAGCTCAGGTAAGAACATATCTCAGTATGTAAAAACGGCGGCCTGTTCCTTTAAGGCTCTGAATAAGTCGTCCTCCTTTGAGACTTAACACCTGAGATTGAACACATTTCTGTTGCAAAATGCATGTTTAGTTTAGCGCCATTTATCCTGCAATCTCAGATTAATTTCCTAACATAAATAATGGGTCTATATCTCATTTAACACCTAGAAAATAATGAGAGATTCACTAATGACAGATAAAAACAGCTCATGAGTGAAACCACTGGTCATAACACCGTACAAGTTCAGAGTCAGTGGTTCATATTTCAGACTTCTCTCAAATGTTAAATCTCCTGGATGTAAATCTTGATTTGAGAGAGCTTGGTTATGTACGGCACACACTTAAAGGGGAGGTATTCTGCAAAATGGACTTTTTCAAGCTTTCCATCCTGTTATTCTGTCACTCCCTCATTAAAAACATGGCTGAAGTGTTGCCTTGGCACATTCACGTATTTCTGAGTAATCTGTAAAAACTCTGATGGCGGCCATTTTAGGGATAGGTTTTTGTCACATTTTTGTTGATTTTTTGTTGAATTTTTGTCATTTTTTTGTCAATTTTTTGTCATTTTTTTGTCATTTTTTTGTTGAATTTTTGTCACATTTTTGTTGAATTTTTGTCAATTTTTTGTCGATTTTTTGTTGAATTTTTGTTGAATTTTTGTCACATTTTTGTTGAATTTTTGTCACATTTTTGTTGAATTTTTGTCATTTTTTGTTGCATTTTTGTTGCATTTTTGTTGCATTTTTGTCACATTTTGGTTGAGTTTTTGGCTGATGGCGGCCATTTTAGGGATAGGTTTTTGTCACATTTTTGTTGATTTTTTGTAGAATTTTTGTCAATTTTTTGTCAATTTTTTGTCAATTTTTTGTTGAATTTTTGTCACATTTTTGTTGAAGTTTTGTCACATTTTTGTTGAATTTTTGTCATTTTTTTGTTTAATTTTTGTTGCATTTTTGTTGCATTTTTCTCACATTTTGGTTGAGTTTTTGGCTGATGGCGGCCATTTTAGGGATAGGTTTGCCTGAGTCCTCCTAGGAACGCCCCCACCTCCTGGAGACGCCTCCGAGCTTTGGTCACCAGCCGAGTAACCAACCACTGCTCCTCAGCAGAACCCCCTCCCCACTGATGCCACAGACAGCGTGTGGAGGGGGCGTGTCTAAAGGCTCAGAGGTTCTTAAAGAGACAGAGGCCTATTTCAAGACATTCACTACAGCCATTTTGAGAGAGACATTTTATACAAGGCAGTTCTTCTAATTTACTGCATTTACAGACCAACAGAAGGTTTGTCATCATTGTAGTGAGATATAGACTGGTGCTATGGGACTGACAAAAGCAGAACACCCCCTCTTTAACACTGCTGGACAATTACAGATTCATTAGTTGATAGAAAACTGCGGTTTCTTTACCTCCGTGAGCTTGATCTCCTTGGTGCTGGTCTCTCGTGGGGGAGTGGGGTTTCCTCTGCGGTAAACGAGACGACGCCCGTTTCCAACCATGATGACGTCGGGCTTCTCCACGGGCTCGGACAGACCGCGGGCCAGGGTGAAGCGCACTTGGTACTTCAGCGACCCTCCATACGAGTCAATCTGAAACGACGTGAAGACGCTTGAAAACAGTGTTCATTTCGTCGACTAAAGTTGGACTAAAACTGAATTAAAAGTTTCTCATGAGACTAAAACTGACTAAAATGTCCAGATATTTGAGTCGACTAAAATGAGACTAAATAAAAATGAAAGGGAGAGACTAAAATCATCCAAACTTCTATTGACAGTAGGGCTGCAACTAACGATTATTTTGTAATCGATTTATCTATCGACTATTTTTACGATTAATCGATTAGTCGCTTGGCCGTGAATGGTGTAGGAAGATTCCATTTTTTCCATTTTTTTATCACATGAAGCTAAAGTGGATCCGCTTGAGGACATGTTGATGGAGTAAACGTAAAGTAAATGTTTGTTGGAGGCTCTTGGCGCTAATTCTGCTCCTGATTGGACGAGACACAAACAGATATTCATGAAATTTACAATGTACAAAGTGAACTACATACACTTACTATGAAAACAAAGTAGGTTTTCATCAAAAATACTACATTTTCATGTAATTTTTGCTCTATTTGAGTCTGTGTGAACCAGAAAACAACTAATCGATGACTAAAATAGTTGTCGACTATTTCAATAATCGATTACTCGTCGATTAGTCGTTTCAGCCCTAATTGTCCGTCTGAAAGAGCCTCAGATCATGTAAATTCTCTGTTAAAGGATCAGCTCTGAGCTTTGTTCATGTGGAGCAGCTCCATGAAGCAGAGGAACAACATTAAATATGATTATAATGAATATTATCAATGCAAAGTCCACTAAAATGGTCTTAAATTTAGTCGACTAAATTTACCTGCAATTTTAGTCGACTAAAACTAGACTAAAATTGAAGATGTTATTTTAAATTTGATGTTTGTATGTGTGACTTGATTGTGCAGCTGATAAACTGAATTTCCTTCGGGATTAATAAAGTATATCGTATCGTATCGTATCGTAAGATATTTTACTTGTAATGTCATTAGTCAAGTCTCAGGATATACCATTCCTTTGAAACCTGAAGTGTTATATTTATGTAAATTTGCTGATGGAGCTATTCATAAATGTGATGAATATTTAGTAAAAATAATGTTGATCGCAGCAAAAAAATCTATCACAAGGAAATGGGGAAACGCTACGGTGCCATGAAAGGATCAAAACCACAACAGAAGACATGTTCCTAATGGAAAAAATAACATACAGACTGAGACTGCAAGAACCACAATGGGAAAAGAAATCTGTACAAGCAAAGTAATTACTGATGTAAAACCCAGTCATGTTAATGTTATTGTTCATTTAAAAAAAAACAGTTCAATAAAATATAAGTAATAAAAAATAAATAAATTGAAGATATTTTTTTGACTAAAACGAGACTAAAATCAAATTACATTTTCATCAAAAGACTAAAACTAAATTAAAATATGTTGTCAAAATTAACACATTAAACTCAACAAAAATGTGACAAAACTTTGGCAAAAATTTGGCAAAAATGTGACAAAAATTCAACAAAAATGTGACAAAAAATCGGCAAAAATTCGGCAAAAATTCAACAAAAATTCAACAAAAATGTGACAAAAAATTGGCAAAAATGTGACAAAAATTCAACTAAAATGTGACAAAAATTTGGCAAAAATGTGACAAAAATTCAACAAAAATGTGACAAAAATTTGGCAAAAATGTGACAAAAATGTGACAAAAATTCAACAAAAATGTGACAAAAAATCGGCAAAAATGTGACAAAAATTCAACAAAAATGTGACAAAAACTCAACAAAAATGTGACAAAAATTCAACAAAAATGTGACAAAAATTCAACAAAAATGTGACAAAAATTCAACAAAAATGTGACAAAAATGTGACAAAAATGTGACAAAAATGTGACAAAAATGTGACAAAAATTCGACAAAAATTCGACAAAAATTTGGCAAAAATGTGACAAAAATTCAACAAAAATTCAACAAAAATGTGACAAAAATTCAACAAAAATGTGACAAAAATTCAACAAAAATTCAACAAAAATGTGACAAAAATTTGGCAAAAATGTGACAAAAATTCAACAAAAATGTGACAAAAATTTGGCAAAAATGTGACAAAAATTCAACAAAAATGTGACAAAAACTCAACAAAAATTCAACAAAAATTCAACAAAAATTCAACAAAAATTCGGCAAAAATTCAACAAAAAATCGGCAAAAATGTGACAAAAATTCAACAAAAATTCAACAAAAATGTGACAAAAATTTGGCAAAAATGTGACAAAAATTCAACAAAAATTCAACAAAAATTTGACAAAAATTTGACAAAAACTCAGCAAAAATGTGACAAAAATTCCACAAATTAGCACTGCTTGAAAACAACAAACAAACTGCAAATCAGTTTTGTTTTTTGGGTTGTTTGGTCATTACTTTGTTGCCGAGAAACTGGCGAGGCAGCGTCCAGAACGAGTCCAGGTTGAGGAAGCGCCTGGACAGGTCGAGCAGCTGGAACTCCCTCTCCTCGGGGTTGATGAGGAGCTGAGTGGAGGACAGAGGGGGGGTCCCCGGCCTCGATGGGAAGGTCACGTTCACGCCTGCAACACAAAGCTGGGGTCAGAGACGGCGTTTGGTCCGTGAGGAAGCTTTTCGATGGGTCTAAGTGCCTTTGTAGTCGTCCTCCTCGGTGAAGCGCAGGCTGATCTGGTCGCGGTAACGCCCGGTGCCCTTGCAGTTCTTGACGACTCCGGCACAGAAGCAGGACACGCACCGGCCGTCCACGCTGAACTGACCGTCGCGGCAGTTCCCTGCAGGTAAAGAGGAAGAGGGTTTGTTTCCTGCACAAAGAGGGTTATTGAAGATCATCTAATGCATTATCTCAATATTCTTTCTTTCAACTGTTTGGTTGGTTTCTTGACATTGGAGATAAACTCAATATTGTGGATTGTGAAATCTTCCAAACGGCATTTTCAACATTATCTTGTGGATGATACTGTATATTGTATAATAATGAACCTCTTAACTCCCGCCTGAACTGAGAGCATTTCCTTCAGTTCAGCTTTACCCAGATCCTGTAGGCCAGTGTAACGCCTCATTTGAAAGCTAAGATCTACAAAACTCATCTAAATGGATCTTTCTCCTCACGTCATCACATTTTTTTCCATCATTGATTGACTGTGGAATTCTTCCGCAGTCAATTATTGGTTTTCATGTTCTTTATTATTATTCCTCTTCCATCTTTTTCCCGATTTTCTCCAGCTTTCAGCACCTTCATGCTTTGTGCAATTTATGCAGGTTATGCATCAAAATGTTCCGCATGTTGAGGAGAAGGTGCTGTTACTTTTGGGACTTCTGCAACTTATGGTTTTTCCGCAATCGGCCAAAATGTCGGAGATTTTTCCCATTGACTTATAATGGGGCTGCCGCAAATCCATGCTTTTCTGCACTTTTTTCTGCATTTTATGCCATTTCTGCACTTTGTGCATGTTCAGCTTATGCAACTTGTGGGTTTTGAGAAAAAATTGTCCTTCTGCAGTTTTCCAGTTTTTTTATACAAGAGTTTAACATTTTTGCATTGGTGTGTATGGGGGAATCCAGCCAATGGGGAAACTCCGCCTTTCAGCCATTTGTGCTTCTGCCAATCAAGCACTGAGGCCATTTCAACAGTTTGACCAGTTTATGGAATTTAAAAAGTTTATGCAACATTAATAATTTATGCAAAGTAACCACTTTATGGGATTTAACCAGTTTATGCATTTTAAAGCGTTTATGCAACTTAAGAGTTTATGCCATTTAGGATTTATTAATTTTAAAGAGTTTATGCAATTTACACAATTTATGTAAATTAACCCATTCATGCATTTGACCACTTTATGCAGTTTATACAGTTTATGCAACATGACATTTTATGCATTTTACCAGTTTATGCAATTTGAAGAGTTCATGCAATTTCTGCATTCGCTTCCCGCATTTCCGCAGTCAATCGCAATGGCGCAGCCATTGCATTTCTAGTTATTCCTCTTCCATCTTTTTCCCGATTTTCTAGAGCTTTCAGCACCTTCATGCTTTGTGCAATTTATGCAAGTTATGCATCAAAACGTTCCGCATGTTGAGGAGAAGGTGCTGTTACTTTTGGGACTTCTGCAACTTACGGTTTTTCCGCAATCGGCCAAAATGTCGGAGATTTTTCCCATTGACTTATAATGGGGCTGCCGCAAATCCATGCTTTTCTGCACTTTTTTCTGCATTTTCTGCAATTTCTGCACTTTGTGCATGTTCAGCTTCTGCAACTTGTGGGTTTTGAGAAAAAATTGTCCTTCTGCAGTTTTCCAGTTTTTTTATACGAGAGTTTGAAATTTTTGCATTGGTGTGTATGTGGACCTGTCCCATTAGTGTGTATGTGCGAATCCAGCCAATCGAGAGACTCCAGGACTTTCAGCCATTTGTGCAGCTTCTGCCATTGAAGCACTTTCAACAGTTTGACCAGTTTATGGAATATAAAAGTTTATGCAATATTAACAATTTATGCAAATTAACCACTTTATGCATTTTAAAGCGTTTATGCAACTTAAGAGTTTATGCCATTTAGGATTTATGAATTTTAAAGAGTTTTATGCAAATTAACCCATTCATGCATTTTACCACTTTATGCAGTTTATACAGTTTATGCAACATGACATTTTATGCATTTTACCAGTTTATGCAAAAAAAAGATTATGCAAATTAACCACTTTATGGAATTTAAACAGTTTATGCAATTTCTGCATTCGCTTCCCGCAATTCCGCAGTCAATCGCAATGGCGCAGCCATTGCATTTCTAGTTATTTTTTGGTATTCAACTAATTTTTGTAACATTTTTGTAATTTTTTCGTCATTTTTTTGTCATTTTTTGTCACATTTTTGTCAAATTTTTTGTCACATTTTTGTCATTTTTTTATATTTTTTTTGTCATTTTTTCGTCATTTTTTGGTCGTTTTTTGTCATTTTTTTGTCATTATTTCATCCTTTTTTCATCCTTTTTTCATCCTTTTTTTGTCATTTGTTCGTCATTTTTTTCGTCATTTTTTAATATTTTTTTCGTCATTTTTTGGTCGTTTTTTTGTCGTTTTTTGTCAATTTTTTGTCATTTTTTCATCCTTTTTTCATCCTTTTTTCATCCTTTTTTTGTCATTTTTTGTCACATTTTAGTCATTTTTTCGTCATTTTTTTTGTCATTTTTTCGTCATTTTTTTTGTCATTTTTTGTCACATTTTTGTCCATTTTTTTGTCACATTTTAGTCAATTTTTCGTCCCTTTTTTTCCATCCTTGTTTTCGTCTCAGTTCTGTTGCTATTTTCACACCTTTTCCCCAGAAGCTTTTGGATTGGGGTAAAGCCAAACTGGAGAGAATGTGCTCGGTTCAGGCGGGAGTTAAGGGGTTAAACATATTAAAATACGTTGGTAAAGCGGGTCGTCTCATGATCGGAAGATTTGGGGGTTCGAACCCCAGCCCCTGCAGGTGCACAGTGCCGTTGTGTCCTTGGGCAAGACACTTCCCCCTCCTTGCCTCCAGTGTCTGAGTACACTGGTGTGTGAATGAGCGAGTGCATGGGTGACTGGTTCCTCTCTGGAAAGTGCTTTGGGCCTGATGAAGGTAGAAAAGTGCGACCATTTATCATATAATGCAAATAATGTTATGCCACTCCAAAGATTAAGATCCAAAGATTACTCAAAGTTACTTCAGTCCGTGCACATGACACTGAAAGTATTTTATCTGCACTCTCGCCTTTTACTGTAACTGATTCACTTTTATGTTGATGTTTTATTGATTTGATTTGATTTGTCATTTTATGCAGCTGTGAAGCGCTTTGAATTGCCTTGTGTATGAACTGTGCTCTACAAATAAACCTGCCTCGCCTCCAGGTATGTTTTTGAAGATCGTAATATGGTAAAAGCTCTAAAAAAATCAATTTTGTATCGCACCCCCACTTTAAGGCGAGACACTGCAGGTGAATAGGGAAAAAATGTATATTTACAGATATTAATTTGAAACTGTTGCTGTCGATCACTGACATAAATGTGAGAAAAAAATACATGGCAAGTTTTCTGTCATTTTATCTTTTCACATAAGAACAAGGTGTTTTATGCCTAAAAATGCCCCAAATTTCCCGTCTTTTCGGCGACGAAATCTGAATAATGGACAGAGCTACATTCAAATGTATGGTTTCATTTTATTAATGAATGAGTTGCCAAGACTTTCTCAGAGCGGATTTAGGATTTCTTGTTTAATTTTAAAATAAGCTGTTTTTTAGTGGAAAAAATTGTAAAAATTTAATTTTCGCCTTTTGTTTGGACATTCAAAACTCAATAAATGGGGCTTAAGGGATTAAATAATAAAAAATCCCTCTGAAAAAATCTTCCAAATATCGTTCAGTCCAAGGCTGGAAAATGTGAAGTCTTTAGGTCCGACTGACGTGGACATAGTGTCGCCACAATGACAGAAACATGTGTTTGGAGAAAAAGGCCCTTGAAATTGCATTCTCCCATATAAGTCTATGGGGGAACATTGAATCAGCGCAATATTTAAACATGTTATTGTGAAGATTAGGCATATTTTCTGTTTCCGGGTGAAAGCTTATATGTTCAGAGACCAATTTGGCCCAAAACCTGAAAACTGAAAAAATTGAGTTTTGCCTGTAGTGTCTCCCCTTAAAGGGGCTCTTTTAAAGTAAAGTAAAGTGCAAAACCTTTAAATCAGTCTGATAACGAGCTTTGGTTGGCAAGTAATTGACTGTAATGAAACCTATGGTCCAATGTCAAAATAAAATGGTAAATTGTCGCATCTATACAGTGCTTTTCTCCCCCCAGAGTTGATCTAATAATTGTCATCTACAGGGCTACTATAGGTGATATTGTTTTATATCATCTGGAGACTCCCCTGATCGGCGGCAGCATCGATACCTGGGTTGGAGGTGGTGGTCAGGGTGAGCACTCCGTCGGGGATACCGAAAACCAAGCCTTTAGCATTTATAGCTTCACACGTGTAGGCTCCCTGGTCCGTCTCCTTCACGTCCCGGATCTTCAGCGTCCCCCGACCGTCTTCACTCGTCATGGTGATCCTGGCGAAGACACACGAGGAGGAAAAAAAAAGCAACACTGTGACACGTGGTCGATACCTTATAGAGCCTTTAAATAGGTTTTCAAATGATTTATCGTCACTGCCGGAGATAACTAATGCACTGTAACCACGTAACCGCACACTCGGGCTCCACCCAGAACCATCGCTCTCGAAGCGCCATCAGTTTCAGCCTGGAGTTAATGATTGCCGTAACCATAGAAATGTCACTCGTCGGATTCATGAGCTTTAAAGCAAACATGAGTTTATAGAAGTGATACTTTAACAACTAAACCTGAGAAACAGATAGACATAGGGCGGCTCGATTATTGAAAAAATAATAATCACGATTATTTTTGTCATAATTGAAATCACGATTATTCAAACGATTATTTGTTGCCTTTAAAAAAATCCATCAAAAAAATGATAAAAAATACAGCAAAAAAAGACAAAAATCCATTAAAAAATGACAAAAATCCATTAAAAAAATGATAAAAAATACAGCAAAAAAAAGACAAAAAAACATTAAAAAAATGACTAAAATCCATCAAAAAAATGATACAAAATCCATCAAAAAAATGACAAAAAAACATAAAAAAAATGACAAAAATCCATCAAAAAATGATAAAAAATACAGCAAAAAAAGACAAAAATCCAGCAAAAAAGTGACAAAAATCCATCAAAAAAAGACAAAAATCCATCTAAAAAAGACAAAAATCCATAAAAAAAATTACAAAAATCCATCAAAAAAGTGACAAAAATCCCAAAATTAAAAATTCGAAAAAAAATGTGGAATTAAAAAAAATTAAAATTAAAAAATAAATAAAATAAAATTATAATCGATTTTTTGCGATTATGCTAATTTTGTAATCGTTTACTGTTGTAATCGAAATCGTAATCGAATTTCGATTAATTGCACAGCCCTAGATAGACACTTTACATAATGCAACACAGTGAGCCGGCTGACTCTGAATCAGCTGCTCCAGAGGAATGAGCGCCTTATTAAAAGCAGACGCTGCAGCCCAAACACTTCCACATGTGTTTCTGCAAGTGTGACCTCAACAGCAACACGCAGGCCTGGCTCTTCTCTCACTGGAGTTATTAGACTAGATGTTCTTTTTGACAATTGTAATAAAGGTTTTTGTGGGTTCTAAATGTAAAAGTAATCTACAAATTGACTTTAGTTAAACAACTAATTATAAAACCAGCACCATATGTCGAACCTCTTCTCACAGGCTTTCAGGCAGAACTGGATCTTCATATCTACATGTTGTTTGTTTCCTGCTACGTGACATAACTATGTGGATGATTGTCTTGTGTTCCTCAATGCCATTGCCTGGAATCAATTAAAACTAGAAATGCAATGGCTGCGCCATTGCGATTGACTGCGGAATTGCGGGAAGCGAATGCAGAAATTGCATAAACTGTTCAAATTGCATAAATTGCTTAATTTGCATAATCTAATTTGCATAAACTGGTAAAATGCATAAAATGTCATGTTGCATAAACTTTATAAACTGCATAAAATGGTAAAATGCATGAATGGGTTAATTTGCATAAATTATGTAAATTACATAAACTCTTTAAAATTCATGAATCCTAAATGGCATAAACTCTTAAGTTGCATAAACGGTTTAAAATGCATAAACTGGTTAATTTGCATAAATTGTTAATATTGCATAAACTTTTAAATTCCATAAACTGGTCAAACTGTTGAAATGGCCTCAGTGCTTGATTGGCAGAAGCACAAATGGCTGAAAGGTGGAGTTTCCCCATTGGCTGGATTCCCCCCATACACACTAATGCAAACATTTCAAACTCTCGTATAAAAAAAATGGAAATCTGCAGAAGGACAATTTTTTCTCAAAACCCACAAGTTGCAGAAGCTGAACATGCACAAAGTGCAGAAATTGCAGAAAATGCAGAAAAAAAGTGCAGAAAAGCATGGATTTGCGGCAGCCCCATTATAAGTCAATGGGAAAAATCTCCGACATTTTGGCCGATTGCGGAAAAAACGTAAGTTGCAGAAGTACCAAAAGTAACAGCACCTTCTCCTCAACATGCGGGACGTTCTGATGCATAACTTGCATAAATTGCACAAAGCATGAAGGTGCTGAAAGCTCTAGAAAATCGGGAAAAAGATGGAAGAGGAATAATAATAAAGAACATGAAAACCAATAATTGACTGCGGAAGAATTCCGCAGTCAATCAATGAAAACACAAAACATGGAGTCATAATTATCTAGGAAATCCACACTATGTGATAGTTATGTTTCTGTTCCTCTACTTTGAAATCGTTTGTATTTTCTTCTTCTGGACGGTAGAGTCGACAGGGCTTGACATTAACACGAGCCAGCGAGCCAAACACTGGCACGCTGCCTGGTTAGATTACTATGATGAGACTTGCAAATAACAACTAAATAAGTTAGGTTGGGTTACTTTACTTGCAGAGGTGGGTAGTACTCAGTTACATTTACTCAAGTACTACTGCAAGTCGTTTCTTTCATACTTGAGTAATATTATCTGTACTCTTACTTACTTGTAACTCACTGTGAGGAAGTCTTTAAGGGAAAGATCTTCATTTGGACGTTTACAATAGATGTATTTTGTAACTTAACTCTATTTAATGATTTGTTTTAAAGGGGGGGTATTCTGCAAAATGGACTTTTTCCATCTTTCCATCCTGTTATTCTGTCACTCCCTCATTAAAAACATGGCTGAAGTGTTGCCTTGGCACATTCACGTATTTCGGAGTAATCTGTAAAAACTCTGATGGCGGCCATTTTAGGGATAGGTTTGCCTGAGTCCTCCTAGGAACGCCCCCACCTCCTGGAGACGCCTCCGAGCTTTGGTCACCAGCCGAGTAACCAACCACTGCTCCTCAGCAGAACCCCCTCCCCACTGATGCCACAGACAGCGTGTGGAGGGGCGTGTCTAAAGGCTCAGAGGTTCTTAAAGAGACAGAGGCCTATTTCAAGACATTCACTACAGCCATTTTGAGAGAGACATTTTATACAAGGCAGTTATTCTAATTTACTGCATTTACAGACCAACAGAAGGTTTGTCATCATTGTAGTGAGATATAGTCTGGTGCTATGGGACTGACAAAAGCAGAACACCCCCTCTTTAAAGCAGAACACCCCCTCTTTAAAGCAGAACACCCCCTCTTTAAAGCAGAACACCCCCTCTTTAAGACATTTTCTTTAACCTGGTAACCCCTGCCTTAACTGAACTTTGTCAAATTTTGTGCCACCCTTGTTTTTGCCGCCGTTTTGACACTTTATTCAAGAAGCTTTTAGATTTGGGTAAAGCCAAACCGGGTTCAGGTGAGGGTTAAGAGGTTAAAAATATTACTGTTTTCACATTATTCCATGTTTTGTTTCTCATAATTTCTCAGACTTTTAATCAGTTACTCACAGTACTTACTTTTACTCTCACTTAAGTAAATATTTGGGCCACTACTTTTAACTTTTTTACTTAAAGAGACTATACGGAGTTTAAAAATGTTAAAATTAGTAGTATTTTCCTCCTCCTACATGTTCCAACAAGGTCCTAATGTGAGCTCAGACCTGTTCACCACAACTGCCTCTAAAATCCTGTCACTCAAAAACGTCGGGTCCAAAGTGCCGTCATGCACGAGCTTTATATAGAAGCTGCAGTTACGCACATGGCCTGAGGTGGCAGTAGTGAGTATGAAATGACCAACTTGCATCTAGTCTCTAAGTAAAATGATTTAAAGTAACGTTACTCTTACTTGAGTGATTATTTTGGGCTACTCTAACACATGTCGATGTTTATTTGCACCCGTAGATACATTTGTTCTGCAATTATGAGAAAAACTAGTCAAACATTAATAACAGCGCTCTATACAACAGAAATAAACATCACACAAACATGTAAGTACAAAGCTTTAAGTATGAGCTTTATACTTGATACTTTTTTCAGAACATAGCATGACTCACCTGGCGCTGGCGGGGATGTGCCCCCAGTTGAGCCTCCAGGTGATGATGGGGGTGGGCACTCCGGTGGCCTGGCAGGTGAAGGTCACGGTGGAGCCTCGCGCCGCCTGGACGGACTCCTCTGGGGGGCTGATCACCGAGGGAGGGGCTGAGGAGGGCCAAAACATGTGAGCTGCTGAACTTAGGGCTGTGCAATTAGACGATATTCGATTCCGATTTCGATTACTACACCAAACGATTACAACATTAGTATAATCGAGAAAAAAAAAAGTTTTTTTTTGGTTTTTTTTGTTTTTTTTGGCAAAGCAGACTTGCGTTATTTCACGGCGCTGGGATTATTTTCCCTTCGCTTTTCTCGTGCCGCGGCTCGTGCTTTTGCATGACATAAAAACAAACGGCGCTGTGTGATGATGTCATCAGGCCGCGCTGCTCAGTTTACTTGCGCAGGTGTGAGGGCTGGCCAGCAGGGGGCAGGTGTGAAACAGAGACCTCCCCTTAATCGAGGCGTACATGAAATCATACTACCAATAATCGACTATGGAGACATTGTTTACCAAAACACTACAGATAATGTTCTTAAACCACTGACGACACTCACAAACTCGCTCTGCACGTTTGTGCTTCGATGTAATTATTTGACTCATCACTGAACTATGTATAACACACTTGACTGGCTACAACCCAAAGACAGAAGACGCTCCACTGGATTATTCTAGTTTATAAATGTATCCGATATGATTATCCCACATATTTAAAACAGCATCTGGTTCTTTTCACGTCATCATATGCACTCAGAGATCTGGACCAACCGTTCTATCAGCGCCACATGTAAAAAAGGAGGCAGGAAAGCCTTTCGTTATAAAGCCCCATCTGACTGGAATCACTTATCAATAGAACTCAGATCAATGACATCTTTACATAGATTCAAAACATCCTTGTACAATCATCTAAAATGTCAATGTCAATGTTACTAGCATTTTTCCTAAAGTCCAATTTCTTTTCTATTATCCCTCTTCTTATGTTAATTTCTTTTCTCTTTATAGAGATATTGTTTTGTATTGAAAGTGGGGGCATTGGTGGGGTGGGCGGGGATGGGGAACAAGACATGAGACCTTGTGATGTTATGTTGTTATGTGTATGTGACTGTTGTAAGTATGTGACAATACTTGCTATGTTTTGTTATTTTGTGTTCAGGACCCCCTTGAAAAAGAGATGGTTCATCTCAACGGGGCCGTCCTTGAAATAAATGAAATTTGTACTTTTATGACTGTTCAGAAAACAGAAAATATTCAGCATAGTTTTTTTTTTTAATTAATAAATATATAAATAAAATAAAGACTTTTTTCAAAGGCAACAATAATCGTTTGAATAATCGTGATTTCAATTATGACAAAAATAATCGTGATTATTATTTTTTCAGTAATCGAGCAGCCCTATGTTGAACCATTACAATAATTCAGGTAGGGCTGTGCAATTAATCGAAATTCGATTACGATTTCGATTACAACAGTAAACGATTACAAAATTAGCATAATCGCAAAAAATCGATTATAATATTTTTTTTCGAAATTTTTTTTTTGCTGGATTTTTGTCTTTTTTTGATGGATTTTTTTAATTTTTTTGCTGGATTTTTGTCACTTTTTTGCTGGATTTTTGTCACTTTTTTGCTGAATTTTTGTCATTTTTTTTGATGGATTTTTTTATTTTTTTTGCTGGATTTTTGTCTCTTTTTTGATGGATTTTTGTCTTTTTTTTGATGGATTTTTGTAATTTTTTTGATGGATTTTTGTCACTTTTTTGCTGAATTTTTGTCATTTTTTTTGCTGGATTTTTGTCACTTTTTTGATGGATTTTTTTAAAGGCAACAAATAATCCTTTGAATAATCGTGATTTCAATTATGACAAAAATAATCGTGATTATTATTTTTTCAATAATCGAGCAGCCCTAAATTCAGCGTCATTTAGCTGCTTTCAGAGGACAAGTCATCACAAGTTTGGAGATTTCATATTTGCCACCATTAAAACGGCCATATCGATTAGATTGAGATTAATCAGGCGGCGCGACATCACATCACGCCCCGAAACGCCTCTCGTTAAACGGACATTAAGCAGTGGCTGGCCTGGGTCAGGAATTATCTCATTCACTGGAGCAGAAAAATGGCCAAGAGTCAAAGGGACAAATCACTCACTGCACTGGATGGACAGTTTCTTTCAGTTCTCAGGGACGGACACAAAAAGCTCAGTGTGTCACGTGTGAGAAAAGAACCGTCAAGTGAGTCACAGCCGACAAAGGAGCTCAGATTATTGGGGTTAACTGAGATGTTTTGTGCTTATGGTGACTTTTCAAACACCGCGGGCACTTTTGCATATAGTGTATGTAATCGGCTTGCTGCACAATGTGGCTACGCTAGTTCCTCTGAGCTGAAGCTGTGGGCGCTAGTACTTCCTGTTCGTGTTCATTTCCATTAAGATTAGCTCAGACCAGTGAGTTCCTGGTAGAAATAGACGTTTATGTTTGTGAGGATCAGAGAGTTTGTCTTGAAGCTAAAGGCTAATTTAACCTCTTAACTCCCGCCTGAACCGAGAGGATCTTTTTTCCTCACGTCATCACATTTTTTTCCCATCATTTTTTTGTTGGGTATTCGACTCATTTTTGTAACTTTTTTGTCATTTTTTGGTCACATTTTATTTTATTTTTTTCGTCAATTTTTTAATCAATTTTTTGTCTTTTTTTTTATAGACACATTTAGTCACATTTTTGTCATTTTTTTGTCAATTCTTTAACACATTTTTGCCACTTTTTCATCAATTTTTCGTCACTTTTATGTCAATGTTTTCTCATTTTCATCATTGTTTTTGTCGGGCAGTCGTCTCATTTTTGTCAAATTTTCGGGACTTTTTTGTCACTTTTTCGTCAAATTATTCGCATTTTTTTGTCAAATTCTTATCACTTTTTCGTCCATCTTTTTAAAATCCTTTTTCCGTCCAATTTTTTTCCCTTTTTTGTCAAATCTTTGTCATTGTTTGTCATATTTTGTCACTTTGTCAAATTAATCTCATTTTTTTGTAATTTTTTCTATTTTTTTGTCATTTTTTCTGAATTTTTTGTCATTTTTTTGTCATTTTTTTGTCAATTTTTTGTCATTTTTTGTCATTTTTTCTAAATTTTTTGTCACTTTTTCGTCAAATTATTCAATTTTTTTTGTCAAATTCTTTTTCGTCCTTTTTTCCCCGCAATTTTTTCGTCAAATTTGTGTCCATTTTTGGCATTTTTTGTCAACGTTTTCTCACTTTTTGTCACATTTTCATCCTTGTTTCCGTCTCAGTTTTGTTGCTATTTTCACACCTTTTTTCCAGAAGCTTTTGGACTGGGGTGAAGCCAAACTGGAGAAAATGTGCTCGGTTCACAATTTGATATAGTGCCTTTTTATGTATATTTTTTTATAGCATGTTAGCCTTTAGCTTCAAAACAAACTATCAATCCTTTATGATCACAGGCGTCTCCGATCTGAACTCGTTACATCATGATTTGAACACACAGTAAATGATCATCGACCGGGAACTCACCGCCCACAACAAAATCTTTAGAAAATATGATTATTATTCCAGGAAAAGAAAACAGACAGGAAGTACTGGTGCTCACACCTTCAGGTCAGAGGAACTAGCATAGCCACACCGTGCAACAAGCCAATAGTGTATGGAAATAGTATTCCAGCACTTTGCTTTCAGTTCACAGGGAATACTTGGGTCAGATTGTATTCGAGAGTAGAAAACGGTCATGATTATTGTAATAATTTCTGAATAAAGTAATAACATGTATCCAGTTAATTACAGTCCAGCAGGGCAGCACGTTACAGAGGTTAGTGCTCTCGTGCTTCACAGCTCGAAGGTCCTGGGTTCGATTCCCACCAGGGACAGGGCCTTTCTGTGTGGAGCATGTTCTCCCCGTGTCTGCGTAGGTTTCCTCCGGGTACTCCGGTTTCCCCTACCACTAAAAACATGTACAACAGGCCAGGATGAGTGTGAGTGTGTTTGAGAGTGCACATGGGGGACGACGGATGGAAATCAGGCCAAGGCTACAATCCGGTGTGGCTTGTTTACATGCATGAGACCCATGTAGGTTCATTAACATGCACTGTCCCGACCAAAAATAAACCAAAAAAAGGAGAGGTGGTACAGTCTGATCACTGCAAAAAGTAATTTACTAGATTAGTTTAGATGTCTCAATTTGAGCATAATAATCCAAATGTTAGTTATTTTGACTAGTTAAGATTTAGTTGGGCATTTGATTTCAATATATTTCACCGTTATTTCAAGTAAGTTTCTTTGCCAATGGGGTAAGAAAAATGGTCTTGTCCCATTGGCAGATTTACTTTCTTATTTCAAGTGATATTTATCATGGAATCTGTCAGAATTGTTATCAAACTAGCAAAATAATCTTGGTCAGATCAGGAAAAAGGTCTGAATGAGTGAAAACCCCTCAAACAGAGCCGTGGGAAGAGGTTTTAGTTAGGGGGCGCTGAGGGACAAAATGTACCCCCAAAATACTTTTTCTATGCATAAATCCTATTTATTTCACCAGTTCAGCTTTACCCAAATCCTGTAGGCCAGTGTAACGCCTCATTGGAAAGATCTACAAAACTAAATGGATCTTTTTCCTCACGTCAGATTTTTTTTGGTCGGGCAGTCGTCTCATTTTTGTCAAATTTTTGTGACTTTTTTGTCACTTTTTCGTCAAATTATTCGCATTTTTTGGTCAAATTCTTATCACTTTTTCGTCCTTTTTTTCAATCATTTTTTCGTCCAATTTTTTTCACTTTTTTGTCAAATTAATCTCATTTTTTTGTAATTTTTTCTATTTTTTTGTCATTTTTTTGTCAAATTCTTATCACTTTTCGTCCATTTTTTAAAAATCCTTTTTTCGTCCAATTTTTTTCACTTTTTTGTCAAATTAATCTCATTTTTTTGTAATTTTTTCTATTTTTTTGTCACTTTTTCTAAATTTTTTGTCATTTTTTTGTCAATTTTGTGTCATTTTTTGTCATTTTTTCTAAATTTTTTGTCACTTTTTCTAATTTTTTTGTCACTTTTTCGTCAAATTATTCAAATTTTTTTGTCAAATTCTTTTTCGTCCTTTTTTCCCGCCATTTTTTCGTCAAATTTTCATCCATTTTTGTCATTTTTCGTCAACGTTTTCTCACTTTTTGTCACATTTCCATCCTTGCTTTCATCTCAGTTTTGTCGCTATTTTCACACCTTTTTTCCAGAAGCTTTTGGATTGGGGTAAAGCTGGAGAAAATGTGCTCGGTTCAGGCGGGGAGTTAAGGGGTCAATATTGTCTGCAGTTCACAAACTATCCACCATGGTGGTGCTGCGGCGCCCTCAGCACCCTGGGTTCCCGCGGCCTTGCCCTCAAAACAAGATGCATTTCCTCGTTTGATATTGACTTTTCGTGGTGATGTGAGCGTGTGCGAGTGCGGAGGCGGCGGGTCAGACTCACTGCAGCCGTACTCGTCGGAGCGGTCGGAGCAGTCGGGCTCCTCGTCGCACTGGTAGCTGGCCGGGATGCAGGCGCGGTCGCTGCGGCACTCGAACTGCTCCGGGGCGCAGCGGTCACTGGGACCCTTCGTGGCTAAAGGCAAAAGACACACCCGCTGTTAACTACTCGTGAACAAATGTGTGCAAATAAAGAAGTGCCGAAAGATCACAGATGACTTTTGTGCAAGTATTCGATACAACTGCCTCTAAAATCCTGCACTGTCACTCAAAGTTGTTACTTCAGGTCCGAAATGCCGTCATGCACGAGCTTAAAGGGGGGGTATTCTGCAAAATGGACTTTTTCCAGCTTTCCATCCTGTTATTCTGTCACTCCCTCATTAAAAACATGGCTGAAGTGTTGCCTTGGCACATTCACGTATTTCTGAGTAATCTGTAAAAACTCTGATGGCGGCCATTTTAGGGATAGGTTTGCCTGAGTCCTCCTAGGAACGCCCCCACCTCCTGGAGACGCCTCCGAGCTTTGGTCACCAGCCGAGTAACCAACCACTGCTCCTCAGCAGAACCCCCTCCCCACTGATGCCACAGACAGCGTGTGGAGGGGGCGTGTCTAAAGGCTCAGAGGTTCTTAAAGAGACAGAGGCCTATTTCAAGACATTCACTACAGCCATTTTGAGAGAGACATTTTATACAAGGCAGTTATTCTAATTTACTGCATTTACAGACCAACAGAAGGTTTGTCATCATTGTAGTGAGATATAGACTGGTGCTATGGGACTGACAAAAGCAGAATACCCACTCTAATATACAGTAGGTGCAGTTACACGTATGACCTGAGGTGGCAGTAGTGAGTAGAACATGGCCAACTTGCATCTAGTCCCTTTTGGAGGCGCAAACTCTCTCACTCCTCGCTCTCTCGTATCCGTCACACCCGGAGTTGGAGTTTAGCCTTTTGTTGTTTTTCTTTTTTTAATATTGTTTAGTTTGGGATTTTGACTTAGTTTGGACGAGGGATCAGTTTTGTGGCTGCAAACTGGTCGGACTGTGAACTCATCTTTTTCAAAATCAAGTCTTGGCCGGCGCACCTGGGCCATCTTTTATTTGTTACTTTTTGGGCACCGGTGGAAAGGGTTCATGTTTTTATTTCTTCAAAATCTTCCATCTAAACCAATTCTTAACCAAACAACAAAAAATCAGAGCGAAAAGAAGCAAGAACCATCTTGAAAAACTGAATGAAAGTTGAGTAAAAGTGTCACAAATATGTTTGATTCTTTTGCGGGTTTCTACATGAGCGATCGCGATGTCGTCACATCCGGGGGCCGCGGTCGGCATTTTACGTTTTAAACAAATGATAAGAATCCTGTGATCGGCAGAAACAATATTCATAACAGGGCATTGCTTCTCTTGTGTTTTAACAGATCGATCGTTTGATAAAACCGCGTTAGAGACCTGGATTCACCAAAACATTTGCAGAAGTAAACAATAACATCGATCGCTCGTATGGGCTGGATTTGGCCCGGGACGTTGTGCCTGATTTGTAACAATTACAACTCATTTGGACAGTGACCATCTTGTCAACTGGAGATATGGAAGCCAAACCCGTTTATTTCTGCCACAATAAGAGGAATTTAACCATGGATTTGTTTGACCTCTTTCTCTTCCAAGATTGAAAACCTCACTGTGTTTGGCCCTTCACTTGCTAAGCTGTTTTGACCCTTCTGAAGAAAAATGTCACAAACATTAATAAAGCAAACAATAATGGACGTACGACAGTCGAGCTCATCCGAGTTGTCCTCACAGTCGTTGTCTCCATCGCAGCGCCACAGTTTGAGAGCGCAGCGGCCATTTTTACACTTGAACTCATTGGGCTCACAGGGAGACGGTGTTCCTGTGGAAAATCAGAGAGAGCCTTTATCCAAAGTGTTCCTGTGCCTGGCTCAGATGGCACAGAGATTAGAAGACGCCTCAGTCAGCCCCAGGGCAGGGGAGTGAAGAATGGACCAATGTAATGCACTTTGAGAAGCTTGGGAAGTTCGTGAGGCTTGTAAACTAAAACAAATGTAAACCATAATGTTGTATGTGCTGAACTCTGATCCATAAAGGTAAAACACGACCCTTCCCTGTGACTGAGCTTCCCCCTCCCGCCCTTTTGTCGTGTTTCTCACCACATCTGAACTCGTCGCTGCCGTCGGAGCAGTCCTTCTGGCCGTCGCAGATGTAGTCGCGGGGGATGCACTCTCCGCTCTGGCAGGTGGCCTGGTCCGCCCTGCAGGGACGGGGGTACGTGGTCTTCCTCGCAGGGGTCGTGGTGGTCAGGGGAGCGGGGGTCACTGCTATAACTGGGGGCCTTGTTTCTGGAGAAAACGGAACAAATGTAGGATGTTTAGGGCAATATCTTTATGTTGTTTTCATTTATAGGGTTTGCTGGTTTGGGAGGTTGTTAATCAGCCGACCTTCCTGACGCACCTTTACCACCAATCGTTTTGTGTAATGATATTTTGACACTCACGCTGTTGTACTATGTCTTTATCATATCTTATTTATTTCAATCTTCTTTATGCATGTCCTTATAGCCTTATAGGTCGTTTTTAATCTAAATTATGTGTTATATGTTTTAGGGCTGAAAGATATATCGTTATCGTGTCGATATCGAGATATCAACATTCAAGATATTAATATCGAACAAGCAACGATACAGCGTTATCGTATTGATATTTAGATATGAACATTCAAAACATTAAAATCGAAAAAGTACGATACAAACAGTATAGATTTTCATTCATAAAACTGCACTCTTTATTATGATGTTTTTATTTTCCTGAGAAATGCTTGTTTTTCACCAAACCCATAGTTATATCCTATCTTATAGATCTTCAATGAAGGTATTCGAGTCGTCGTTTCGCCTCTCATCCAAAAGGCTTCGTCAGCGACCTCGGGTTCTGTTCAGCTCGCAGCCGACCCTCGTTCTCTGACGAAGCCTTTTGGATGAGAGGCTCCAACCACTGAGGACAGAAGACGACTCCAATACCTTCATTGAAGATGGACAACTCCTGTACGACTGAGAGCTTACACAGACATCGTATAGATATCGAGATCTGGCACGAACATCGAGATATGAAATGTTGTCCATATCGTTCAGCCCTAATGTATTTTATGTTTCATGTTGCACGATTGAACCGAGAAAAAATCCTAGTTTGTGAATCTCAAACAATGGCAACAATTA
Source organism: Gobius niger (assembly GCF_951799975.1). Classification (NCBI taxonomy): domain Eukaryota; kingdom Metazoa; phylum Chordata; class Actinopteri; order Gobiiformes; family Gobiidae; genus Gobius; species Gobius niger. Next base: position 1,138,996 of record NC_136857.1, on the reverse strand, counting down.
TTCTGATTCTGATCAGACCTCACGGCTCAAAACAGGCCTTCATATGGGACCACTCTAGATCATATTTTAATTTAGTTTTAGTCTTTTCACGAAAATGTAATTCGATTTTAGTTTAGTTTTAGTCGACTAAAATTGCATTTCAATTTACTCGACTGAATTGAAGACTAATTGAGTGGACTTTGCATTGATAATATTGATAAGAATCATGTTTAATGTTGTTCCTCTGCTTCATGTTTCTGCTCCACATGAACAAAGCTCAGAGCTGATCCTTTAAACATGATCTGAGGCTCTTTCAGACGCTCAATACAAGTTTGGATGATTTTAGTCTCTCCTTTTCATTTTTATTTAGTCTTATTTTAGTCTAATAAAATATCTGGACATTTTAGTCACAGTTTTAGTCTCATGAGAAACTTTTAATTTAGTTTTAGTCCAATTTTAGTCGCCAAAAATATCACTTTGACTGAAATTAAGACTAAATATTTCAGTCGACGAAATGAACACTGCTCTCGATCAGAACAGAAGGATCCTGCCAGAGTTCAGACCCCACTCTAAAGGCTAAATGAAAGCGCTGTAAAGGTTCAGTTTGATTTATTTATTTAAGCAGCAAAGCCTCTGCTCAAAAGGAGTGAGCCGAAGCAAGAGCTTATAAGCGCCCACCCCCCAAAGAAAAGGTAATGAGATATTTTTCCACAATTATCCTGGTGTTACAGACTGCAGAGCCTCCTCAGGTATTTAGAGGCTGCTGTACTGAAGAAGACTTTTGTTGGAAGTTCGTAACGTTCATTGTGTCTACTTGTGTTCTAGCATCACTTTTTAGGTTCGTTTCATCAGACACTAAGGTTAGAGATGTTAAAGATCTTTTACCTTTACATGTTTCAGCCGCCATCTGCAGGCCGTCATCAGAAGACGCCGGTGATATTTCTGATGACGGCCTGCAGATGGCGGCTGAAACATGTAAAGGTAAAAGATCTTTAACATCTCTAACCTTAGTGTCTGACAAAACGAACCTAAAAAGTGAGACTTTTGTTGGATTAACCTGATCAAGCCACTGAACTCTTGATTGGAACATCTCTAGTTTGTTTGATGGGCAACGGCTTCACCCACTGTGCCCTCGTCTGTGAACGGACCGTCCTAAAACCTGACAGCTCAAATGATTTGGAGTGTGGGGAGAAAGTAGGAGTGGCTCACCAGGCTTCTGACATACATAAAAACCTCTGCAGTGTCTTTTATCACTTGTTTTTTGTGTGTGGAAACATCCCTCATCCAGCACAGTGGCTTCTTTCTGAACGAGCCCAAACCTGCCCCACTCACCACAGTTGAGCTCGTCACTCATGTCCCGGCAGTCGGGCCGGTTGTCACACAGGTATTCCATCAGGATGCACGTCCCGTCGTTACAGCGGTGCTCGTCCGGCATGCACGGTCTGATACTGGGCGTCACTGGAGAGGGGCGGAAAAAAACTCAACTTAAACTTCATCTACAGGAGAAAATCACCACCAGAGCAAAGAGAGGACGAGCCGACAGAACAGACTGTGATGAAGGGAGGGGGGGGGGGGGGGGGGTCACGGCACGGCAAACTACGAATCAAAACAGACTGTGGAGGCACACGGGAAAATGTCCAGACATAAAAAACTCTTATTACTGTAATACTGAGAGATTAAGGTTAAAATAAGGCAAAAACACACATATCCACGAGTAGAAGTCAAATCAAACAGCGTGTCTTTGTCCTCAGCTATTCATCCACTTGTTCGAAATGAATGAATAGAAATAAGTGAATAAATATAGATGATTAAATGTACAGCAGTGTTAATTTTGACAACAAATATTTCAGTTTTAGTCTCATATCTTTGACAAAAAGACCTTAAAGTTTCACTAAAGTTTGACTGTCCTGAGAGGCTGACTTTTATTCGATTTGAGGTTGTTTGATTAAAGCAGCGCTAAGTAACGTGTTTACCTTAATAAATCCTCTGCGTAGTCCCTGTGGGGGTGATACAAGTGTTTATGGGATGATTGGAGGGTCTTGGCTGCCACCGGACCGGAGCCACCAATACACACTAATGGAATCACGAAGAAGAAGAACATGCTAACGGGCGAAGCTAACTGCGGGCTACAGCTAAGTTTGAGTGAAAAAAAATATTCCCTTGTACAATGTATTGTATAATTGTACAATGTTTCGACAAATTTGAAACAGTCACTGATTTAGATGTAAAAGTATTATTGTACCTTGATATCGGCTAAAACAAATCAAAAACGGATACGAATACTTTGCTGTTGTTGTTATTGTGTCTGTAATAACGCCATGGCTGAATAAAAAAATTGAACTGAACTGAATAATTGGATGTACGATATCCCTCTCTCCCTTCGCTTTTCCTGTCAGCGAAGGATTTACTCTCCAAGACAATTAATAAGTTAAAAAATCGTAACCTGCAGTTTTCGCTTATGGCCTCTAGGGGCAAGAGTTACTTAGCGCTGCTTTAAAGAAGTAAGTGATAATAGTTTCAAATAGTCAATGAAAATGTCAGAAGATTTTCCATTGTTTGTTTCTTTTATTTTGCTTTTGTTCATGTATTAGTTGACAAAAATGGACACTGCTGGAGCACTTCAAACACGCGACATGCTCATCTCCATCAAATGCACAACACAAAACGACATGGCCACGTTGGACTGGCTTCTGTTTAAAACTAAAGCACAGTCACCACCACCACGATGCAGGAGGCCGGGCCCAGTACAGACCTGGGATGGCTAAGGGTTCCGCTGAAGGAGGGTCAGCTACAAACGGCAAGGACACATTAAGGAAACTGCCTAAGCATCGAGGTAAATAAATGTGTGAAAAAACCTTCTGGAGAGCCTAAAGTGTAATGTGAAGATGGAGAGCGGGACAGGGACAGTGTCACGGCTACAAACAAACAAAAACTGTGATTGAGCTGATCGTTTTCCGTGTCAGCGTGGATGAATTCAAGCGTGTGTGGCAGGTTTTCATGTTTTTCTAATTGTTCCTCAGTTTGATGGGATAATGCCTGCGGTAAGTAAGTAAGTATTAATCATAGCTCTGCACCAGTGAAGCGGCAACGTTATGAGGAAAACGCTGGAACTCTGACACACTTTGTACACTGTGGTTTGCTTGGCTATAGTCATGGGACTTGTACCTCTTTCTGTGTCACATTCTAGACCCTAATATCAGTAATAAACATCACATTTGAGATGAAATTATTTAAAATGCAGCCCCCAAATGAGACGATAAACAATCACACATGACTGTTGTCAGTGGAGCTCGACCGATATGGGTTTTTCTAAAGCCGATGCTATTTTTGTTGTACAGTTCATAGAGAGATGTCCATCTTTAGATACAACTTTAACCTCTCTGTCCTCAAAGGAGGGGTCGGCGGCTTTGAGGTTTGTTCACCTTCACCTCATAACTACAAAGATGTTTAACTACTGGTGGTGAGAGTAGCTGTAGTTAATTGTAGTTAATTGTACAAAATATATGTACAATTTGGTGCTCCCAAAATCTAAAATCCCCAAAATGATTATGATTAAAAAAGCGAAACAAATTGAAAGCTCTTGGATGCCAGATGAAGACTGTGTCCAAACCAAACCTATTCATCGCAGTATTTCCAGTTTTCTCCGTCCGCTGTTTGACCCACGTAGGGGCCGGTCAGTATTGTACGTATGTTTACTCTGTGACCACCTCTACCTCATCACTTTGAAGACGCCACACGCACGCACATGGAAGCTATTTATTTCATGTCGTTTTACAGTCGCCAGATTTGGAGCAATGCTATTTTTTACCGATCTTTCCAAATGTCTGGTCTATAACAACATAAATATAAATAAAACCTGGCCACTCCAGCAGTGCTCGATTTTATTCTATTGCTTTAGGTCAGGGGTGTCAAACTCATTTCCGCTCCCATGGCAGGTCGCGGGCCACATATAATGCAAACAGGGAAATGCTATAGAGAACGTTTTTCCAATAAAGGAATAATAATAATGAGCTGTGATTTGGCCAAAGCCCCAACTTGACTGTAGCCTAATTAGGGATGTCACGGTTCCCGGTGTAGCGGTAAACCCCGGTAAAAATGTTGACAATAATAATTACCGTCTTGTTTTTGAAAAAATCTGTTACCGCGGTGGATTACGGCGCCCGCAGTTTAGGCAAAGTGAGCCTCATGAGGCGCCGTCTCCTCTGCTGAAGCTGCCGCAGGCGCCTCTGTAGCTACAACCAAAACTAAACTTTCTGGAAGCTGGAATCATGTCCGAGACGACAGCTCAGGATCAGCCTCAGAGCCCGAGCCTGAAGTCTGGACATGTTTGTGTGTTTGAAGAAGCTGAAGGACAGTTGATAGAGACAGTTTTCCTGTTTGTGGAACGAGCAGGAAAAAGTGTCTCTAAAGCAGCAAGACTTCGAACCTGTGACTCTCCTGCGTGACCTATAAATATAAACGCTATAAATAGTAACACCCTCGAAACAATCAACAACACATCGTTATAGTTCCTTTACTTTGATGTGAAAAGGCTTTGTCTGTATTTTTTTATATAATAAGCACTGTTAAACTTTTTTGAAACTATTTCAGTTTGTGCAGGACTATCAATGCTTTCTGAACATATTAACACACATTAAAAAAATACCGCGATAAAACCGAAAACCGTGATCATTTTGGTCACAATAACCGTGAGGTAAAACTTTCATACCGTGACAGCCTTAAGCCTAATCAAAAACAACGGCTTACACTTGTATTGCACTTTACAAGCCTGTGTCACAAGTTTCTCAAAGTGCTACTTAGTAATGATTGAGTCACTCCACACTCGGTGGTGGTAAGCTGTTATTGAAGTCACAGCCGCCCTGAGGCAGACTGTCCATTTACCACGTGGCTATAATGTGTTTTTTTGTTTTTTTTCTTCTTAACAATAAACAGAAAAGAAATAAATAATAGAAACAAAGGAGAAAACGGCGGCAAAACGGTAAATAAATCGTTAAATCAATAGCGAAAAATAAAAAATAAATAAATAAATAAAATAATAAGATAATAAAAGTCTTCTTTTATGTCAGCAGTGTGAATTTTGCAACCTCCTGTATAAGCAGATATTACAAACATAAAAGTTTCTACACATATATATACACACATTCCCACTATTTTATGTTTTATGCAACAAAACACGGGTACTTTATATCTGCACGTTGATTATTATTATTTTGTCAAGGTTTAAGTTTAGCGCCCTATTCATTTAGATTAGTTTTACATGAAACTCCAGTTGATTTCATGATTTTTACTTTATTTTTTATTTTACTTTATTTCTTTATTTTATATATTAATTAAGCTTAAACTACATCAATTATTTATATTATATATATATAGTATGAGTAAGTCTAAGTCTCAAGCATAATGTGTTTTTTTTGTTTTTGTTTTTTAAGCTGCCCTCTAGTGGCTGGAATGAGCATTCTGGTTATTCTTTAAAAAATCTCTGCACAGGAATGGGCTGGACGTACTTTTTTGTTTTGTTTATTCACTACAAGGCGGTTTCTGTCCCTGCTTAGCATTAGCATGCTGCGGTTAGCATTAGCATACTGTTGCTAGCCGCTGCAATCAAAAAATGACTGAGGTTTAGTGAAACTTATTGAACAAACTTGTGGCTAACCAATTCTCATTGTGATGTTTCTCTGTTCCCGACGCCCAGGGAGTAATAGAAGGACTCGTTTTAAAGGAATAGGCCACCGTTTTTACATACTGAGATATGTTCTTACCTAACCTTAGCCGAGTTAATATATACCCGTCCGCGCAGTAACTCCTAAAGGTTATTGACGGAAGTGAGCGGGGAAGTCTTTAGGAGTTACTGCGCGGACGTTTTGCTCCTCGTGTCATTACGCCTCACAATATAGTTCCCCTTTTTATTTGCTTATAAAATCGACATGTTACATTTCTGTGTAAATATACTTCGCATGAAAACACTTCACGTAACTTTATTTAAATAGGGAACACGTGGAAGAGCTTGGTAGCTTCTATCGTGAGCTTTTTTGGAGCTATGAGACATGTGGGAGAGGCTGCGTATGTGTGAGCGCACGGACAAAGACCAGACGGGGATATATTAACACGGCTAAAGTGAGGTAAGAACATATCTCAGTATGTAAAAACGGTGGCCTATTCCTTTAAAATCCTGACTTCGCTCTTTCCAAAGCAAAAACATCTCTATTACTTTCGGTCCCGGCGATCTCGGCTTTGTTTCGGTGCTAGATCGGCCACTCGCTGATGTTGTAAAATATCGGCCCGATATATTAGTGGGATATTGGTCGACCTCTAGTTGTTTCGCTGAAAGGAGTTTGAGTCATAATATTTATCTAGCAAGTTTGTGAACCCATTCTCTACCAAAAATCCTAACTATCACCATGTCCGGCCTCCATCTGAGATAAGGTCACAATAGATGACGAGATCCACTTCCAGGCTGCGTGAAGCAGAGGCGGGAGGAGACACTTACCTTCCCCGAGGCGCCGGAACTGAAAGCCTTGCACAGACGTGACGTAGGAGGCGATGGCGCCCTCTTGGACCACGTTGTACAAAACGCTGCGGATCTGATTGTCGTTGCTGTTGTAGTCGGAGCCCACGTCCAGCTCCACAAACATGTCCACGCCGTTGTCCCGGACCATCTTCCTGTCAGGGCACACGCACAGTGAGCAGTGGATCCGAATCAAAGCATGATCTGCCAGTTTAGTTTCAGAAAGTTGCATGATAGAAATGTAGGAAATAGTTTAAGTAAAGAAAAGACAATGTGACAAAGTGTGAGGTCGCTTTGTTCCCTTAGTTTATTTTGTCACGTTATTTAGTTATGTTCAGGTATTCATTGTTTCACATTTGTCCTTTTTTTTTTGCAATAACCAACTAAATAGTGAAGCTAAACTATCCCGGTGTAGCGATTTCAAACTACCCCCCCATTCACCTTACCCCCCGGTACTTTGAAATTGATTTCAGACTACCGGGGGGTAACCTGAAACTGATTTCAAGTTACCCCCCCTGATTTCAGATTACCCCCGCCGCAATATGAATTGTTTGTTTGGCACGGCTGTGTTAAATAGAAAATGCCCGGATGTTAATTGCTAATAATAGCTACAACTCTCGTAACTTTTCATCTGGTAAGGTTAGCTTTAGCTCGTAAACTCCACTATCCTTAAGGTTAGGGCTAAGGTAAGGTTAGCTTTAGTTCGTAAACTCCACTATCCTTAAGGTTAGGGCTAAGGTAAGGTTAGCTTTAGCTCGTAAACTCCACTATCCTTAAGGTTAGGGCTAAGGTAAGGTTAGCTTTAGCTCGTAAACTCTACTATCCTTAAGGTTAGGGCTAAGGTAAGGTTAGCTTTAGTTCGTAAACTCCACTATCCTTAAGGTTAGGGCTAAGGTAAGGTTAGCTTTAGTTCGTAAACTCCACTATCCTTAAGGTTAGGGCTAAGGTAAGGTTAGCTTTAGCTCGTAAACTCCACTATCCTTAAGGTTAGGGCTAAGGTAAGGTTAGCTTTAGCTCGTAAACTCCACTATCCTTAAGGTTAGGGCTAAGGTAAGGTTAGCTTTAGCTCGTAAACTCTACTATCCTTAAGGTTAGGGCTAAGGTAAGGTTAGCTTTAGTTCGTAAACTCCACTATCCTTAAGGTTAGGGCTAAGGTAAGGTTAGCTTTAGTTCGTAAACTCCACTATCCTTAAGGTTAGGGCTAAGGTAAGGTTAGCTTTAGCTCGTAAACTCCACTATCCTTAAGGTTAGGGCTAAGGTAAGGTTAGCTTTAGTTCGTAAACTCCACTATCCTTAAGGTTAGGGCTAAGGTAAGGTTAGCTTTAGCTCGTAAACTCCACTATCCTTAAGGTTAGGGCTAAGGTAAGGTTAGCTTTAGCTCGTAAACTCTACTATCCTTAAGGTTAGGGCTAAGGTAAGGTTAGCTTTAGTTCGTAAACTCCACTATCCTTAAGGTTAGGGCTAAGGTAAGGTTAGCTTTAGTTCGTAAACTCCACTATCCTTAAGGTTAGGGCTAAGGTAAGGTTAGCTTTAGCTCGTAAACTCCACTATCCTTAAGGTTAGGGCTAAGGTAAGGTTAGCTTTAGCTCATAAACTCCACTATCCTTAAGTTTAGGGCTAAGGTAAGGTTAGCTTTAGTTCGTAAACTCTACTATCCTTAAGTTTAGGGCTAAGGTAAGGTTAGCTTTAGTTCGTAAACTCCACTATCCTTAAGTTTAGGGCTAAGGTAAGGTTAGCTTTAGTTCATAAACTCCACTATCCTTAAGTTTAGGGCTAAGGTAAGGTTAGCTTTAGTTCATAAACTCCACTATCCTTAAGTTTAGGGCTAAGGTAAGGTTAGCTTTAGTTCATAAACTCCACTATCCTTAAGTTTAGGGCTAAGGTAAGGTTAGCTTTAGTCCGCAAACTCCACTATCCTTAAGTTTAGGGCTAAGGTAAGGTTAGCTTTAGTCCGCAAACTCCACTATCCTTAAGTTTAGGGCTAAGGTAAGGTTAGCTTTAGTTCATAAACTCCACTATCCTTAAGTTTAGGGCTTAGGTAAGGTTAGCTTTAGTTCATAAACTCCACTATCCTTAAGTTTAGGGCTAAGGTAAGGTTAGCTTTAGCTCGTAAACTCCACTATCCTTAAGTTTAGGGCTAAGGTAAGGTTAGCTTTAGCTCGTAAACTCCACTATCCTTAAGGTTAGGGCTAAGGTAAGGTTAGCTTTAGCTCGTAAACTCCACTATCCTTAAGGTTAGGGCTAAGGTAAGGTTAGCTTTAGTTCGTAAACTCCACTATCCTTAAGGTTAGGGCTAAGGTAAGGTTAGCTTTAGTTCGTAAACTCCACTATCCTTAAGGTTAGGGCTAAGGTAAGGTTAGCTTTAGCTCGTAAACTCCACTATCCTTAAGGTTAGGGCTAAGGTAAGGTTAGCTTTAGCTCATAAACTCCACTATCCTTAAGTTTAGGGCTAAGGTAAGGTTAGCTTTAGTTCGTAAACTCTACTATCCTTAAGTTTAGGGCTAAGGTAAGGTTAGCTTTAGTTCGTAAACTCCACTATCCTTAAGTTTAGGGCTAAGGTAAGGTTAGCTTTAGTTCATAAACTCCACTATCCTTAAGTTTAGGGCTAAGGTAAGGTTAGCTTTAGTTCATAAACTCCACTATCCTTAAGTTTAGGGCTAAGGTAAGGTTAGCTTTAGTTCATAAACTCCACTATCCTTAAGTTTAGGGCTAAGGTAAGGTTAGCTTTAGTCCGCAAACTCCACTATCCTTAAGTTTAGGGCTAAGGTAAGGTTAGCTTTAGTCCGCAAACTCCACTATCCTTAAGTTTAGGGCTAAGGTAAGGTTAGCTTTAGTTCATAAACTCCACTATCCTTAAGTTTAGGGCTTAGGTAAGGTTAGCTTTAGTTCATAAACTCCACTATCCTTAAGTTTAGGGCTAAGGTAAGGTTAGCTTTAGCTCGTAAACTCCACTATCCTTAAGTTTAGGGCTAAGGTAAGGTTAGCTTTAGCTCGTAAACTCCACTATCCTTAAGGTTAGGGCTAAGGTAAGGTTAGCTTTAGCTCGTAAACTCCACTATCCTTAAGGTTAGGGCTAAGGTAAGGTTAGCTTTAGCTCGTAAACTCCACTATCCTTAAGGTTAGGGCTAAGGTAAGGTTAGCTTTAGTTCATAAACTCCACTATCCTTAAGTTTAGGGCTTAGGTAAGGTTAGCTTTAGTTCATAAACTCCACTATCCTTAAGTTTAGGGCTAAGGTAAGGTTAGCTTTAGCTCGTAAACTCCACTATCCTTAAGTTTAGGGCTAAGGTAAGGTTAGCTTTAGCTCGTAAACTCCACTATCCTTAAGGTTAGGGCTAAGGTAAGGTTAGCTTTAGCTCGTAAACTCCACTATCCTTAAGGTTAGGGCTAAGGTAAGGTTAGCTTTAGCTCGTAAACTCCACTATCCTTAAGGTTACGGCTCCAACTGCGGTTCCTGTAAGGTATTTTATGGATGAAGAAAGCAGTTGAGAGGGGGGTAATCTGAAATCAGGGGGGGTAGCTTGAAATCGCGTTCATCTTACCCCCGGGGGTAACTTGAAACTGATTTCAAATTACCGGGGGGTAGCCTGAAATGGGGGGTAGTTTAAAATCTTTACACCGGGTTTGTTTGGTTTATTTGGTTGACATTTTCATTTAAGCATCACACACTCTATTTAGTTTAAAATCTTTACTTTGTGTAAAATGTTTAGTTTGAAAGCAACACATCAAATGGGTAACACTCACCACCCGGTCACACAGAGGAGGTGTGGCCTCGTTGGGCGGCCATTTTAAAATCTTGGGGCATCCCATGGACCAGTCCATGTGCAGGGGGGGGATTGGTTTTGAGTTTTGTGTTTCTTTAACATTTGTTTGCTTCTGCTCAGTGTTGTGTGTTTGAGGGGGGGCAAAGCGTAGACACATTAGGGGATGAACGCCACGAGTGAGAAAGTGTCTGTAAAAGAAACCTGTGAATGTAAAACGTAAACTACCTACCAGGGGAGGGGCTTCCTGCTATAAAAGGGGCGTGCTCTCAGTCAAGAGGGGACAATGTAGCCGTGTGCATGGGGAGTTTTCCTGAGTTCAGTTAAGTTCTGTTGTATGAGTTTGTTGAGTTTTTTTGACAGTTCTTTTTTGTAAATATGTACAGTTTGATTTTTTTTCCCCACGGTGCAATAAACTGGGAACTACGGAAGTTTTGATTCTGCCTCCTACTTAACCACATTGGCCAGCTTTTCCACAGACAATAAGAAGTCAGATATTCTTCTGCTGAGGGTTTCAAAGTAGCCTAGAACACTCCCTGCAGGCGGGCGTGGGAATGACAAGTTATAAAACATCATCTATCGGCATGTTAAGTGAAGGTTCTTGAGTCCTCTTCTGTACTTTGTAGTTGAATGTTTCTCCTCTCAGCCAAAAGGATTCGTCAGCACCACTAAAGTTTCAGCTCAGCCCCTAGACCACAGGGAGGAGTCCCCCCCCCCCCCCTTATATTAATGGCTACTCTCACCTGTGGGTAAACACCTTTGTAGTTATGAGTCTTTGTAGTTCTAAGTCCTAACGACCTCACTCACACCTGAGTTTCAGTCTGAATGGCCCTAATCTCAGCTGATCACTGCTAATTACCAGCCTATTGATCTGTCCCAGGCTGAGTTTCAGCCTCATTAGCGTGACAGAGCGAAGGAGATTGTTGTACAGTTCATAGAGATTTTCTTCATTCACAAAAATTGCTTCTCTGACTCCTCCCTCAAACCAACGTCTATCTTTAGATACAACTTTAACCTCTCTGTCCTCAAAGGAGGGGTCGGCAGCTTTGAGGTTTGTTCACCTCCACCTCATAACTACAAAGATGTTTAACTACTGCTGGTGAGAGTAGCTGAAGTTAATTGTAGTTAATTGTACAAAATATATGTACAATTTGGTGCTCCCAAAATCTAAAATCCCCAAAATGATTATGATTAAAAAAGCGCTTGACAAATTGAAAGCTCTTGGATGCCAGATGAAGATTGTGTCCAAACCAAACCTATTCATCGCAGTATTTCCAGTTTTCTCCGTCCGCTGTTTGACCCACATAGGGGCCGGTCAGTATTGTACGTCTGTTTACTCTGTGACCACCTCTACCTCATCACTTTGAAGACGCCACACGCACGCACACGGAAGCTGTTTATTTCATGTCGTTTTACAGTCGCCAGATTTGGAGCAATTTCTTCTTTTGTTTGTCTCTCAGAGTTCTTGACGTGTTGTAAGTCTACCTAACGATTAAAAACAAATGAAGATATCTTACCAAAGTGTGTCCCTGTGTGTGTTTTTTTAATGTCTTTTATATAGCTTTACGCTACACAGGAGATGGGGAAAAATGTTAAGTCATTGTACGATTTTCTACGAGTTGAGGTGTCGATTTCAATTGAATGTGGTCTTTATCTGGGCTGTGGGCTGAGCTGAAACTTTAGCGTTGGGGCGAAATGTTCGACACTTCAACTACAGAGAAGATGAAGAAGAACCTTCATTAGTTAACTCCTGTACGACTGAGAGCCTGAGACATATAGGCAGGGCTGGACTGGCAGAAAAAAATCGGCCCGGGACTTTTGGGTCAAGACCGGCCCTCTAAAAAAAACTGTCATATTCAATGCAATAGTCGAGGTGATGAGCAAAACAATAAACCCTTTGCTTGAACTAAAACAGTATAAGCTACGAATCGAGGACAATAGGTGTATGTTGTTTCTGCCGAATTCAAGCTCACGCCTCAGAGACTCAACACTTTAATCTTGTCATTTATAACTTGAAGGAACTTTTGTAAAATGACTTAACAATCTTAAAATGTGCGTTCCGTTTCTCTCGCGACTGCAACACAAATAAACTTCTCAAAACCAACCAAATGATCAACTGTAGATGAAGATGAAGCGGTAAAACTCACCACAGAGTCAGAGAGCTGTGGAGTGAGAACAGAAGTCCAAAAAAGGCCAAACATTATAAATCCTTTCAATGGAAACTAGAAGATTTTCAAACTGCGCTGACGACGAGTCACCTGACAACTCCCAGCATGCACTTCTTTGCAAACATTTGTCTAAAATGTATAAAAAACAGAGGTCTGAGGTTCTGTGGTTCCTGGAGGGAGTTACAATAAACTATTTCCTCTGATATTCACAATGTGAGGGGCATGAGTGTGATGTCCCAGAGGCCCATCGCTCATTATACCAGATTATCTGTGAACCATGACTCAAAAAAGCAACCCACCAAAGCGATATAACAGGCGTCACATCCCTCTAGTGGAGAAATTGTGTAATTGCATCTGAGTAATGATAGAGACTCTGACGGCTCTTCAGCTAATTGTGGGCCGGTGACAGGAAATCACGGGCCTTATCTCGATCTGAAGTCTTCCCTTGACAGCATATTCAACTTGAAATGTTTGTGCACTTCTACAGTAAAATTGTCTTGGATTTGGTGCACAGAGAGCAGACACTGGACATGATGAGGAATAACAATGTAGTGAGTGTTTTGTGTCACCTTTAAAAGATATTAAAATGACTTTCCAAAGAGCTGCGTATGGCATTACCTACGCACAGTCACCATTGATGGTAAACAAGCAGTTACAATGATGTTTTAAAGGAATCATATCAATGCAGAGTGAGGATCTGTGATGATAACGAGCCAATCCAATCCACTTCAAACATCACATTTTCAGAACAAGAGCTTCGCATGAAAAGCAAAGTAAACGTCTCTCCACAAAGCTCCACTTAACCCACATTGTACCAGCCTGAACTCTTACTTGATGAGGACCACGCTGACCGTCTGGACACCTGGGATCCTGTTGTACTCCGACTCCAGCTGAAGGACAGAGAGCCAGATTTGGTTAAAACGAGGCCGCGCAAAATCCAACTTTTATTTTGGGAACTTGAGGTCACACAAGTCCAGACATAAATCAAAAGCCCCGTCCTTATAAGGCCGCGTTAATCTCCCCCCGCGCCGCGCTCGACCACAGTTTGGAGCCGTTTGTCTCGACGGTGGAGCCGAACAGTTCTGAAAATAATCAAATGCTAATTTTCGGACAAATGCAAAGCGGGGCCGTGCATCTTAAACGCAGCACGCAGTGTACTGTACATTTAAAGCATGTTCAGGGACATTAACATTTATGAGAAGTTGTTTCACGAGGTCCAAAGAAAACAGGGTGAGCTGGAATTATAATAGATTTTGTGTATGATGTACCTGATGCTACAATCTGAAAACACAAGAAAAAAACAAACCCTTTTGGTCATGCAAAACGTATGTGCCGTGTGTTCTAAAGTGCTGAAAATATGTGTCATTTAGTCTAAAGCACATAATGACAGGAAAAAAAGGGAAGGGAAGCCTAATAAGTAAAAGTAACAAGTAGCACTTTAGAATACAGCCTGGTAACTCCTAGGTACTTATTGTGGTACATCCCTGGTACTTACAGAGGTAATTACCAAGTACTTACAGTGATACTTCGTGCACTTCAGTGGTAATACTTAAAGAGGGGGTGTTCTGCTTTTGTCAGTCCCATAGCACCAGTCTATATCTCACTACAATGATGACAAACCTTCTGTTGGTCTGTAAATGCAGTAAATTAGAATAACTGCCTTGTATAAAATGTCTCTCTCAAAATGGCTGTAGTGAATGTCTTGAAATAGGCCTCTGTCTCTTTAACCCCTTAACTCCCGCCTGAACCGAGAGGATCTTTTTCCTCACGTCATCAGATTTTTTTTCCACCATTTTTTTGTAGGTAGTCAACTCGTTTTTGTAACTTTTTTTTGTCATTTTTCTGCTAAATTTTTTTCATTTTTTGTCACATTTTTTTCATTTTTTCGTCATTTTTTTTATCAAATTTTTTTCATTTTTTTGTCACATTTTTTCATTTTTTCGTCACATTTTTTTCATTTTTTAATCAAATTTTTTCATTTTTTTATAATTTTTTTATAATTTTTTTGTCACATTTTTTTCATTTTTTCGTCACATTTTTTAATCATTTTTTTTTTCATTTTTTTCATTTTTTTGTCATTTTTTTTATCAAATATTTGTCAATTTTGTGTCACATTTTTGCCACTTTTTCATCAGTTTTTCTTCACTTTTTTGTCACATTTCCATCATTGTTTTCGTCTCAGTTTTGTTTGTCTCAGCTTTTGGATTGGGGTAAAGCCAAACTGGAGAGAATGTGCTCGGTTCAGGTGGGAGTTAAGGGGTTAAATGTCTCTCTCAAAATGGCTGTAGTGAATGTGTTGAAATAGGCCTCTGTCTCTTTAAGAACCTCTGAGCCTTTAGACACGCCCCCTCCACACGCTGTCTGTGGCATCAGTGGGGAGGGGGTTCTGCTGAGGAGCAGTGGTCGGTTACTCGGCTGGTGACCAAAGCTCGGAGGCGTCTCCAGGAGGTGGGGGCGTTCCTAGGAGGACTCAGGCAAACCTATCCCTAAAATGGCCGCCATCAGAGTTTTTACAGATTACTCAAAAATACTAATATTAAACAAATCTGAGCTCCATATTAGTTTTATCTTAATTCAAAGATCCAAAACCAATAGTGAAAATAATTAATTCTAAGGCAGGGGTGTCCAAACTTTTTTCATGGGGGGCCGCATACTGAAGCGTACACAGGGTGAAGGGCCGTAGATCGGTGGTTAGTGCCGCAAAACCTTTGACCAGCAGAGGTTTAAACAAGGCCGTGGGAACCCAGGGTGCTGAGGGCGCTGCAGCACCCCCTGGTCCCACCTGAACCGAGCACATTTTCTCCAGCTTTACCCCAATCCAAAAAGCTTCTGGAAAAAAGGTGTGAAAATAGCAACAAAACTGAGACGAAAACAAGGATGAAAATGTGGAAAAAGTGAGAAAACATTGACGAAAACTGAGAAGAAATGGACGAAAAAGTGACAACAATTTAACACAAAAAATGCAAATAATTTTGACGAGAAAGTGACAAAATAAAAAAATTACAAAAAATGGAAAAAAAAAAAAAATTTAAGTGAGAATTTTTTTTCAAAAAATGCTGGAAAAAAAGGACGAAAAAGTGACAAAAAATTACAAAACTTGACAAAAATTTGAAAAAAAAGTGAGAAAAATTTGATGAAAAAATGGACAAAAAATGATAAGAATTTGACAAAAAAATGCGACTAATTTGACGAAAAAGTGACAAAAAATTTAGAAAAAGTGACAAAAAATGACAAAAAATTTAGAAAAAATTACAAAAAAATGAGATTAATTTGACAAAGTGACAAAATATGACAAAAAATGACAAAAAAGTGAAAAAAAATGGACGAAAAAATGATAGGAATTAGACAAAAAAATGCGAATAATTTGATGAAAAAGTGACAAAAAAGTCCAGAAAATTTGACAAAAATGAGACGACCGCCCGACAAAAAAAGTGATGAAAAAAAATCTGACGTGAGGAAAAAGATCCATTTAGTTTTGTAGGTCTTTCAAATGAGCCGTTACACTGGCCTACAGGATTTGGGTAAAGCTGAACTGGAGAAAATGCTCTCGGTTCAGGTGGGAGTTAAGAGGTTAATAAATAGGATTTATGCACAGAAGAAGTATTTTGGGGGTAAATGTTGTCCCTCAGCGCCCCCTAACTAAAACATCTTCCCATGGCCGTGGGTTTAAATTGCCCCCACACCTTTATTTCTGCTCAAAACCTTCATGCCAGCTCTGCCTCACAGTAAAAGGTTAGTTGTTTGGTTAGAATTGTGTAGAATTATTACATTAGACTGGTGCTATGGGACTGAAAAAAGCAGAATACCCCCTCTTTAAGCAAATCTGAGCTCCATATTAGTTTTACCTTGATTCAAAGATCCAACCAATAGTAACAATAATTAAGGTGAAGGCTCTTGTAATTGTAATGCTAAATAAGTGTGGATTTAGAGTCACACAACATGTCGCTACACAAACATTGCAATATTTGGTCATAAAAGAACTTCATTAGAACCTGCGGTGTTGAAATGGTTTAGTGATGTACAATAATGAATAATGTTATACTGAAGACGGGTTAGTTGTAATTGAAACGCTGGTCTGTGCTCGTACCGTGTCGACCACGGCGTCGGAAACCTCGGTGAAGGAGGGGGAGAAGATGTTGTCGAAGTCCGGGGTCCACACCAGGGAGTCGGTGAAGTTGACGAGCGCTCGGTAATAAACTGGAAACAAGAACACAGAGAGAAATGTCACAAAACCACACAATAAACGTCGACCGCAGGAGCTATAGCTGTGATGCCCGTTATGTCGTTACTACTTCATCAGATTAGCTCGAATAATATTCAAACAAAGGAGCGTGTGGTTGGAGAAACACTAACTCTTTGCTCTCTGAGGGAAAAGTCAAAGAGCGTGACTGTGGTGGAGAGCGAGAATCACAGCGTCTATTTTCACATCTCACTTGCAGTTCAGTGTGGACTATAAACCCACAAATGCTGCTTAGAACATCACACAATGACCTTTACAAGAGCAAAGCATCTAAATTGTCCATGCCAATACAAGGGATGTTATATTCAGCCTGTGCTTTCTTGCTTTTACTCCAATATGTAAAGAAAAAAATCAATTTCCCAAAGAAGCAAATTAGTGTGGATGTTTCAAAAGATCTTCCATAATAAGATATTCCCTCTTTGATTGTACTGATTGAAGTCTGTACGGAGACGAGGAAATCATCAGGACGCATTGAAAAGGGTGTAAAAGAAGATATCAAAAGGTAAATATGAGCTCAGGAAGTAACGAGTGGGAACTTGAGCTTGCGTCGAAAGTGTGTCAAGGGCAAGAGAGGAAAGAAGAAGCAAATCCTCCATGAGTGACGGCAGAGGGGCCTCCACATTCCCGCCAGGTTTACCCAGTGGAACATCCGAGGCAGAGGGGCAGAGGGGCGAGAGGGGCGAGGGGGGCGAGAGGGAGCCGGCGTTATATCACTGGTCCACACAGAGAAGTTCTGCTTCAGCAGCGTGGCAGGTCATCAAACATGTAGGTCAAACTGCTCGGACACAAGACGGCACCTTGTACTAACAACATGAGGCGAACGTGGGGCAGGGAGGGAGAGTGTCTGAGGTCAGGAGGATTTTATAAAATGAAGCGAGAACATGGGGGGATTGAATATGAATGGACACAACTGTCAAACACGCACATTATATTACAAGGAAAGGACATAACACCAAATGTAAAAGGTTTGGTTTGTGTTATGACTTAACCTCTTAACTCCCGCCTGAATCGAGAGGATCTTTTTCCTCACGTCATCAAATTATTTTATTTTTTTTTCAGCATTTTTTTGTTGGGTATTCAACTCATTTTTGTAACTTTTTTGTCATTTCTTTCTCATTTTTCGGCATTATTTCGTCCTTTTTTTCGTCCATTTTTTATCACATTTTTGTCACATTTTTCATCATTTTTTCGTCATTTTTTTATCAAATTTTTGTAATTTTTTTGCAATTTTTTTGTCCTTTTTTCGTCCTTTTTTTGTCCTTTTTTTGTCAAATTTTCGTCACATTTTCGTCATTTTTTTTTTCATTTTTTGATCATTTTTATATCAAATTTTTGTCATTTTTTTGTCACATTTTGTCATTTTTTTGTCATTTTTTTGTCATTTTTTCCTCATTTTTTTGTCCTTTTTTGTCACATTTTCGTCACATTTTTTTCATTTTTTTTTTCATTTTTTGGTCATTTTTATATCAAATTTTTGTCATTTTTTTTGTCACATTTTGTCATTTTTTTGTCATTTTTTTGTCATTTTTTTGTCATTTTTTCGTCTTTTTTTATCAAATTTTTGTCATTTTTTTCATAAATTTTTTGTCAATTTCTTGAGACATTTTTGTGACATTTTTGCCACTTTTTCATCAATTTTTCGTACCTTTTTTGTCAATGTTTTCCCACTTTTTTTGTCACATTTCCATCACTGTTTTTGTCTCAGTTCTGTCGCTTTTTTCACAGCTTTTTTTCCAGAAGCTTTTGGATTGGGGTAAAGCCAAACTGGAGAAAATGTGCTCGGTTCAGGCAGGAGTTAAGGGGTTAAAGAACAGTCATTAAAGGCAACTTAAGACGAATACTATGAACTGTGGTATTGACCCATTTCGGTATTGACTCCTGCAAATTTCAAAACCGAACAAGCACTTTTTAGGTATTTCACTAATAAAACAACCTCCAATGGAAAAATCTATATCACATTAGAACTTTCCCGCTCTTTGATTACTTTGGAGAATTTTGTCAAGGCCACGGCGATCAAACTTCTTTAAAGGGAGCTTCATCTCTGCGCAGACAGCTTTAATATTCACAAAGTGTCATCCGCATCATTGTAATTTCTCCGCTCTCAGCCGTCTCGCCGCTGAAACTTTAAATAGCCCGTGTCCGCAGGGTGCCCCGTCCTCGCCCGCCCCGCCGGCGCTTTGACGGCTCGGTCCTGCCAGGCTCTGATTTTCAGACTGCGGGGCTAAGGAGGGAGTCAATGTTTGCACTGGAGCTCGCAGTTAGACGCTAGTGGCCATTAACTCCCACCTGAACATGTTTTCTCCAAATTCTCCAAATGGAAAAGCTTCTACAAAACAGAGGCAAAAAAACGAGAAGAAAATGAGGATGTGAACACAACAAAAAAACGCTAAAAAGTGACACAAAAAAGCGAGAAAAATGACAGAAACTCAACAAAAAAGTGACAAAAATTCAGCAGAAAAAAAGACAAAAATCCAGCAAAAAAATACAATAAAACAGCAAAAACAAAGGCAAAAAATCCAGCAAAAAGACAAAAATTCAGCAGAAAAAAGACAAAAATTCAGCAGAAAAAAAGACAAAAATCCATCAAAAAAGTGACAAAAATTCAGCAGAAAAAAGACAAAAAATCAGCAAAAAAGTGACAAAAATTCAGCAGAAAAATTACAAAAATCTAGCAGAAAAAAGACAAAAATCTAGCAGAAAAATACAATAAAACAGCTAAAAAAAGACAAAAATCCAGCAGAAAAATTACAAAAATCTAGCAGAAAAAAGACAAAAATCCAGCAAAAAAGTGACAAAAATTCAGCAGAAAAATGACAAAAATTCAGCAAAAAAGTGACAAAAATTCAGCAGAAAAAAAGACAAAAATCCAGCAAAAAAGTGACAAAAATCCAGAAAAAAAAGACAAAAATTCAGCAAAAAAGTGACAAAAATTCAGCAGAAAAAAGACAAAAATCCAGCAAAAAAGTGACAAAAATTCAGCAGAAAAAAGACAAAAATTCAGCAAAAAAGTGACAAAAATTCAGCAGAAAAAAGACAAAAAATCAGCAAAAAAGTGACAAAAATCCCCCAAAAAATACAATAAAACAGCTAAAAAAAAAGACAAAAATCCAGCAGAAAAATTACAAAAATCCAGCAAAAAAAGTGACAAAAGAGCAGCAAAAAAGCAATAAAAAAGTGACAAAAACACATAAGGGAAATAAAAAGTGAGGAAAATGGCAAAGAGGAGAGAATGGATTTGGTTTTGGCGGGTGGTCAGAGGTTAAGCGAACAGTGGTGGAACAGTCCACTGCTAACAAACAAACCAAATGCCCGTCTAAAAATAATGAGCACTGTTAGTTTCATGAAGACATTTTACTGATATGTTTTCTTTATTTGGAACAGTTATTGTGGAATAAATATGGCATCTGTTTGAGCAGAGTTGGTGGTTAAAAAATGTAAATTGTTAATTCTGTTTTATCACAAACAATGAAAGACAAAAGCACTAAATAAAAAGGTTAGTAGTGGTCCAAACTCGTATTGATATCGACATATGAACATTCAAAACCTTAAAATCGAAAAAAAGCAAGATATAAACCACACAGATTTTCTCAATAAAAGTAATATCATATCGTATTGATGTGGAGATATCTGGCAAGAATATCGAGATATGAAATTTTGTCCGTATCGTTCAACCCTAGTCCAAACTCATTCCTCACTTTCCAAATACATCTGTAGCATAGCACTTCTACACAGGGATGAGTTTATACAGGGGATCTGCAACACTTTTTAAGACCTTTTTTAAGAGCACAAAATCTCTTTAATAACTAACAGAGAGACACCGCCACCTTCTAGGATCTGGGAACAATCTGGCACCTCATCATCTCACTTATCAGAGCACAGGTGGGTAATGGACGGCAGCAGCTTCTTCTTTGGTGCCTGCGAGTTGCCTAATTAAAAGTTAAAATATGTTTTCCTTCTGGCTCCCTGGACTCGCAGCAGGAGGGCTCTGTTCCTCCTTCTGCTCCAGCGACTGCAGTTGTCTGTAAACATCTGCCTTTGTGTCCCGACACTTTGCACGGACGTTTCCATTACTGCGCTGCAAAAAGAAGCCTTTAGATCAGGCGTCTCAGACATGCGGCCCGGGGGCCAAATGCGGCCCGCGAGCTAATTTATTGCAGAGATCATTTCTTATTTATATTCTTATATGTGGCCCGCCTGTAAATTGCATTAAACACGTTAGAAGGGAGGAGATGCGGCGCTTCTGCAGACGACTTATCAACTTTTTTCAACAGAGAAACAGACTAAAACTAGTGGAGAGGAGCTTCTGAAACAGGTGGAGACGTCAGAACATGAGGAGAAACTTCAGTTGTTCAGCTAAACATGAGCTGGGGAAGTTACAGCAGCAGCAGAAAGACAAAAAGCACCTTTACCATATTTACCTTTATGACTTTGCAAAGCGAACACATCGTAATTAGTGTTTAAAAGCGTCACAGCAGTAAAGTGAGGAGCCTTTTCTCTCAGAGCTACATTATCAGGTCAATGAATCTTTATTAAGGAAACATGTGCGAACACATGATTCACAGTTACATTAAAAATAGAGAATATGGAAATGTATTAAAATACGACAAATAATTACAGCAACATTGACAGTAACAAATATAACCCCATCCATTCTCTAACTGTCGGTCACATAAAGGCCTGAGGTCAGAGGTCAGTGACTCCACATTATTTACATGAGGTGAATCTGAGCTGATCTCAGACACACCAGAGTCTGGAAAAGTGTCCGAGTCGACACATTCACTGATGTGTTTATTATCTGACGGGTCATTGAAAATTAACACAGAACAGAACAAGTTTGAAGCTGATGCTCATTATCATCCCTGGTCGGGCTTTTCTGCACTACATTAAAAAGACATTTGTTGTACATTTTGCATTTCTTTAACAGGCTCACAGACAGAAACTGGACCTGACTCCTGAAACATCACTGATGCCCTGAACCAAAATGGGATTCATTACAAAAAGCTACTTGTCTAAGTCTGTGATTTCACATTTAGAAGCTCAGCAAATGTTTGGCTGATTGGAAACCTCTAGAACAGGGGTGCCCAAAGTGGGGCCCGCGGGCCAAATTTGGCCCGCCGAAACAATTCTGTTGGCCCGTCAGAGAGTGACCTTTAGCGCTGCGTGTGGTTAATACTAACTCTCTTCCATTCATTCTCAATAGTAAATATGGATGCAGTACACTTTCTGACCACCAGCGTCAAATTGGGGGCGCTGTTTCACTCCTTTCACAAAGTTAAGGAAACACTACAGAGTGTTGTAGCAGCAACTTTCACAGTTTTTCCATTTTTTATTGCAAAGGTTGTTACATCAACAACAGCATGTGTTAAAAACTGACAATTGATGCTGAACTTACACTTTCAAAATACTCTAACGCGGCATTTTCTTTGAGTTAACGAATGAGGTAAAGTCACTGTGCTGTAGATACAGGTGTTGTTGTTTTTTTGCACTAAATTGTTACAATGGTTGAGGCTTTTGCCATAGTTACCATTTGTTTTAATATAGCATGTCATTTGCATATATAGAAACAAATTCAAATGTAGGTTTTTGGAAAAAAATAAAATCAAGTAACTTTATAATTTGCAGTTATATAGGTTTTTTTCGTGCTTGTCATCACCGTGTTTATTGTTTATTGTTTATTGTTTATTGAAAGGATCCCCATTAGCGCAGTCATGCTGTCGCTATTCTTCCTGGGGTCCCACTAAATCCATTCACAAAAAGTAAAAACAGTATTTAAATCATACAAAAATGTGTATCAATACATTTGTATATCCTACTAAAATCCTATAAAAGCTGTACATAAAAGTAGCACATATTTGCATTCAGAAAGGAATATCACATGACACGTTCATTCGCCAAATTCAATCCACATTTGTTTGTAAGAGTTTTCTCAGTAACAATTTAAATCTCTTCTTGTCCTCCACTAACGTTAGACTGTCTGGAAGTCCATTCCATGCCTGCATAGCTCTGTATGTGAAGGTCCTCGTGATGCTATTCGATCTTACTGTTGGCAAGAGAAATTTTCTGGCCGTTGCATGTCTGGTTTTATATTTGTGTTTCTCGTGGCTGAACAGGAGATTTTCATAAGTGATCTTTGGACATCTAGTCGACATAGTACTTTTTACTGAGGATAACAGAGAGTACAAGAGTCTGTTTTTCACTGACAACCATTTTAGTTTACTCAGCATTTCCTTTGTGCTGGTCATGTAGTCACAGCCTAGCAACATTCGTGCTGCTCGGTTCTGTACGACTTGTAAGGTTTTTATTCCTTCAGATGTTGCATTTGACCAGACTGTTGGACAATTAGCCCGCGACTCACAGGCACTTTTTCATTTTGGCCCTCGGAGACAAAAAGTTTGGGCCCCCCTGCTCTAGAAGCTTCAAAATGTGCAGATCGGTAATGTACAGTCTATTTTAAGTTATATTATAGCAAACAATAAAAAGTTGCTAAATCATAACTGACTTAATACAAAAGGCTTCGGCTGTTAACTTGCGGCCCCCGACCAACACTGGGTTTGCATTTTTCCTGCTCTAGATGAAGACCAACTTAATCACCCGAATGTGTTCTGTTCCTCCAAAGTCAGAACTATCGGCTGTCAAGACATCAGTCAAAGAGTCTCGAGCCGGTCTCCGAGACTGGCCGTTAATGCAATCACTAATCACTTTGAAATGGATCACGAATGAATCATTTATGGCGAGGGAAGCTGCCCGTGAAAACAGGGGGCCCGGAGCCCAGCGGGGAGCCCGAGTGCGGCCCGTTAGTGTCAGACTTATTGGAATAATTGTTCGACCTCAATGTGCAACAAAAAGACGGAGCACTTCAAAGATCCTCTTCAAAGCGGCCCATTTGACCCGGACATAATCTAATCACTGGAGTGGGCACCCGCCAACAGCCCGGCACCGAACACTGGGCTACTCTGCGTCGCCGCGTGGGAGCCTTTGATGAGAGTGCAAAGTCATGGCTCCGTGCTAAACCAGAGGGACGTTACTCTCCTACCAAAACACACACGAGAGGATCATTTTCCTGCAACGGATTTTCCCGGTCATGAACCTCGATGAAGATTTGGAATATCGGCGCTCCCTCGATGCTGCTCTTAACAGGGGAGTGGCACTGGAGGATGGGTCGAATGCAGAGGACAGGAAAGCAGACTAATGTCCAGAGAGTTTCTTTATTGATTGGAAAATCCCTTGAGGCCTCCCAAAAATATTGTAATCAAACATTTGTGTCGCTCGAAATTGTACAAGATAACAAAGATCTCGGCTAAATACTTCTTAAAGGTCCTATATCATGCAAATCGACTTTTTAGAGCTTTTAGCCATGTTGTTTTGCTATTTCCTTATCAAAAACACCCCCAGAGTGGTTTGTGGCTTCATTCACGCAGCTCTCAGTAATCGTCCTGAATCCTGCTCTCTGAGGCTCCGCCCTCCTGCTCTCTGAGGCTCCGCCCTCCTGCTCTCTGAGGCTCCGCCCTCTCCTGGTGAACGACTGACGTGTTCAGTTGTGTCACAACAGCGGAATGGAAGTGCTCGACGTCTGTAATGTAATGTCTTAATTCAATGCTTACGGACGGATTTTAATTTGTAAAACAGCGTTTTCGTTATTTCTGTCGTAAGAGAGAAACAAAGAGTAAAAAATGTAAAAAAAGAAAAAGGATGTGCCCGAAACACATCCGCTGAGCGTCTGAAGAGATCAGTCATGTTTGCGCTGCAGCTGAAGATGGAGCTCGTTGCAACTTATTCTGGTTGTTTTTCTGTGACTGTCACTGATGGATGTTTGGTGAACCTTCGCCAGAACCAAAGTGGATTAACTTTTATAACCAACGCGAGTCCCATAATGTAAACAGCGATGGACCAGAGCGGTGAGTCAATCCAAACGCGTGTTAGCTTGTGTGTTAGCATATTAGCATGTGTGTTAGCATATTAGCATGTGTGTGTTAGCCATTTATGAAGCTGTGTTGCAGATGTCAACTCTGTATAACTGCATCGTGAAGCAATTTCACTTATTGCTGTTTATTTATATTACGGTAAAGTATGTGCGGAGAGAGGGGGCGGAGTTAACTGAATCGAAGCGTTTTGTCTTAGAAAAATACCTCCAGAAAACACTTATATTTATCACAAAAATGAGTGCTCCATAGCGGTAGAGGTACAATCATTCATATAAATGCCTATACTTAACTTTGGAATGGCTAAAATAGCATGATATAGATCTTAAACGTGGTATTATTCAACAAATAGATCTACACTTCCTTTCAATCTCAGTGTTCTTTCATGTACTTGGACGCTACTGCCATAAAAGAGTTTCCTTCGACCAAAAGCGACTCCCTTTCTTCACTCAGTTTAAATGGACTGGGAGATGTGGCATTTCTTCTAGGGTTTGATCTGTTTGACCAAGAAAAAGTCACCAACTCGATTGAACTCTGATCTATAACTGATGAGATCTGGAGATGCTGGAGTTGGTCCGGTCTTAGTCTTTCCACACCATGATGTATGTTCGCATTGTTACGTATCAACTCCTCCTCCTCGACCTATAAGCTGTCAAAAATATAAATGGGAATCTTCCTTTTGCATATTTATAATGGAAAATATGCATAATTGATACTATAATACTGGCTCCAGCCCTGGTCTGAAAGCATGATCCCACACTGGCCATTTATAATCATCCGTTCTAACTTGGGGATTCCCTCGTCAAGCATTTGAGTGACCGACTGACGGGATACGATCTGGAAAAATTCCTTTCCAATAATTCCTTCTGTGCTGCGATGATCCGCGGGTGAGCAGAACTGTGGCGGCTTTGTGGCTTTGAGGAACGGGCCCCCGATGAACGCATGAGGCCTTTGCTCCAGACAAAGACTCGATTGAGGCCCAGAGAACCGGCCACATCCAGTCTGACCTTCAACCCCCCGAATGGCAGCCCACGGCACTGGACCCGCGCCGGCCCAGCGGAGGAGGAGGAGGGAACCGGACAGGGAGGGGTTCAAAGCGACTGCACCACTGCCCCTCCGTGAAGTAAGTGCATTTTTCTTGTTTTTGTTTTGTTGATCCTTGCTGTGTGACCCTTTGGTCGACGGCCAAACAATTCTTAATAATAAGCTGCTGAGTTTGTGTCTCCCACTGTCAGGGAATGCAAAATCATGGAGGTGGTCAAAGAGTCATTAAGCACTATCTACAGCAGTGGTTCTCAACCTGGGGGTCGGGACCCACTAGGGGGTCACGAGACAAATTTGGGGGGTCGCCAGAGCATATAGATAAAATATATATTTTAATATTATTATTATGGTGTCGTAGCAAACATGCTGTTTTACCAGGGTGCCGTTATTTGTTCTAAATTTAATTCATTTTTGTTTTAGCCGTTGTTTTTTCTTTGTTTTTTTAAGAGTTATATAGGTTTAACCTCTTAACTCCCGCCTGGACCGAGAGGATCTTTTTCCTCATCAGATTTTTTTTCCCATCATTTTTTTGTTGGGTATTCAACTCATTCTTGTAACTTTTTCATCATTTTTTTGTCACATTTTGTCACATTTTTGTCATTTTTTTGTCACATTTTTTCATTTTTTTGTAAATTTTTGATCAAATTTTTGTCATTTTTTTTGGTCATTTTTTTGTCATTTTTTGTCATTTTTTGTCATTTTTTCATCCAGTTTTCCATCCATTTTTCGTCACTTTTTTGCCAATGTTTTCTCACTGTTTTGTCACATTTCCATCATTGTTTTCGTCTCAGTTTTGTTGCTATTTTCACTGCTTTTTTCCAGAAGCTTTTGGATTGGGGTAAAGCCAAACTGGAGAAAATGTGCTCGGTTCAGGCGGGAGTTAAGGGGTTAAATGTCCCTGTTTTTCCCATAGTCTGACCCGGGTGGGGGTCACGATCCTAATTAACTGATACAATGGGGGTCGCGGCTCTAAAAGGTTGAGAACCACTGCCCTACAGGATATTTCTTTTAAAATGCTATTGCGATCTCAATCAATATATTTCTACATCACCTGCTTTCAGTATATAGTATGTTTTAGCTTCTGTGTCCTAAAAGAAGATTTGTAAGACAGAAATGACAATAGAGGAACGGGCCCCCGATGAACGCATGAGGCCTTTGCTCCAGACAAAGACTCGATTGAGCCCAGAGAACCGGCCACATCCAGTCTGACCTTCAACCCCACGAACGAGTTTGTGTCTCCCACTGCCAGGGATTTTTTAGAGAGAAAAAAAAAAAAACAACAACTGGAAAAATAGAAAAAAAATTCCTAATTTTCCAGTAATTTTGGATCATTTGTATCTGGTCTCTCATGATGCTTCTCTTTCACGTAGACATGACACAGTTTGATATAAAAGACTCACACGCGTCATGTTGTTCATGTTTTGATTTTGATCTTTTCTTTTTACGGGTGGATAATCTCGGGTAAAATCACCCGGCGTTAGTGACGGAGTTATGAATTAGGGCGAGAGTGTTCTAGGGTTTAAACCTTCATTGTAGCCGTAGTTGTCCTGTCGGGTTAGGGTTAGTTAATCCTGATTGAAACTCTGACAAAGTAGAGGCAGAAGTAAAGCACAGTTTCACTTGATCATTTTTAAATTGACCAATAATTATTTAAATTGCCTGTATCTTTTAAAAGTGGCAGCGCAATTGCACATTTTCATCCATTCATCTTCTTCCTCTTGTCCATTCGTGGGGGCAGCCACGAAATACACCAGACCGAAGTGGGCGGAGCTATGTGTGGGCGGGGCTATTTGTGGGCAGAGTTATGTGTGGGCGCCGTCATGTGTGGGCGGAGCCATGTGTGGGCGGAGCTACCTGCAGAGCGACGGTGCACTCTGTGTTCTCGGGGCTCTTGTCGTACATCTCACAGTTCCTCCCACTGCCAGGGAATGCAAAGACATTAAGCACTCTCTACAGCAGCGGTTCTCAACCTGGGGGTCAGGACCACCAAAGGGGTCGCAAGACAAATGTGGGGGGTCCCCAGATCACTTAGATAAAATATACATACAGTATTTTCATTAGCGTATAAGCTAATGTGTTTGCTATTTTACCAGAGTGACATTATTCGATCGTAGTTTGATGATTTTTTTTCAGTCATTTGTTTTTTTCTTGGTTTTTTTAAGAATCATGTAGGCCAGGGGTCGGCAACGTCAGGCCCGGGGGACAAATTCGGCCCTTTTTCAGCAAATAACATGATTTCACACATTTTACTGTCGAATTAACCAGTCTATTCTACATGTAATTAGTAAGTGACGTAGCTGCTGAAACAATTTGCCTTTAACAAGTTTTGTCAATAATCAGAAAGCATGACCGTTTAAATGTAGTAAAAGTTGCTGAGGAAAGAGTCGTCTGCTCTTTAGTTACGTAATATTATGCAAGACAAAGTTTACCAGCTGTTAGTTTTTAATGAGAGACAAAGACATGCGCGTTGATACTGTCAGTGCAGCTCGACAAAGACGTGCATCTCCACGTTACACCGGGACAAACGACCTGAAGAACCTCTCCGTCCTGCAGTGAGAGGAAGCGGTCACTGCGGCGGCTCGTCTGAGTGTCCGCAGAGTCGTGCGGGGGGTAAATCCTGTTACTGAGGACGGCCTGCATCACGCTCCTCATTCTCTTCTCCACCAGCTCACCAACAGAGCCCGCCCTCCTCCCCATCACTGAAGTTTCTGACCAGCTTATCCAGCCGGTTCTCCTCTCCTGCCATCACGCAGCTCCCCCAGCGCACAACAGCGGAAAACACAGCACAGTGACGACATTTCATCGCTTAGCATTCTGAGGAAGCAAAGTCTGTTCGGTCCTTTCTTGTGCTGCATTTCCGAGCACCGACCAGTCCGGTTTATGGTCCAAATGAACACCCAGATATCTGTAACTCTGCACCATCTCAGTAACCGCAGGAAGAAGATAGAGGAGAAGAGAAGAGCAGGTGCTAATGCTATTCAAAGGCTTTAATTGTAGTATAATTCATTTAATGACTTAAAATTGACATTTGATTAATTGTGCAGCCCTTTACAGACTGGTGTGGTCCTCAAAAACTAGGGATGCACCGATACCGATACCAGTATCGGGTATCAGGCCGATACCACAGGCTTGTATTCATACTTGTACTCATTCATGGGGTCCCGATACCATTTGACGTGCGGCCGGCGCACCTACGAGGCACAGCTCTCAGCTGAGGAGAGAAGAAGCAACAAACTGGAGAATTCTTTATATCCACATAGAGCTGACTTTACTACAGATGACACTCCCTAAACCAGAGTCTGAGCTGGATTTAACCAGAGCTAAATGTTGTTAGAGCTGCAGCGTCTGCAGTGTTTACAACATACAGGCTAACGATGCTAACTTGCTGCAGCGTCTGCAGTGTTTACAACATACAGGCTAACGATGCTAACTCGCGGCTAGCAGTTTTGGCCATTCTGACGCCGTTTTAAGCCCAGGGGTTTATTCATCTGAAAAACTAACCCAGCGACTAAAAAGTCCTCAGAAAATCCAGATTAAAGACATACAGCATGTTTATATTGAGCCAAAATGAACTGCAGCAGAACAATGAAAACGCTGTAGCTTCTCGCTAAGTTACTACAAACACACGAGAAAATCTACAGGAGCTGAAGTAAAGACGAAAAGAGACCATTTAA
The DNA here is from genome assembly GCF_951799975.1 of Gobius niger. Classification (NCBI taxonomy): domain Eukaryota; kingdom Metazoa; phylum Chordata; class Actinopteri; order Gobiiformes; family Gobiidae; genus Gobius; species Gobius niger. The sequence goes on along the minus strand of NC_136857.1, from coordinate 1,109,708 downwards.
GAAACATCTCAATACTATTGTTAAATAAAAACACATAAATGAATAAAGCTCAGGCATTGGGAGCTTTAGGACATGGGCTTTTCTGTCTGTGATGGACAGAGACATAAAAATTAAAAATTATATTGAATGAAAATATAATAAATAAATAAATGGCATCAGCACAATTCTAATATAACGGCTCTTAAATGTGTCGCCGACTTTACTTAAGGAAATGTACATGAGTAAATTAACTAATTACAAACCAATCTGCTGTGAAAAAAGTAAAAATGTTGAAGAAAATGCCTTGTACTCGTATCGGTATCGGCGAGTACTTAAATCCAAGTACTCGTACTCGTATCGGCTTTAGAAAAAGTGGTATCGGTGCATCCCTATCAAAAACCATTGTTGTTACTTGCATCATGGCACATAATATCAGATCCCAAGTGATGTGCAGCCATTTTCCACTCCTAACAGTAAGTAATGAGTGTTTCTCAGTCTAAACATTCCCTCTTCCTTCGTGTTGTATAGTGTTTCTCAAGTCTCCTTCCTGATCCCAGCTGTATGTAAACCCTCTTTGGTCGTCTGCCAACCTGCCCTCGACATTAAGCTCCTCTGTTCTCTCCCACAGCGCGTTAGGAAAATCACCATCTCACTGCCCACTGCCCTCTGTCACAAATGCTTCTCCGAGCGTTTCGAATGTCTGCTTTGAGGAGATCAAAACGAGGAGGGAAAGCAACAAGTGTTAAGGTCCTAACTCCTATTACCTGCCTTTGTTTGCCAATCACAGCCGGCAGCAAACAGTCTCTCAGCCAATTATCTACAACGTTACTCAAAGAAATGAACTCCCCTTCGTTCTCTTCTTCCTTCAGTTCAACTCATCGCACCAGGGGCGGACTGGCCATATGTCCAGAAGGGCCACTGGCTCTCGGGCCACCGGTCTGGCCTCTCACTTTACCCTTACCCCAGGGCGTAACCGAGCTTTAACCAAATCTAAAAGCTTAAAAGAAAAGCATCCAAGAACAAAAATGTGCTGGAAAAGCAACAAAAAAGTGACAAAAACACAAGAAAATTTGACGAAAAAGTGACGACAAAAAGCCACAACAAAGTCATGGTCTTTGGATTTGGGCAAAGCCGAACTGGAGAAAGTGCCCTCGGTTAAAGGGGCTATAAGGAGTTTAAAATAGCAACTGAACTGAGACGAAAACAATGATGGAGATGTGACAAAAAAATGGACAAAAATTTGGCAAAAAATTATGAAAAAGTGGCAAAAATGTCACAAATATTGACCGGAAAAATTACGGGAAAATGACAAAAAAGTGACGAAAAATGGAGAAAAAATTTACAAGAAAATGATGAAAAAGTGGCAAAAAATGGACAAAAAAAGGACAAAAAAATTGACCAAAAATTGACCAAAAAAATAATGAAAAAGTGGAAAAAATTTGATGAAAATTAGACTAAAATGTGACAAAAAAGTGACGAAAAATTTAGAAAAAATGTACAAAAAAATGATGAAAAAGTGGCAAAAAATGGACAAAAAAAGGACAAAAAAATTGACCAAAAATTGACCAAAAAAATAATGAAAAAGTGGAAAAAATTTGATAAAAATTAGACTAAAATGTGACAAAAAATTGACAAAAATTGACCAAAAAAAATGATGAAAAAGTGGCAAAAAATTGAGAAAAAAATCACAAAAAAATGATGAAAAAGTGGCAAAAAAAAGGACAAAAAAGGGCAAAAAAAGGACAAAAAAGGACAAAAAAATTTCCAAACAATTTGACCAAAAATTTACAAAAAAGTTACAAAAATTAGTTGAAAACCCCCCAAAAATTGATTCAGGCGGGAGTTAAGAGGTCAATAATGTTAAAATGTAAGTATTTTCCTCCCCCTACATGTTCCAGCCATGTCCTAATGTGTAGAATGAGCTCAGATTTATTCACCAAATCTGCCTCTAAAATCCTGCCCTGTCACTCAGAAAGGTGTTAATTCGGGTCTGACCTGAGGTGGCAGTAGTGAGCATAAAATGACTACCTTGCATCGAGCCCCTTTAAGGCGGGTGGTAAGAGGTTAACATCGCCCCCGCCTTATTGTCTGTGTCAGCCTCAATACTTATCGAATCCATCTATGGAAAGTTGCGCTGTAGCATTTGCTGCCCACAAAAAGCATCTTTTAATAAAGCAATAAAGGAGGTTCTGTTACTCGACGGAAAAATCCCATCATTTTTCCACAGGCGAGAGGAGACGGTGAGGGAAATGCCTGCACTTGGAAAAACACTGCTGGACTCCGAACGCGCCGCATGCCCGAGCCGATTCCCCCTTGGAATGTTATCTGGAAACAAGAGTAGCTGAGAGAGGCAGGTGAGGGACGATGTGGCAGAGAAGGAAAGTTCAAAACTGAAGTTCGAGCTTCTACGTTTCAACCCTGGGGATAATGTTGTGAGCAATTAGGGAGGAAAATGCTCTGGTTAACAACATGACTTTACAGATTACAGACAATATCGGTGCTGAAACTGCTTTCATTTCAGGGAATCGATATGCGGAAAATCATGCAGCGAGAGCATAGACTGTAGGATTAAGACACAGCTTCTCCTCACTCCGCCCCCTTGACCATTTACAGACTCCTCCCACCCTGCTGTGACGGAACATGGTCCTAAAAAGGGCAAAAGGGCGGGATCTTCACTGTAGACCCGGCCCTCGCGGGTGCATAGTTGGGTCGTAGCCGCGCCATTAGCTCTAAAATGCTAATGTCAATCAAAGTCCAGCCCTCATTAGTGAAAGAGATTCTAAAAACAGCCTGGTTTCGATACTAGCCCAGCGTTATCACAGGAGGAACATCCAGCTGTAGAAAGTTTTAAAAATTAGACACCAGGCTATACAGTTGTTTAGAACGTGTATAAAGTGCAAAGGTTTCTAGCACGTCCAGCTGCTCCGTGTGCAGGTCAGTCCCACGCCTCAAAATAACTCCTCCCATCAGCGCGAGCGTCTCGTCTTCTCTCGGGTCAGTCTCATGATCGATCACAAACACAAACGCTCCGTCTAAACTCGCCTTTTACACCAGATAACAACAAATAATCCGGTCTGTGGTAAAAACGAAACAGAAACCTGCAGTGACACTGATGTCAAAGCTCCGCTAACAGCAACGAAACACTTCCTGTTGTCCCGACAAAATAAAAGGCGTCAATGTTCCAGCCGCTGGGAGAGGGTTTGAAATGTTAGTTAATAAATGAACCTAATATTTTAGGTGCAAATGGACACAAGTCTCGTTTTTCTTCGTTTTCCTGGTCGTCCGTTTTGCTCAAATAGAAATAAAGGCCTGTCTCTAATTGTGGCCTGGTTCCAATAAAGGCCTGGTCCTGGATGCCCTTGAGTAAATAAAGGCCCCGGCCTATATTAGAGCATTTACGGTAATATATATATAATTGTTATGGATGTGCTCACAGTGAAGGTGCAAACTCAGTCCACTGTAGCCACATGAAAACCCAAATATCTTCCTCACCCAAACAAAAACAATGGACTACAATCAGAAATCCAAAAGAGAAAACACCAAAGCAAACATCACCAAAAGCAATTATTTCGAAGATTTAAGCACCAAAGAAAGTAGGAATAAAGTGCCGGACGACTTACTGTAGTTTTCCTCAAATGGGTTCTGTATGCTCCCCATGTGCGAAGACTCCAGCCAGGGCGCTAAGGCGAAGCAATGGGAGGCAGGAGAAGCGACAAGGAGGAAGCGGAGGTGGGGGGGGGCACAGGTAGGAGGGGGCACAAAAAGAAAGAAAAAAGTACAGGGAAAAGGTCAAAAAGGACCAAAAAGAGGCATGTGGACCGTTGGGAGGCGGGGGGTGTTAGGCCGGGCAGGTTTCAGGGGAGTTAGAGAGGAGAGCGATGGGGAGAGCGTGGAGAGAGAAGACAAAGTCAAAGTCAGTCAAGAGAACCAGACTTCAGAAACAGTAGCTATAAGTCGAAAGTACTAAAGAGAAATAGTTTGGCCATTGCTTATACTGTATGTGTCCTATAGGGCTGCAACTAACGATTATTTTGGTAATCGATTCATCTACCGATTATTTTTATGATTAATCGATTAATTGGCTTGTTGCACGGTGCGGCTATGCTAGTTCCTCTGACCTGAAGGTGTGAGCGCCTGGACTTCCTGTCTGTTTTCTTTTCATGGAATAATAATCATATTTTCTAAAGATTATGTTGTGGGCGGTGAGTTCCCGGTAGATGATCATTTACTGTGTGTTCAAATCATGATGTAACGAGTTCAGATCAGAGACGCCTGAGATCATGAAGGATCGATAGTTTGTCTTGAAGCTAAAGGCTAACATGCTATTAAAAAAATATATATAAAAGGCACTATTTCAAGTTGTGTAAAGCATTAACCCCTTAACTCCCACCTGAGCCGAGCACATTTTCTCGACGAAAACAATGATGGAAAAGTGGCAAAAATGTCACAAGAAAGTGACAAAAAATTGACCAAAAAATTACAAAAATATGACAAAAATGTAACAAAATGTGACAAAAATGCGATAAAAAATTGACAAAAAAATTACAAAAATGTGATAAAAAATTGACCAAAAAAGTGAAAAAAAATAAATAAATGTGATGACGTGAGGAAAAAGATCCTCTCGGTTCAGGCGGGAGTTAAGAGGTTAAATTAGCCTTTAGCTTCAAGACAAACTCCCTGATCCTCACAAACATAAACGTCTCTATGGAAATATTTCTACCAGGAACTCACCGGTCTGAGCTAATCTTAATGGAAATGAACACGAACAGGAAGTACTAGCGCCCACAGCTTCAGCTCAGAGGAACTAGCGTAGCCGCATCGTGCAACAAGCCGATCGCTTGGCTGTGAGTGGTGTATGAAAATTGTATTTTTTCATTTATTTTTAATCACATAAAGCTAGCATGTTGATGGAGTAAACTTAAACTGTTGTAAAGTGTTTTCTGTAGTGCCAGTTCTGCTTTATTAATCGGATGAGACACAGACATATCTATAAAATGTTCAATGTACAAAACTCTACAGACCCAAACTTGAAAAACAAAGTAGGTTTCCATCAAAAATAAATAAATGTTCATGTAATTTTTGCTCTTTTTAAAGCAGTACTAAGTAACTTATTTACCTTAATAAACCCTCCCCGTAGTCCCTGTGGGGGTAATACAAGTGTTTATGGGATGATTGGAGGGTCTTTCATCGCCCCCTGGTGTCTCTGACCAGAAAACCATGTTTGCAACTTGGCTGCCACCGGTCCGGAGAAAGCAATACACACTAATGGAATCACGAAGAAGAAGCTAACATGCTAACGGGCAAAGCTAACTGCGGCTAACGTCACTTTAAACAGTATTTACAGCCAAGTTTGAGTGAAAAAAAATATTTCCATTGTGTAATTGGATGCACAGTAACCCTCTGTCCCTTCGCCTTTCCTGTCAGCGTAGGATTTACTCTCCAAGACAATTCATAAATAAATAAATCGTAACTTGCTACGACACCTGCAGTTGCGCTTATGGCCTTTAGGGGGAAGAGTTACTTAGTACTGATTTAAGTCTGTGTTTACTAGAAAACGATCAATCGATTACTAAAATAGTTGACAACTATTTTAGTAATCGATTAGTTGTTTCAGCCCTAGTGTCTTACCAGGAAGAAAATCATGAAGTGTCAGTGAAACAGCCAAACCAAAGCAGGAACTTTTACACATTTTCAAACTGGTCACACTTAAACAAATACAAAAAAGTTGAAGAGAACTGGTACGTGAGCGACACAGCAGCATAAATCAAATCAAATCAAATCAAATTTATTTATATAGCACATTTTAAAACGACTGCTGTTGACCAAAGTGCTTCACAAAAGGTCTACAGTACAGAAAAAATAATCTAAATATAATAAAACACAACATACAAAACAGCAAAGCACTAACAGCTCAGATTTGGCCAGGTCTGTGCTGGACAGTGTTAAAAGCTTTTGCATAAAAATGTGTCTTAAGCAACGATTTAAACTGGTCCAGTGTCTGAGCAGCTCTGATGTGGAGAGGCAGGTCGTTCCACAGAGAAAGCCCCGTCCCCTTTAGTCACATATTTGGAGCGAGGAACCTCTAAAAGCAGCAGATCAGCAGATCTCAGAGCCCGAGCACCAGAAGCTCAGACAGATCCAGAGGAGCAGCGCCGTGGAGACATTTAAAGACAACAACCTCATCCTATAACACACATGTAGAGCCGCTAACACAGGGGTGATGTGCTGTCTCTTTCTGGTCCCTGTAAGGAGACGAGCGGCTGCGTTTAGCGCCCCCTGGAGGCGACGGATTGAACGCTGACCGAGCCCAGTGTACACAGAATTACAATAATCAAGTCGCGAAGTGATGAAAGCATGAATGGCTTTCTCAAAGTCACAGGCAGGTGGATAGTTTTTTACCTTGCTTAGGGTTTTAAGGTGGAGAAAGCTTGATTTGACAACATGAATTATATGTTTCTCAAATTTAAATACAAACACACCGAGATTCCTTGCAAAAGGGTGACAGAAGGAAGCTGGAGGGACCATGGCGCTGTCACGAAACACTGCCTGGAGGCTCAGCAGGACATTCAGATTCATTCAGAGTAAACGGATATGGAGGAAGAGTCTGAAACAGGCTGTGGTTTCAAAGTGTCATTTCTTTTGGCAAATATATCGTTGTTGCGACATTTCTCTTGTGAACCGTCACATATCCAACTACGCCATTGTGCATATTTCGCAAAAACGTCACTATTTTGCCCATTTTAGAAACCGTAAGATTTGGCGTTACCCAAATCTAAAAGCTCCAAGATAGCGACAAACATGAGACGCAAACGAGGACGAAAATGCAACAAAAGAGCGACAAAAACCTGACAAATAAGAGATGGAAGAGTGTCAAAAAAGTGACAAAGATGTGTGACGAAAACATGACAAAAAGTGAAGAAAATTGGATGAAAATGTGACGAAAAAGTGACAAGAATGTGACAAAGAAGTGTTGAACCTGTCAGGGTAATGCCTCATTTGAAAGCTAAGACCTACATTTATGTTGCATTTTTGACACACTCTGGCCGCTTATACGTCACACTTTTTTGTCGTGTTCTTGTTCCTTCTTTCATTACGTCATTGTCACTTTTCCGGCGTGTTTTTGTCCCAATTTTGTAGAATATTCGCTGTTTTTTTTTCACACTTTCGTCGCTTAAATATGTCACGTTTCGGACCCTTTTTTGTCCCATTTTTGTTGTTGTTTTTCATCATATTTTTGTTGCGTTTTTGTCTACAGGCCGGTGCAACACCTCATTTAAAAACTAAGACCTTGCAGTTTTTGAAATCTTCTGTGTGAGTAAAACATAACTTACAGGTGGTGGACTGCAGAAGCTGGTTAAAGGGGCTAGATGCAAGTTGGCCATCTTATACTCACTACTGCCACCTCAGGTCTTACGTGTAACTGCAGCTTCTATATTAAGCTCGTGCATGACGGAGCTTCAGACCCGAAGTAACAACTTTTTGACAGCGCAGGATTTTAGAGGCAGTTGTGGTGAACAGGTCTGAGCTCATTCTACACATTAGGACATGGAGGAACATGTAGGGGGAGGAAAATACTAAATTTTAACATTATTAAACTCCGTATAGTCCCTTTAAGGAATAAAAAGAGGCAATAAGTGACAGTGTTCATATCGGACTGCCTGTGTCGCTATAGTTTAAGGCGAGACACTGCAGGTGAATAGGGGGAAAAAAAAATGTAGAGATATAATGTGAAACTTTTGCTGAACATCACAGATATAAATATGAGAAAAAAATGTATTGCATTTTTTCTGTCATTTTATGTTTTCACATAAAAATAAGGCATTTTGAGCATTAAAATGGCCAAAATTGCCTATATTTTGGGAAATCAAAATAATGAATTGAGATTAAATGTTATAGTTTTATTTTATTGACATATTAGTGACTAAGATTTTTTCAGAGGGATTTTGGATATTTTGTTTAGTTTTTCAATAAACTAATCATCAGTGAAAAAATCCGTAAAAACTCAAATCCCGCCTGTTTTTTTGGTTTCAAAGCTGAATAAATCAGGCTAGGAATTAGATATTAAAAAATCCCTCTGAAAAAACCTTCAGAATGTTGTTGTGTCTCAGCCTGTAAAGTGTGGAGTCTGTGGGAGCTTCTATAAGGGCTCAGGCTCTGCCCGAGTGCGGCTTCTCTCATTCAGAGAAAACCAGCCCTGAAGTTTTGTAGCGAGTGCTCATGCTCGGCCCGTTCTTCCACTTTTCCGCTCCAGCGTCTCGTAGGAGGAAAAACACCATATTTGGGTGAAAGCGTCATCACGGGGCCCCTTAGCAGGACACGTGGATGTCAAATCTGTCAATATTTATGAATGAAAACCCGCGGGAAAGACGGCCTTTCTACTTCCGGGTCGCCCCCACCTCGCAGACAAAACATCATCAAATAAACATCATCATTTTTATATCTGACATGAAAACTAAGATGTAAAGGGAGGAAAACAGATACAAATCTCCACTTCCACCACTGCGAGAAACATCAATACTTTCACCTAAAGTGTCTCGCCTTAAGCAGATATCTGTGGAAAACAATGTAAATGTGTATGTATATGTATATGTACACAAAGGCCTGATAACAGAATGTGAAGTTTGATACAATATTGTGATAAACGATATTATTGAAGACTTTTAAATGCCATATAGAAACTACTGTAACTCTAAAGCTTAAAAATGACAGTAAAGCTTTGTACGAAAAGGACTTAAAGGGGGGGTATTCTGTCACTCCCTCATTAAAAACATGGCTGAAGTGTTGCCTTGGCACATTCACGTATTTCTGAGTAATCTGTAAAAACTCTGATGGCGGCCATTTTAGGGATAGGTTTGCCTGAGTCCTCCTAGGAACGCCCCCACCTCCTGGAGACGCCTCCGAGCTTTGGTCACCAGCCGAGTAACCAACCACTGCTCCTCAGCAGAACCCCCTCCCCACTGATGCCACAGACAGCGTGTGGAGGGGGCGTGTCTAAAGGCTCAGAGGTTCTTAAAGAGACAGAGGCCTATTTCAAGACATTCAGTACAGCCATTTTGAGAGAGACATTTTATACAAGGCAGTTATTCTAATTTACTGCATTTACAGACCAACAGAAGGTTTGTCATCATTGTAGTGAGATATAGACTGGTGCTATGGGACTGAAAAAAACAGAACACCCCCTCTTTAACCTCTTAACTCCCGCCTGAACCGAGAGGATCTTTTTCCTCACGTCATCAGATTTTTTTTCCATCATTTTTTTGTTGGGTATTCAACTCATTTTTGTAACTTTCTTGTCACATTTTTGTCATTTTTTATCAAATTTTTGTCATTTTTTTGTCAAAATTTCGTCAAATTTTTATCAATTTTTTGTCATTTTTGTCATATTTTTGCCATTTTTTTGGTCATTTTTTTGTTATTTTTTTGTCATTTTTTTGTCATTTTTTGTCATTTTTTGTCTCATTTTTTATATATTTTGTGTTACATTTTTATCCCATTTTGTCCCATTTTTGTCACAGTTTTGTCATTTTTTTGTCATTTTTTGGTCAATTTTTTATTTTATTTTTGTAACATTTTTATCCCATTTTGTCACAGTTTTGTCATTTTTTTGTCAAATTTTTATCAATTTTTTTGTCATTTTTTGTCAAATTTTTGTTACATTTTTGCCATTTTTTTGGTCATTTTTTGGTCAATTTTTTATTTTATTTTTGTTACATTTTTATCCCATTTTGTCCCATTTTTGTCACAGTTTTGCCATTTTTTTGTCACATTTCGTCATTTTTTCCTCAATTTTTCCTCAATTTTTCGTCACTTTTTTGTCACATTTCCATCATTGTTTTCGTCTCATTTTATACAAGGCAGTTATTCTAATTTACTGCATTTACAGACCAACAGAAGGTTTGTCATCATTGTAGTGTGATATAGACTGGTGCTATGGGACTGACAAAAGCAGAATACCTCCTCTTTAACCTCAAACACCCCACCATAAGCCTGTAAAAAGGCTGTGTTTAGTGATATGGATGATCGCTTCACATATTTGAGGTTAAATGTCACCACTCGTTACTAGGGCCACTGAGTACTTGAACTCTGTGGCGACTCATTAGTCTGTCTGCAAACATGTCTGCCTTCATGACAGCGTCGAGGAGAAAAGGCCAGAGTTCATTAAAGTCCCGTCTCCTCTTCAGTCCGACAGAGGATATCCTAAAACACGCTCATCTCTCCTGCTCCACAAACATCCACCCTGCTGCGCCGGGAGGAGCTGCTTCCTGTTTGCTCTCGTCAATGGGGGAAAAAGAACTTCCATAAAGGCACATTTCATGCTAAAAACTGGCTGTCAGATGTTGGCAGAGGCGGCGCTGACCTTGTCCTGTTTTGGTGACTCAGTCGTTCTTCCACAGCGGCGGGATGTGGACGGAGGGCAGGCCACGAAATGCCAAAAGTTGACAAAGATCACTTTTGTTCTCACGTTTAACCTTTCTCTCCCCGTGAAAAATGGCAAACTGCATTTTATTATAGGCAACATGACACAAGCTGTGGCCACTGAGGGAGAGAAATCCTACCACAAAAATACAACAAATACAAAACAGCATCCTGAAATATACAATATAGACTTATCCTCTTACCCCCTGCCTTAATCGAGAGCATTTTCTACAGTTCAGCTTCACCCAAATCTAAAGGCTTCTTGAACAAAAGAAAAATGACAAAAGCGCAACAAAAATGTGCCGGAAAATCAGCGATAACACAAGAAACAAGCAACAAAAGATTGTCAAAAAAGTGACAAAAAACTCAACAAAAGAGCGACAAAATTGTGCCAGAAAAGCAACAAAAAAGTAACAAAAAATTGACGGAAATACGTAGGGCTGAAAGATATATCGAGATATGACATTCAAAAATATTAATCGAAAAAGCAAGAAATAAACGACCAGGACCAGGCCTTTATTGGAACCAGGCCACATTTAGAGACAGGCCTTTATTTCTATTTGAGCAAAACGGACGACCAGGAAAACGAAGAAAAAGGAGATTCGTGTCCATTTGCACCTAAAATATTAGGTTCATTTATTAATGAACATTTCAAACCCTCTCCCAGCGGCTGGAACATTGACGCCTTTTATTTTGTCGGGACAACAGGAAGTGTTTCGTTGCTGTTAGCGGAGCTTTGACATCAGTGTCACTGCAGGTTTCTGTTTCGTTTTTACCGGACCGGATTATTTGTTGTTATCTCGTGTAAAAGGCGAGTTTAGACGGAGCGTTTGTGTTTGTGATCGATCATGAGACTGACCCGAGAGAAGACGAGACGCTCGCGCTGATGGGAGGAGTTATTTTGAGGCGTGGGACTGACCTGCACACGGAGCAGCTGGACGTGCTTTGAAGACGCGATGGAGACTTTATTAAAACCCTGGAGGGTCACATGACATTTGCCCTGTTTCCAAATATGGTCACAGGAGGTTTGAAAAGTGGCTAAATCTGTGTCAAAGTTACGCTGGGATCAGCTCCTCCGCAGCGTCCCCCTCGGCCCGGGTTCAGTTTGTTACTTCCTGCACGTGAGTTTTCATTTACACCAGTATGAGACAAACTCCTAACATGGGGAATATTTCTACTGCTATAGTTTCTAATAAAAGCCCCGGCCTGTTTTAGAGACCTCTGTTGGAGACCCGGCCTCTAATGGAATACAGGCCAGTATTATTTTCATCAATAAAACCGCACTATTTTCTATTATGAATTTATTTTTCTGAAAAATGCTTGATTTTCACCTAACCCATAGTTATATCGTATCGATATCGAGATATGACATTTTGTCCACATCATTCAGCCCTAGAAATACGACAAAAAAAGCATAAAAAAGCGCTGACACAACAGACACGACAAAAAAATAAATAAATATGAAAATGCTCCAAAAATGTGGAAAACAAAACACGGTCACAACACGACAAAGAAATTACATTCAGTTTTGTAGGTCTTAGCTTTCAAATGGTGTATTACCTATAGGCTGTAAGCTCCAGTCGAGAAGCTTTTAGATTTGGGTAAAGGGCGAACTGGAGAAAATCTTTTGGTGATCTTCGGTTAAGCGGGAGTGAAGAGGTTAAATAAATATAGAAAAGATAAAAATGTTTGTTTCCATTGATATAACTGCTGTCATCCTCAAAAAATCAAGTGGCCTGGAGCACCCTCTGCAGGCATGAGGGGGAATGACATGTAAATATGCTTTAACTTACAGCTAACGGCACGCCGGCAAATCCACGGCTGTGTGAGAACAAAACTCAAACTCAGAACAGGTTTGGTGATGGATTATTGGCAGGGCCGGACTGGGACTGAACAACAGCCCTGGACTCTGACCAGCCGGGCCCAAATCAGCGTAATTAGGCACTTCCACAAATACATATTTTAACCTCTGACCCCCCGCCTTAACACTAACGAGTGCATTTTCCCCAGTTCGGCTTTTTATTATTATTTTTTTGATCGGCATCATCAGCAAAAAGAGCGGGAAAGGCGGTCGTAGAAACAGAAGCAAAATCATGAATATAAATAATAAATAATAATGGTCCCAAAACTGAACCTTGTGGTGCACCATACTCCACGGAATTCCTTTTAGATTCATGTTTTCTTATACTGGGCTTTACCCAAATCTAAAAGCTTCTCGACTGGAGAGCAAAGGAAAGCTAAGACCTACAAAAGTGACGGAAACTTTTCGTCACGTCTCGTGTTTTTCTCACGTTTTTTTAGTTTTTTTCCGTGTTTTTCTCACGTTTTTCTCACGTTTTTCTCACGTTTTTCTCACGTTTTTTGTAGGGTTTTTTTTCGTGTTTTTCTCCCGTTTTTGTAGTTTTTTCTCCGTGTTTTTCTCACGTTTTTGTAGTTTTTTTCCCGTGTTTTTCTCACGTTTTTGTAGTTTTTTCTCCGTGTTTTTCTCCCGTTTTTGTAGTTTTTTCTCCGTGTTTTTCTCACGTTTTTGTAGTTTTTTCTCCGTGTTTTTCTCATGTTTTTGTAGTTTTTTTTCCGTGTTTTTCTCACGTTTTTGTAGTTTTTTTTTTTCCGTGTTTTTCTCACGTTTTTCTCACATTTTTGTAGTTTTTTTTCCGTGTTTTTCTCACGTTTTTGTAGTTGTTGTTTTTTCGTGTTTTTCTCACGTTTTTCTCACATTTTTGTAGTTTTTTTCCGTGTTTTTCTCACGTTTTTGTAGTTTTTTTCTCCGTGTTTTTCTCACGTTTTTGTATTTTTTTTTCCGTGTTTTTCTCACGTTTTTGTTGACTTTTCATCCTCTTTTTCTCGCTATTTTGATGCTTTTCTTTTTAGCTTTTAGATTTGGGTAAAGCTCGGTTGAGGCGGGACTGGTGGCCCTTCTGACACATCAGAGCGTTTCAACAGTAGAAGAAGAAACAGCCATTACTCCGAACTGCGTGAATGAAGGAAAACACCGCTCCAGGCATGTTTCTGACGAGGGAAACGTTGGTTAAAAGTTTAAGAGTTCCTTCAAAGTTTTATAGAGTAGCAAAGATCTCAAAAATACATAATTGCTAATCGCTTCCCACCACAGCCAGACGACTCCGTGTTCTAATCCAGATATTTGGAGAGTCCGCCCTGTAAAACTCCCCAGACAGAAGAAAAGCAGCAGCTCCTCGGTAATCACGCGAGTGTGCAGAGTCCAGCTGTTTCATGGCCGCGCTGCAGAACATATGGCTTCTATAGTGATGCGTGTCGGAAATCTGTGAGAACGTGCAGGAAGAAGTTTATGTGACGAGTTAAACGTCTGCCGGAGACAGGTGGAATATCGCAAATAAATCACTTCAAGTAGGAGTCGCAGAACGTGACGGGGCAGAACTGTCAGGTGATGTGTTCATGTCAAAAGCAGGAACATTTGGAACTCGTTTAGAAAGAAAAACATTCATCTTTTCTCTGATTGTTGATGAGCTGGTCAGTTATGCCCATCAGGAAGTCTTGCTGGCCAGGCTGCTGTATCTAGTGTCTTTAACCTCTTAACTTCAACCTTAACCTGGCATATTTTCTCCAGTTTGGCTTTATCCAAATCTAAAGGTTTATTGAAAAAAAGTGTCACAAAAATGAGACGCAAATGAGGATGAAAATGCAACAAAAGAGCGACAAAAACCTGACAAATAAGTGATGGAAGAGTGGAAAAAAGTGACAAAAACATGGGGGGAAAAAGAAAAATGTGAAGAAAATGTGTAGAAAAAGTGGGAAAAAAAATGTGAAGAAAATGTGACGTAAAATAGAAGAAAATTTGAAGAAAATGTGATGAAAATGTGATGAAAAAGAGAAGAGAATGTGACAAAAGCACAGGAAAAGTATTTTGGGGGTAAATGTTGTCCCTCAGCGCCCCCTAACTAAAACATCTTCCCACGGCTCTGGTACAGGTGTCGGGACAACCCCAGTTCACACAGGTCTTGTCCACACTTACCCTAAACTTCCTCTCACAAAGAAATAAAATGAATCTCAACATTGAACCCTAGTGTCCACAGATCCGGTAAAGCTAAAAACATCAGGACGAGGAAACAGCTGAGAGAAAACTTCCCCCCGCCAGGCCCACAACAATCACGGCCCTGCTTTAAGAATAGTGACCCAAACTAATTAAAGCTAATGAAGCATCCGCCACTTCAAAGACCGCCGCCATGTTGTGATCCTTGTCAGAGCCCGACTGGAAGTGAGCGACAAAACATAAGGGAGCTGTTTTAATGTAGTTTTTTTCCGTGTTTTTCTCACGTTTTTGCAGTTTTTTTCCGTGTTTTTCTCACGTTTTTGTAGTTTTTTTTCTGTGTTTTTCCCATGTTTTTGTAGTTTTTTTCCCGTGTTTTTCTCACGTTTTTGTAGATTTTTTCCGTGTTTTTCTCATGTTTTTTAGTTTTTTTCCGTGTTTTTCTCATGTTTTTGTAGTTTTTTTCCGTGTTTTTCTCATGTTTTTTAGTTTTTTTCTGTGTTTTTCCCATGTTTTTGTAGTTTTTTTCCCGTGTTTTTCTCACGTTTTTGCAGTTTTTTTCCGTGTTTTTCTCACGTTTTTGTAGTTTTTTTCCGTGTTTTTCTCATGTTTTTTAGTTTTTTTCTGTGTTTTTCCCATGTTTTTGTAGTTTTTTTTCCGTGTTTTTCTCACGTTTTTGTAGTTTTTTTTGTCTGTGTTTTTCTCACGTTTTTGTAGTTTTTTTTGTGTGTTTTTCTCATGTTTTTGTAGGTTTTTTTTCCGTGTTTTTCTCACGTTTATTTTTTTTTTCCGTGTTTTTCTCACGTTTTTGTATTTTTTTTCCCGTGTTTTTCTCACATTTTTCTCATGTTTTTGTAGTTTTTTTTCCATGTTTTTCTCACGTTTTTGTAGTTTTTTTTTGTCTGTGTTTTTCTCACGTTTTTGTAGTTTTTTTTCCGTGTTTTTCTCACATTTTTCTCATGTTTTTGTAGTTTTTTTTCCATGTTTTTCTCACGTTTTTGTAGTTTTTTTTCCGTGTTTTTCTCACATTTTTCTCACGTTTTTTGTAGTTTTTTCCCGTGTTTTTCTCACGTTTTTGTATTTTTTTTCCCGTGTTCTTCTCATGTTTTTGTTGACCCAAACTAATTAAAGCTAATGAAGCATCCGCCACTTCAAAGACCGCCGCCATGTTGTGATCCTTGACAGAGCCCGACTGAAAACATAAGGGAGCTGTTTTAATCCTTCATAAGAACACTGACTGTATGAGGCAGAGACGAGAGCCGGGATGAAACGCTTTCGTGGAGATAATCTGGTAGAAATAAAAAGCTCGCCGGCCGGATCCCGCGGCACAGGCGTGTCCGTTTGATGCGGTCGCTCCCTTGGGTGAAATAAGGAAACCGGCGCTCAGCTCAGCGGCTTGTCCAAATAATCGCGCCGGGGGAGATCGCGGTAGGACAATCTCATGATCACACACTTCAAATCCGATGCTTGTTTTGTATCGACACAATCCACTGACCCGTCGGCCGTTTGGGGTGTTCCTCCTGGAGCTATAGATTACTACACAAGCTAAGAAAACAAGCGCGGTGAAAAAGGAAGTTCTGCTATTGTTTTCTTTTTTCTTACTCCACGAGCAGATCATTTACAGCTTGAAATAAAGGGCTGGGACAAAATGTTTTTTATAAATATATCGCAATGTATTTCTTGTGATGTGTGTATCGTATCGGAAACCGTGTAGGGTTAGGGTTAATAGAAACATAAATTAGATGCACACAAGGCTGAAAATGGCAAAAGAGCAACAAAAACCTGACACATAAGTGATGGAAGAGTGTCAAAAAAGTGACAAAAACGTGGGGGGAAAAAAGAAAATGTGACAAAAATGTGACAAAAATGTGAAGAAAATGTGACAAAAAATAGAAGAAAATTTGAAGAAAAAGTGAAGAAAAGGTGAAAAAAATGTGACAAAAATTGTTTCAACTGTGACGAAAAAGAAACGAAAAAGAAAGTGACAAAATGTGATGAAAATGTGACAAAAATGTGACAAAATGTGACAAAAATGTGACAAAAATGTGAAGAAAATGTGAAGAAAATGTGAAGAAAATGTGAAGAAAATGTGACAAAAATGTGAAGAAAATGTGACGTAAAATAGAAGAAAATTTGAAGAAAATGTGACGAAAAAGTGAAAAAAATGTGACAAAAATTGTTTCAACTGTGACGAAAAAGAAACGAAAAAGAAAGTGACAAAGAGTGATGAAAATGTGACAAAAAAACCCTTTTTTCTTACTCCACGAGCAGATCATTTACAGCTTGAAATAAAGGGCTGGGACAAAATGTTTTTATAAATATATCGCAATGTATTTCTTGTGATGTGTGTATTGTATCGGAAACCGTGTATCGCTATACTTTTGAAACTCAACTCAGCTTTATAAATAAATAAATATACAAATATTTTGGATTTAAAGATAGTATTGTTGCCAGATTTGATGCTGATTCAGACCAAAGGGCCAGACTTTTAAATCTCTTGCACTTTTCTAAATGTTTTCATCCATGTCAGACTGTTTTGTTTATACATTTTGGAAACTCAACTTGCGCTTTCATATAAAATTCATGTGTGGTAATATAATGGAAATACTAATGTAAATACTAATGTTTAGTGCATTAGAATATAATGTATCGCTATATGTATTGTATCAGACCCTCTGTATCGCGATATACAGTGTCAGATATACGGGGGGGGAGCATCATGCTGTGGGGCTGCTTTTCCTCAGCGGGGACTGGGGAGACTGTAAGAATAGTTGGGAACATGGATGGAGCCAAATACAGAGACATTTTGGAGGAAAACCTGCTGGAGTCAGCAAGAGAACTGAGGCTGGGGCGGAGATTCACCTTCAGCAGGACAATGACCCTAAACACAAAGATAAATCTACAATGGAATGGTTCAATAAAAACATATTAATGTGTTAGAATGGCCCAGTCAAAGTCCTGACCTAAATCCTATTGAAAACCTGTGGAAAGATCTGAAAACTGCTGTTCACAAACGCTCTCCTTCTAATGTGACAGAGCTTGGGTTGTTTTGTAAAGAGGAATGGGCTAAAGTCAGTCTCTACATGTGCTAATCTTGTAGAGTCAAACCCCAAAAGACTTTCTGCTGTTATTAGAGCAAAAGGAGGTTCCACAAAGTATTCATTCATGCTGTATGAATACTTATGCACGCCCCACTTTTCACTTTTCTATTTCAAAAAAAATAACAGAATCATGTATCATTTTGCTTTCACTTCACAGTCGTCTGTTACTTGTGTGTGAACGTTCAGTAAAAAAAACTCAAAATAAAATCTTTATGTTTAGGGCTGTAAACATGACAAAATGTGCAAAAGTTCAAGGTGTATGAATACTTTCGAGAGGCTCTGTATGTTGTATCAAACCCTCTGTATCGTGATATGTATTGTATCGGACCCTCTGTATCGTGATATGTATTGTATCAGACCCTCTGTGTCGTGATATGTATTGTATCGGACCCTCTGTATCGTGATATGTATTGTATCGGACCCTCTGTATCGTGATATGTATTGTATCAGACCCTCTGTGTCGTGATATGTATTGTATCAGACCCTCTGTATCGTGATATATATTGTATCTGACCCTCTGTGTCGTGATATATATTGTATCAGACCCTCTGTGTCGTGATATATATTGTATCAGACCCTCTGTATCGTGATATATATTGTATCAGACCCTCTGTGTCGTGATATATATTGTATCAAACCCTCTGTATCGTGATATGTATTGTATCGGACCCTCTGTATCGTGATATGTATTGTATCAGACCCTCTGTGTCGTGATATGTATTGTATCGGACCCTCTGTATCGTGACATGTATTGTATCGGACCCTCTGTATCGTGATATGTATTGTATCAGACCCTCTGTGTCGTGATATGTATTGTATCAGACCCTCTGTATCGTGATATATATTGTATCTGACCCTCTGTGTCGTGATATATATTGTATCAGACCCTCTGTGTCGTGATATATATTGTATCAGACCCTCTGTATCGTGATATATATTGTATCAGACCCTCTGTGTCGTGATATATATTGTATCAGACCCTCTGTATCGTGATATATATTGTATCAGACCCTCTGTATCGTGATATATATTGTATCAGACCCTCTGTGTCGTGATATATATTGTATCAGACCCTCTGTATCGTGATATATATTGTATCAGACCCTCTGTGTCGTGATATATATTGTATCAGACCCTCTGTATCGTGATATATATTGTATCAGACCCTCTGTATCGTGATATATATTGTATCAGACCCTCTGTGTCGTGATATATATTGTATCAGACCCTCTGTATCGTGATATATATTGTATCAGACCCTCTGTATCGTGATATATATTGTATCAGACCCTCTGTGTCGTGATATATATTGTATCAGACCCTCTGTATCGTGATATATATTGTATCAGACCCTCTGTGTCGTGATATATATTGTATCAGACCCTCTGTATCGTGATATATATTGTATCAGACCCTCTGTATCGTGATATATATTGTATCAGACCCTCTGTGTCGTGATATATATTGTATCAGACCCTCTGTATCGTGATATATATTGTATCTGACCCTCTGTATCGTGACATGTATTGTATTGCGACTAAAATACATTTTTTTAACAAGTCCCACTGAGAATTCAGAGTCCCTTTTACAGGGAAGTCCTGGCCCCCGAGGTTGCCCTCTCGTACATGTTTTAGGGGAAACACAGCACCCGGAGAAAACCTGCATCCACATGGGCCACACCTGGTCCAGGAATCGAGGACTTTCTTCGTCTGTGGGAGGTAAACTACTACACAACAGATTTCTCTACATTTCTCTACGAAGCCAACTGTGTCTAGAAAGGCCTCCTTTTATTTTTTCATTTCATTTCATATTATTATTTATGCATTTGACATCCCTTTACTCTGCAACTCTAACCTGGACATGTCTTGCAGTGAGGAGAAAATGTTCGATACTGTGTCATCATAAAAACATGGCATGAGAAGTAAATACTGCACATCTAAATCTAACCACATACTCGCTTTATGAGGAAGAACCACTGAAAGGTCGATCGATTCCAAGTCTGAGCAAAACTGTCAGTGTGAATGAGGAGAGCGGCGGTGGTCTGGAGTCCATTAGCACAGATCTGCAGCCACATTTCCATCAGGAAGCCCCAGGGCAGAGAGTGAACAAGGCAACGTTCAGTGACTTTGAGCACTGAGAAAACTATAATGGTTATTTGCAGTGACGGCCTGTGTGGTGTCTCTGTTAGAAGCTGCTCGGGCCGTGGTTTGGAGACAAAGTAACACCCTCTCATTTAACCGAGGCCTAAACTACAGCGTGTCCTTTCCTAAAGAGGAGCGGCCAGTTCTCCCAGGCAACACAGCTGTTATTCCTACAACACAGAGCGAGCATCATCTGAGCCAGAGACTGAGAGCATCCGGAACAATGTGACGACACTCAGAACGGCATGGGAGGGCTTCACAAATGAGCGTTTTTACTCTGCGATGAAAAGAATGAGCTTATGAAGAGTTGTTCATCTTGTATATTAACGACATGTGAAACAGTAAGCGCAGAAATGTGCATATGATCAGAACAAACTCTCACTCAACCTCAGTAAAACTAAATATATGTTGTTGAAGCAAAAGTTCAAATCAAGGAGGTAGAGACAGAAAGAATTACATTTCTTGGGACTTTAATTGAGTGCAAATGAAGCTGGAAGCTGCATATTAAACTTATTGAAAATAAAATCTCTAAAAGCATATCAATAATAAATAAAGCCAGACATATACTGGATTATAAATCACTTCGTACTCTCTACTTACTGTACGCTCGTCCTACCACATCTAATATATTGTATTGAGGTCTGGGGGCGTGGCTACAGCAGAACTACAAACTCACTCGTCCTTCTCCAGAAAAGAGCAATTTGTGTAATTCATAATGCAGGATATAGAGATCACACTCACCTAGGGCTGCTCGATTATTGAAAAAATAATAATCACGATTATTTTTGTCATAATTGAAATCACGATTATTCAAACGATTATTTGTTGCCTTTAAAAAAATCCATCAAAAAAGTGACAAAAATCCATTAAAAAAAAGACAAAAATCCAGCAAAAAAGTGACAAAAATCCATAAAAAAGTGACAAAAATCCATAAAAAAAAGACAAAAATCCAGCAAAAAAAATGACAAAAATCCAGCAAAAAAGTGACAAAAATCCATAAAAAAGTGACAAAAATCCATAAAAAAAGACAAAAATCCAGCAGAAAAAAGACGAAAATCCAGCAAAAAAATTACAAAAATCCATCAAAAAAGTGACAAAAATCCATCAAAAAAGTGACAAAAATCCATCAAAAAAGTGACAAAAATCTGTTAAAAAAAAGACAAAAATCCAGCAAAAAAAATGACAAAAATCCAGCAAAAAAGTGACAAAAATCCATAAAAAAGTGACAAAAATCCATAAAAAAAGACAAAAATCCAGCAAAAAAAATGACAAAAATCCAGCAAAAAAGTGACAAAAATCCATAAAAAAGTGACAAAAATCCATAAAAAAAGACAAAAATCCAGCAGAAAAAAGACGAAAATCCAGCAAAAAAAATTACAAAAATCCATCAAAAAAGTGACAAAAATCCATCAAAAAAGTGACAAAAATCCATCAAAAAAGTGACAAAAATCTGTTAAAAAAAAGACAAAAATCCAGCAAAAAAAATGACAAAAATCCAGCAAAAAAGTGACAAAAATCCATAAAAAAGTGACAAAAATCCATAAAAAAAGACAAAAATCCAGCAGAAAAAAGACGAAAATTCAGCAAAAAAATTACAAAAATCCATCAAAAAAGTGACAAAAATCCAGCAAAAAAGTGACAAAAATCCAGCAAAAAAGTGACAAAAATCCAGCAAAAAAGTGACAAAAATCCAGCAAAAAGTGACAAAAATTAAAAAATTAAAAAATTTAAAATTTAAAAAAAATAAAATAAAAAAATAAATAAATTATAATCGATTTTTTGCGATTATGCTAATTTTGTAATCGTTTACTGTTGTAATCGAAATCGTAATCGAATTTCGATTAATTGCACAGCCCTACACTCACCCTCTTTTCCTAAAGTCAGATCTACTTAAACTGAAGGATCTAATCAATTATTTCACCGCAATAATGATGTTTAAAGCTAAAAATGATCTATTACCAGCCAGTATTCAGGATTTCTTTGGACAACAGGAGGAAGGTACAGATTAAGGGTCACATGAATTTCAAAACTCCGGTTGTCTGATCCACCAGGAGGAGTTTCTTGCTGTTTGCGGCGTAAAACTATGGAAGAGCTTGAATGTGTCACTCAAGAAATGTACCACCGTTTTGCCAATTTAAATCTATGTAGAAAAACATGGTCTTCACGAACTATAGAGCTGGATGTTAATTATAATTTAAACAACAATTTAAACAGTAACATTATTGTCGCTGGATTTCTATGATGTGGATATTGTGGAAAGACATTCATAGTTCATGTAAAACAATTGTTGTAAATATTGTGCAGGTCGTTGTAAAAGAAGAACGATTTGAGCTTCTAGTAGAAAGTAGAAAAAGGGGGCGGGACTAAATAAGGTCACACTTCAACCCACTCCTTTTTGAACAACTGCTGTATTGGCGTCCATTACTTGTATTATCATTGTTTTTAAATTGTTCGAAATAAACTACACTAAAAAAAAAAAAGAGATCGAGAGGTGACGAAGGCGTTTCCTGTGTTTGCATGACCTCAGGAGGAGCTTTGAGGGAAAACGAGGAGCTCCTGTCGGGATGCTTAGAGGAGCCAATGGAGAAGATTCAAAGATTACTCAAAGGTGAAGCGAGTGACTCAAAACACAACTCCAGTGTTTGATGAGAGAACACCAATGGAACATGGAAAAAAGCTCGGTAGCGCTTTATATTGAGGGGCTGTCATTAAAGGGGCGAGATCAGGGGTGTCAAACTCATTTTGGGTCACAGGCAAAAATTAAGCTCCCACAGCGGGTCGCGGGCCGCTTATAGTAGAGATAATTTTCCCAATAAATGAATAATAATAAGCTGTGATTTGGTCAAAAACTAAAACTAAAAACATGTGCAATAGGTGAATCCTCCAGCCAGGTGATTCTGACCATCAGCCTGGCTCCACATCACGGACAAATTTCCCTACGGGGACAATAAAGTAACAAACAAACAAAAAGCAAAAAAACTTAACTGTAGCTTCATTACACTAGTAAACTCACACTTGTATTGCACTTTACAAGCCTGTGTCCTCAAAGTACTGCATAGTCGTCATTATTCATTCACTCCACACTCGGTGGTGGTGAGCTCTTATTGAAGCCACAGCCGTCCTGGGGCAGACTGTCCATTTACCACGTGGCTATATAATGTGGTGTTCAAATCCTGAGCTCTTACTATGTCAGTGCCCTCTGCTGGACACGTGTGGAACTCTTTACTTACATATATACATAATGCTGTACATAAACTCGAAAAGGAGTGGGAGGAAGTATAATTTATAATTTCCCACCCCGTTAATATCATATTAATGTTGTTGGAGCCGGTGGCCGGGCAATGCACAACAACCAGATGGCCACAGTCAGCGCAATGATCCAGCCAGTCCCAGCTGCAGCAGGACGACAACGCAACCACACACCAGCAACACACATTTAAGGCCCCCTAGTGGCGAGAAAGAGCATCCTGGTTATTCTTTACACAGGAATGGGCGAGAGACTTACTTTTTTTTGACATACTCTGGAATTTATGCTGTACAGGGCAGGGGCCAGATTAAATCATCTTGCGGGCCGGGCCGTATGTTTGACACCCCTGGGCTAGATGC
This sequence comes from Gobius niger, assembly GCF_951799975.1. Lineage (NCBI taxonomy): Eukaryota > Metazoa > Chordata > Actinopteri > Gobiiformes > Gobiidae > Gobius > Gobius niger. Next base: position 1,086,459 of record NC_136857.1, on the reverse strand, counting down.
AAATTAGCCATTCATACTCACTACTGCCACCTCAGGTCGTACGTGTAACTGCAGCTTCTATATTAAGCTCGAGCATGACGGCAATTCAGACCCGAAGTAACAACTTTTTGAGTGACGGTGAAGGATTTTGAAGGCTCATTCTCCACATTAGGACATGGCTGGAACATGTAGGGGGAGGAAAATACATCATTTTAACACTTTTAAACTCCCGATGGTCCCTTTAAATTTGATGATCTTTTTTGCCCTGCCACACGCACTGATCGGAGTAGGCAATGGCAGAGCACGTTCAGAGTGAGATTTGAACCTCTAGCCTTCTGATTAGTGGGTGCACATTCAACTCACTTCCCCACTACCCCACCCCTCAGTCATCCTGCTCCCCCAGCCCCGCTCCAAGCAGAGTTTTAAGTCACAATCAATCGCCAACAGCTGAAACTCTCCCACCCGCATGTAAACACACACAGACTGTTAGCACTGGCGTTTTCACAGATGGGGCGCTAAGAGTTGTTGGTACTTCTTTTTTTTGTTGTTGTTGCTGCAGTGAGAGAACACCTTGAGGCCCCCACAGGAGACTAACAACAAAGCGCTTATCCCCGAAATAGCTGCAGCTGCCAGCGTTTGTCCCGGTGCGAGTGACTCCGTGTGTCTACGGGGCAGGCGCACACACTTCACGCCGCACCTGTAAGCTAATAAAGTGAGCACGGGAAACACAGCGCATGGGTGGCCTGGGGGGGGTCAGGATTCAGGACCGCGAGATGGAGCAGATCGCAATCACACGGCCTGGATGAAAAGTGCAAATAACGAGATATTTTGTCTTCATGAGGTTTTATCAAAAACTTGGAAATGGTGTAGTTTAGAGCTCCACAAACGTGTTCTGAAACCAGTCTCGAGTCAAGTCCAAGTTGTGAAGGTCCAAGTCTCAAGTAAGTTCAAGTCAATCGGTCATGGGCTCAAGTCAAGTCAAGTCAAGTCAAGTCAAGTCAAGTCAAGTCGTGTCTTGCTTTAGCCGGCAAGTCACCTCAAGTCACAAACCTCAGCGTGTCGACTTTTCAAAATGTGTTTAATCTTGAAAATAACAAGTGTTTTCACAAGATACAGCGATTTTGAACATTTAGGCTGAAAATCAAACTTTTTAAAATCTCAAGGGGGCCCGAGTATTTTAAATATGAGCTGCTTTTCCCTGCAGTCTGAAGCATAAATATAAAACAATATTTCTTATTTTTGTTAGTTTGTGGCAGAGTCAGTGGTTCCCCTGTGCTGCCCCGGCCCCTGTATACTCGGATTCGCCCCTGCTCAGAGTAGATTCTGCGTAGCCTTCAGTCCCGCTGTCACTGGGCTGTGGCGGATGTGGAAAATAAGCTCTAGATGCTGTAAACTTTGTGTGAACGCCTTAAAACATCGAAAAACCCCAAGATTCCTGTAGATGAATCAGCTCTGACATGGTGGTTCTGGAGGCTCCGTCTGCGCTGTAGGTCCAGCCCATTGTTTCAAACGTTTTCCTGTCCGTAAATCTCCTCCTCTTCACTGTCTTTAGAAAACTTTTAATGCACGTATTTCAACCTCGTATTTCCTCCTGTCTTTTCCCGCTGTATTGATCAGACGCTTCGTGGGGAAACCGAACTCGCATGTGGATAATCACCATAATGTAAACAAAGATGCGCCGCTTTTACAAAATGAATCCTGATCTTTCGACAGTTTCACTCAAATAAATAATAATATAAAGTCACAGCGAGTCATTGAGAGTCACTGGCCTCAAGTCCAAGTTAAGTCTTGAGTCACAAACAGCAAGTCCCAAGTCAAGTCAAGTCTTTTTGCAGCTTTAGTCAAGTCAGTCTCAAGTCCCGAAAACTCACCCACCTCTGGTTAAAAGCTCCATAAAGTTTGTTAAAAGCTCCGTTCATTATATCCACTCACATGATGGTCCTGTTTAATCTCAGACTCTCTCAGAAAGTCCATGCATGTCAAAAGACAGAAACTACAAAACACATTACTGTGACATCTGACATTGTGATGCCTCCACCGGTCCCTCACTCGAGCAGCTGGTCCCACTTCACTGACGCGCTGGCCTTTTCTATCCGAACATCTGCTTTTGTGCGAGTAACAAAATCAATCTGAATCGTGTTATTGGAGCAGAGATGTGATTAAAAGTCAAACGAGCTGCTGGACTGCAGTCCCGAGCGTCCAAGGACAGAGGGAACCAGAATCTGAACCGAAGGTCTAAACAAAGAACAATGTGCCTTTATATAATCAAATGAGAATTACCTAAATGCTTAATCGCAAGAATTAAATAAACGTTCTGGAGCAATCATTGAGTTTGCTTTGGTTTCGAAGAGGATTGGACGTCGTAAAAATATAACTGCACAGTGAAAATACTTTTGTACATGACTCACAGTGGCGACAATGTCTGGACGGTGAAATTGTAATATCAATTCAACAGCATTAAGGCGAGACACTGCAGGTGAATAAGGAAAAAAAAATATCTAGTGACTCAATTTGAAACTTCTGCTGTACATAACTTCTTACTGACATGTGAGCACGTTTTCTGCAATTTTACGGTTTCATATAAAAAAATAAGACATTTTGTGCCTAAAAATTGACCAAATTGCCTATATTTTCAGCAGCAAAATCTAAATAATGTATAGACCCAGGTTTACATGTATTGTATTCATTTGTTTGTTTGCTTATTATGATTTCTTTTTCAGAGGGATGATGGATCTTCTTTAGTTTTTGAATAAAATAAGTGAAAAAATCTGTAAAAAACAAAGACAAATTTCGCCTTGTTATTATGGGTTCAAAGGTCAATGAATCAGGCTAGGAATTAAATATTTAAGAAATCCCTGTGAAAGAAGGAAAGAAAGTCTGTAGGAGCGACTAAAGTGGTGAGGTTGTTGCATGAGTGGAGCAAAGACCAAATTTTGAGAAAAGCGACCCTTCAATTGTGTAACTTGTGCGCATGAGTCGGCCTGTCACGAAAACAAATCTGAAGTTCGATATATTGAGGCAGGAAAGTATCGCGATATTATCGACTCTAACGATACTAGATACTATCGACTCTAAAATATAAAAATGGTTTTGTTCTACAAGTGCATAATCACATCCTAAAATACCACACAAGCTGCTATAAACATGAAATATAATGTGAATCAATTTGCTTCATTTAGAAATCAAAGTTTTACAAAGAAAAAATAAGGGGGAAAACTAACAAATACTAACAAATACTAACAAATACTAACAAATACTAACAAATACTAACAAATACTAACAAATACTAACAAATGCACAGACGATAAATATGGATCCCAGAAATCGCATTGTTATTACATTGAAAAGTCGATATAGTAATTATCATGACAGCCCCACTGCAAAAAGTAATTAAATCAGTATAAACATCTCAGTTTGAGCACAATAATCCATTTTTTTGTTGTTTTGACTGGTTAAGAAGTTGTTGGGCATTTGTCCTGGATTATTTCACTTGTTCTGAGATGTTTCTGACTCGTTTCGATACATTTCGTCCTTATTTCAGGTCATTTTCTTTGCCAATGGGGAAAGAAAATTGTTCTTATCTCATTGGCAATTTTACTTTCTGATTTCAAGCGAGATTTACCCTAGAACTGGTCTGAAATGTCCTCAAACAAGCAAAGCAAACTCGGTCCGATCAGGAAAAGTGTCTGAATGAGTGAAAACCGCTCAAAACAAGAAACATTTCCTCAATTCAAGTCATTTAAGCCAATGCTTGATATTTACTTTTGTAGTGTAGCCATGAGCGAGAGCATTTCTCTGGTCTTTAGTAAAGGTGGCTTCCAGAAAGGAAATGACCATATTTGGATTATAGCGTAATCTCGGTCACCCTTCCCAGGACACGTGGATGAAAAATATGTCAATATTTGTGAATAAATGCACGAGTGAAACCCGGCATTACGAAGCCATGTCGTATTTACCTCCGGGAAGCCTCCGCCTCGCTCGCGTCAAAACTCCATAAAATAAGCATCGTACAGGTTAAGTTTTGTTTCTTTTGATATTCTAGCATGAAAACTAAGACGTTAAAGGGGGGTATTCTGCAAAATTGACTTTTTTCAAGCTTTCCATCATGTTATTCTGTCACTCCCTCATTAAAAACATGGCTGAAGTGTTGCCTTGGCACATTCACGTATTTCTGAGTAATCTGTAAAAACTCTGATGGCGGCCATTTTAGGGATAGGTTTGCCTGAGTCCTCCTAGGAACGCCCCCACCTCCTGGAGACGCCTCCGAGCTTTGGTCACCAGCCGAGTAACCAACCACTGCTCCTCAGCAGAACCCCCTCCCCACTGATGCCACAGACAGCGTGTGGAGGGGGCGTGTCTAAAGGCTCAGAGGTTCTTAACCCCTTAACTCCCGCCTGAACCGAGACGATCTTTTTCCTCAGATTTTTTCTTTCCATCATTATTTTGTTGGGTATTCAACTCATTTTTGTAACTTTTTGATCATATTTTTCACATTTTTGTCACATTTTGTCACGTTTTTGTCATTTTTTTGGTCATTTTTTTTGGTAATTTTTTGTCACATTTTTGTCATATTTTTTGTCATTTTTTTATAAATTTTTCATAAATTTCTTGTCAATTTTTTGTGACATTTTTGCCACTTTTTCAGCAATTTTTCGTCCCTTTTTTGTCAATGTTTTCTCACTTTTTTGTCACATTTCCATCATTGTTTTCGTCTCAGTTTTGTTGCTATTTTCACAGCTTTTTTCCAGAAGCTTTTGGACTGGGGTAAAGCCAAACTGGAGAAAATGTGCTCGGTTCAGGTGGGAGTTAAGGGGTTAAAGAGACAGTTACAAGGCAGTTATTCTAATTTACTGCATTTACAGACCAACAGAAGGTTTGTCATCATTGTAGTGAGATATAGACTGGTGCTATGGGACTGACAAAAGCAGAACACCCCCTCTTTAAGGGAGAAAACTAGCTAAAAATCTCCACATTGACTATTGTGGGAAAAATCTACATTTGAACCTGCAGTGTCTTGCATGAAGTCACAAGTAAAGGAGAGGTCACGCCTTCACAAAGATCTATCCCAGCTGAAGATTGCAGATAGCAGAGCAGGTTTACCAGAAACAATCGAGCAACAATAGGATCTTAAAATAGCCACTTCTCCCGCGCAATAGTAACTGCAGATGCTTACGTGTCTTTTTGTGTCTGAAACAAAGGGAATTCCCAGCCATTGGGGGAAACCTAACACAACAGGATGCAGCCCATAATGGCGGAGTGGGCTCTCATCTGAAAGAGCAGAGGGTGGAAGGAAGGCAGAGGCGAAACGAAGAGTCCGCAGCATCAACAGGACAGAGACCCTCAGCACACAGGCTGGATTTCCTCCCAAGCCAGCTCTATATTCTGAGAGAGGCAGTAAAGCTCCATTAGGCGATATCATCGGTTTGAACCAGAGCTAATCCAGGTCTAAGCCAAGTATAGGGCTGAAAGTGATCGATTATAGAAACCCAACTTAAAAACCTTTCTCTACACTGACATTTAACACCACACAGCTGCCCCATACACCACACGGATACAGGCAACATAGGTGAAGTGTCATAATAATAATGATAATAATAATACACTGCAAAAGGAATTTAACTAGATCAGTATAAACATCTCAATTTGAGCATAATAATCCAAATTTTTGTTGTTTTGACTGGTTAAGAAGTTGTTGGGCATTTGTCCTGGATTATTTCACTTGTTCTGAGATGTTTCTGACTCGTTTCGATACATTTCGTCCTTATTTCAGGTCATTTTCTTTGCCAATGGGGAAAGAAAACTGGTCTTATCTCATTGGCAATTTTACTTTCTTATTTCAAGCAAGATTTACCCTAGAACTGGTCTGAAATGTCCTCAAAGAAGCAAAGGAAACTCAGTCCGATCAGGAAAAGTGTCTAAATGAGTAAAAACCGCTCAAAACAAGAGACATTTCCTCAATTCAAGTCTTTAAAATATGACAAAAATGTGACAAAAAAATGGATAAAAAATGACAAAAAAATGACAAAAAATGACAAAAAAAATACAAAAAAACCCCAAAAATATGACCAAAAACTGACAAAAAACTGAAAAAAAAAATACAAAAAATGACAAAAATGTGATGAAAATTTGACGAAAAAAGGACAAAAAACTGACCAAAAAAAATACAAAAAATAACAAAAATATGACAAAAAACTGAAAAAAAAAAAAAATACAAAAAATGACAAAAATGTGATGAAAATGTGACAAAAAAATACAAAAAAACCCTAGAACTGGTCTGAAATGTCCTCGAACAAGCAAAGCAAACTCGGTCCGATCAGGAAAAGTGTCTAAATGAGTGAAAACCGCTCAAAACAAGAAACATTTCCTCAATTCAAGTCATTTAAGACAATGCTTGATATTTACTTTTTGTAGTGTAATAATAATGCATTAGTGGTGGTAAGCTTTACTATTGCGGCCACAGCTGCCCTGGGATAGACTGACAGAAGCAAGGCTACCAGTCTGCGGCAACGGCCCCTCCAACTTCCAACACTCTATATGGTGTTCCCAGACAGTCTCCCACCTGAGCACCCACCAGGCCCTTCCGTGCTCAGCCTCTGAGACCTGCCGGGATCGGGCGGAGCGAGGCCTTGTCCAATGGAGAGAGCCTGCTTTGAAATCATCCCTTTAAAACAACTGTCTTTTTAGGTCTGTTAGTTCTGGTTTGGTACTTTTTCCAACTTAGATCTTCTTTCAACATTAATTTTACTATCTTATTTATTTAAATGGACTATACAGAGTTATTTTCCTCCCCTACATGTTCCTCCATGTCCTAATGTGTAGAATGAGCTCAGACCTGTTCACCACAACTGCCTCTAAAATCCTGCTCTGTCACTCAGAAAGGTGTCACTTCGGGTCTGAAGTGCCGTCATGCACGAGCTTAATATAGAAGCTGCAGTGATGCATAAGACCTGAGGTGGCAGCAGTGAGTATAAAATGGGTAACTTGCATCTAGCCCCTTTAATCTAGGAACCAATCAGAAATGTTAGACAAGGCTTTCTAAGTCTTCATCTTCACTGGGTTCTGTTTGAATGAAATGACTGTAAACCAGTGGCGGCTGGTGATGTGAAAACCAGGGGGCGCTGTTGCCTCTACCTACCTTCAATTATATTTTAGAAGATACTTATAAACATTGTTTTTAACTTAAAAAAGAAAGTTATCTTAGAGGTATTTAATATTATTATTATATGTACAATATATCCAAAACTTATTGTTTAGTTTTATTCAACAAAAAAATGAATAATTTCTGACTAAAGTGTAACGATAGTCACTATACATGTTTGTGTTTTGCACCAACAGAACCAGAGCAAAGGCAGGAGGTGTTTCCTCTGTGATTTCATGTACAGTTTTAGTCTTTCACCTGTTAAATCTCTGATGACGCTGAGGCCACGCCCATCGGAGGTTTATTATTGTGCGTCTCTGATTGGTTGAATTGATGATATACAGTGCACTGCAAAAAGTGAATATCAAGCATTGGCTCAAATGACTTGAACTGAGGAAATGTTTCTTGTTTTGAGCGGTTTTCACTCATTTAGACACTTTTCCTGATCGGACCGAGTTTGCTTTGCTTGTTTGAGGACATTTCAGACCAGTTCTAGGGTAAATCTCACTTGAAATAAGAAAGTAAAATTGCCAATGAGATAAGAACATTGTTCTTTCCCCATTGGCAAAGAAAATGACCTGAAATAAGGACGAAACGTATCGAAACGAGTCAGAAACATCTCAGAACAAGTGAAATAATCCAGGACAAATGCCCAACAACTTCAACCAGTCAAAACAACTAAAATTTGGATTTTTATGCTCAAATTGAGATGTTCATACTGATCTAGTTCAATACTTTTTGCAGTGTGACGTTTTTATACCACATCAGAGCCATTGGTTAGATCTCGTGGGCGCTGTTCCCGCCGCCCCGAGCACAAAACTACACATTTATGAGGCTGTTGCAGCACAAGATGAACCAGGCTGACACACTGACACCTCCTTCACCTCCACCCCCCCTCACTCCAGTGTAAAAACACCTGAACATAAGAAAGTTATGATTTTGCTAAACTTAAAACTTTTTATTTTATTTGCAAAATTGATAGGAACTCTGGCTCTGAGTAAATGAAGAGAATCGTTGATCGTTTTCTGGTGAACACAGACTCAAACAGAGCAAGAATGACACTAAAATGTAGGATTTTTGAATATGGGTCTGTGTCTCGTCCAATCAGAAAGCAGACTCAGCAGTAAGCGCCTCCAACAAACATCCACTTTAAGTTTACTCCATCAACATGTCCTCAAGCGGCGTCACTTTGCTTTATGAAGTAAAGAGTCAGCCAAGCAATTCATCAAAACAAATATCTGTAGATCAATCAATGACCACAATGATCGAGCCCTAAAACCAGGATCGTCCGGTTTAGTCTTTGTAAATCCAAACTTACTGTGTCAGAAACGTTGAATTCAAATCTAAACACATTCTCACTCTGTGCACCCTTGAACATGGCCGATGCAAAGCAGAACATAAATGTCCTTCCCGCGTGATGAAACGGCAGACTAAGCAACAGTACGGGCTCCAGTTACTCCGCGCATTAAAGCAGCGCTGACCTTTATGCGGATACAAAAGCCAGGTAGTTTATGGAAAGCAGCTCCAATAAACCAGAGTAACGGGGAGAGCTCCCGGGCTCATAACACCGGCAAATATTTTCCCACGCAAGGCCCGTCCGAAACACACAAAAGACCTCTGTGTTTGTTACTGAACTTCAGAGCCAACAACCCACTATCAGTATTAAGGTGCTCCGGGTATCAAGTCAAATTTAAGACTTTTTAAGACACAAAATCTCAAAAATAAGACCTGTTTTTGAACAATATATAAATGGACTGTAAAGAAAATCACTGTCACAAAAATCCAAGAGTCAAACTAACTAACCATTCAAGTTTGAACAACCTTATCCCATAATAAGAATATTTAGATTGAATAATTACTCACAATTATCGACTGAATGAAAGAAAACAACAGACATTAAGTTTGTGTATTTAAAATGCTTTGTAATACTTGAGCTGGTTAAACATTCACTCTGATCTGTAAAATAATTGAAAGCACTTTTTCCTCACGTCAGATTTTTTTTTCATCACTTTTTTTGTCGGGCAGTCGACTCATTTTTGTCAAATTTTTGTCACTTTTTTCGTCAAATTTTTCAAAAATTTTTTTGTCACTTTTTGGTCAAATTATTCGCATTTTTTCGTCAAAGTCTTATCACTTTTTTGTAAATTTTTTCTCAATTTTTGGTCAAATTTTTGTCACTTTTTGGTCAAATTTTTGTCACTTTTTCGTCCGTTTTTTTTTCATTTTTGTCAAATTTTCGTGACTTTTTTGTTACTTTTTCGTCAAATTTTTCGGGGTTTTTTGTCATTTTTTTTGTCACTTTTTCCGTCAAATTATTAGCATTTTTTTCGTCAAAGTCTTATCACTTTTTTGTCCATTTTTTCTCAATTTTTCGTCACATTTTTCTCACTTTTTGGACACATTTTTTTCACTTTTTTTTCACTTTTTTCGTCAAATTTTTCGATTTTTTTGTCACTTTTTTGTCAAATTATTCGCATTTTTTCGTCAAAGTCTTATCACTTTTTCGTCACATTTTTCTCACTTTTTGGTCAAATTTTTTTCACTTTTTTGTCACTTTTTTCACATTTTCATCCTTGTTTTCATCTCTATTCGTCGCTATTTTCCCACCTTTTTTCCAGAAGCTTTTGGATTGGGGTAAAGCTGGAGAAAAAGTGCCCGGTTCAGGCGGGAGTTAAGGTCTTAACATGTTGCTTTGGTTTTGCAGAGTAATCATTCCCAGACTAACTGTTTTCCTGCGGTGGTCGCCTCTTCATCCCCAGGGATCCGTCACAGTCACAAGCTGCTAACAATATCCACAATAATGTCAACTGTCTAAAGTTAGCTTCAAAGCCGTGCTATTTTTTACCACAGCGGCACATGATGTTTGCCCCCGCTCTGATGCCACGGCCCAAACATTTATTCCAGCCTGACGTGGAGTAACATAAACCTGTCCTGAACCATGTTTGATAAGACACAGCTATTGTCAGAACTAGGGCGATGCTTTGTGTATTCGCACCCCGGGCATGTTCGCCTTGAATAGCATCGCCAGGGCAAACACGGCATGTGGTATCAGCCGAAAACACTGGTGTGGTGTCACTTGTGAGCAGTGGGCACAGTAGCAGATCTACGGGCTTATTCTTCAATAGCTTCAGATGTTAACCTCTTAACTCCCGCCTGAACCGAGAGGATCTTTTTCCGTCATCAGATTATTTTTCCACCATTTTTTTGTTGGGTGTTCAACTCATTTTTGTAACTTTTTGGTCATTATTTTATCAATTTTTTAATCACATTTTTGTCACATTTTTTTGGTCAATTTTTTAATCGCATTTTTGTCATTTTTTTGTCCATTTTTTGTAATTTTTTTGTCAAATTTTTATCACATTTTGTCACATTTTTGTCCTTTTTTGTATTTTTTTTTTGTCAATTTTTTGTAATTTTTTTTGTCAAATTTTATCACATTTTGTCACATTTTTGTCATTATTTCATCAATTTTTTAATCACATTTTTGTAATTTTTTGTCAATTTTTTTGTCACATTTTTATCACATTTTGTCACATTTTTGTCACATTTTTGTCCTTTTTTGTCCATTTTTTAATCACATTTTTCTAATTTTTTTGTCCAATTTTAATCAAAATTTTTTCACATTTTTCTCATTTTTTGTCACATTTTTCTCATTTTTTTTGTCAATTTTTTAATAACATTTTTGTCACATCATTGTCATTTTTTTGTCAATTTTTTGTTATTTTTTTGTCAAATCTTTATCACATTTTGTCACATTTTTGTCATTTTTTTATCCATTTTTCATCACTTTATTGCAATTAATCGAAATTCGATTACAACAGTAAACGATTACAAAATTAGCATAATCGCAAAAAAATCGCTTTTGTTTTTTTAATCACATTTTTGTCACATTTTTGCCACTTTTTCATCAATTTTTCGTCACTTTTTTGTCACATTTCCATCATTGTTTTCGTCTCAGTTCTGTTGCTATTTCCTCACCTTTTTTCCAGAAGCTTTTGGATTGGGGTAAAGCCAAACTGGAGAAAATGTGCTCGGTTCAGGTGGGAGTTAAGGGGTTAAAGACTGATTTCCTGTCTGTGTCTCGAGATAGGAGCATGTTTACATCAAGTACTGATATCACTGATAAGAAATGAGATGTTGATTTATTCACATGAACGACATTTATGTTTACATGTTTATTGTGCTTCTCCAGATTGAGCCCACACTGGTTGCTCGATCCAATGGCTAAAAGTAGTTTGCAGTTAATCTAAGCAGACTCTTTCTTCAGCCAAAATCCCAGCACCAGTGAAGTCCTAATAAGAACTATAGGCAGGCCTCCATCTGTTAAAGCTCGGCCATTTAATTCTGGAGCATCTAAGCTTAAAGTGTGGCATTTTCCAAACAGTAGGAGCTCCATCATACATAAACTCTTTAACCTGTTACTTGCTGATCAGGAAGTTAGGGTTCGGGCAGAGATAGGGAACCACTATCTCCAGAGCCACACGCCGCTCTTTAAAGCCTGTGGTTCGGCTCTCTGGAGCTTTGATGAAAACGTTCACCCATAATGTTCATGTAATTATAGGAGTGACAATCTGCAAAAGTATGAGGCTAAACCAGCGCCAGAACCAAGGCTGTGACAAGTGAATGAAGATACAAAAGGACCAGATCCGCTTCTATTTACCGTTTTACTTTGTATTCATTTATCCATCAACATACGATCAAAAGTGTGTCTGCTTTGTTGTTCTTTGAGACTCTCTCTCGGTTTAAAGAAGAACTGAGTCACTTGTTTACCTTAACAAATCCTTTCCGTCGTCCCTCTGGGGGTAATACAAGCGTTAGGCTGTATTCAGACCTGCACTGTTTGCTCCACTTTAAACGGATCAGGGTTCGTTTTGAACGCTGACTCCGGATTTTTTATGCAGGTGTGAATTCAACAAACGAATCCTGCTGCGGATCAAAGAACCGAGACCCACGTTTTCAAACGGACTCTGGTCCAGGTCGCTCCAGGTGTGAATCTAAACCACTGTTGATCCGAAACAACTGCGGGAACATGCGCCTGTTTGGGCTTAAAGGAATAGGCCACCGTTTTTTACATACCCCTTTTATCCGCTTAGAAAATCCACATTGTTTAATTGTGTGTAATTATACTTTGTAGTGGAACACTTCACGTAACCGTATTTAAATAGGGGAAACGTGGAAGAGCTTGGTAGCTTCTATCTTGACCTGTTTTGGAGCTATAGAGGAGAGAGGGAGAGGCTAAATGCTAACGCCGTCTGCGCTGTGTTTACGTGACTGAAGATCAGACAGGTCCTAAAGAACTCGTCACAGCTCAGGTAAGAACATTTCTCAGTATGGAAAAACGCTGGCCTGTTCCTTTAACAAGCCACCGTAGCAAGGCACCATGGGAAAAGTTATCCCTGCGCTAATGCTAACGCTAATCCTGGATGGATGCTACAAACATTTACATGTGACAAAAATGTGACAAAATGTAACAAAAAAGTGACAAAATGTGACAAAAAAGTGACAAAATGTGACAAAAATGTAAGAAAAAAAAGACAAAAAATGTATAATAAATCGACGAAAAAATTGATAAAAAATCGACGAAAAAATTACAAAAAATTGATAAAAAAAGACAAAATGTAAAAAAAAAAAAGACAAAACATTTATAATAAATCGACGAAAAAATTGACAAAAAAATTACAAAAATGTGACAAAATTTGACAAAATGTAAAAAATCCGCGCAGTAATCTTCACTTTACTGTGATGCCAAACTACTCCTGGTATTATTACGCCTTACAATATAGTTCCCCCTTTTATCCGCTTAGAAAATCCACATTGTTTAATTGTGTGTAATTATACTTTGTAGTGGAACACTTCACGTAACCATATTTAAATAGGGGAAACGTGGAAGAGCTTGGTAGCTTCTATCTTGACCTGTTTTGGAGCTATAGAGGAGAGAGGGAGAGGCTAAATGCTAACGCCGTCTGCGCTGTGTTTACGTGACTGAAGATCAGACAGGTCCTAAAGAACTCGTCACAGCTCAGGTAAGAACATATCTCAGTGTGGAAAAACGCTGGCCTGTTCCTTTAACAAGCCACCGTAGCAAGGCACCATGGGAAAAGTTATCCCTTCGCTAATGCTAACGCTAATCCTGGATGGATGCTACAAACAACGAGCCGTGGACAGACCTGGAGCCTCCTGGATATTTGGGCAGATGCACAAACACAACTGCGCTCGTGTTTAGCGAGAAAATAAAGGGGAGGAGCTTCGAGCGTCTCCTGAAGAGCCGCGGCGTCAAAGTGGAAAAAACTTCGCCAAACTTGAATGAAAGTACGAGACGCATTAAAGAAGAGGAGGAACAAGACCAACAGTTTGGACATAATGGAAACAAACCGCTCAGCAGACGACCCTTCATCCACACAAACCTCCTCCTCTGCTGCTCCGGGGAAGCTGAGGTTAAAGCTCAGTGGTTTAGCCTCTCACGTTTCTTTTATCATCATAGTAAGCGTCAAATTTTCATTTCTATTTCATTTGTTGTGGTCGTTGCCGTCCAATGGGAGCCTCGAGCGCCACACACGTGTTTACAAGATATAGTTCTCAGTCTGAAAACGAACTGCAGCTTCTGATCCGGAACAAACAAGCGGAGAAAAGGACTGTTCTGCTCTGAAATCACCCTTAATGGGAGGATTGGGGGGGTCTTTCATCTCCCCCTGGTGTCTCTGGCCAGAAAACCACCCTTACAACTTCCCTGCCTCTGAGTCGGAGGCGCAATACACACAAATGGGATCACGAAGAAGAAGCTAACAGGCTAACTGCGGGCTATAGCGCCACTTTAGCAATGTTTACAGCCAAGTTTGAGTGACAAGAATGATCTCCATTGTGTCATTGAGCTGTGGCACAATAGTGTAGTAGTATTAAAATAAAACGCAACATGCTACGACACCTGCAGTGGCGCTCATGGCCTCTAGGGGGATGAGTTACTGCTTTAAATCTGACCAAAGTGGCTCTTTTGATGTTGAAGGTTGCCGACCCCTGAGTCAGGGTTATGGGGGCGGCAAATGTGACTTAAGGGTTAGGGTTAAATCTCACTGATCTCACAGGGAGGATCTTAGCTTTCAAATGAAGTATCACACTGGCAAAGAGGCGGTAATCTCTCCAGACATTGCGCTTTAAGAGTTGGATATGGATACTTGGAGAAAATAACTCTAACATGGCAGATAACAGGTTAAAGGCCCCATATCTGCACTGCAAAAAGTGAATATCAAGCATCGGCTTAAATGAGTTGAATTGAGGAAATTTTTCTTGTTTTGAGCGGTTTTCACTCATTTAGACACTTTTCCTGATCGGACCAAGTTTACTTTGCTTGTTTGAGGAGAACTTTTTGTAATTTTTTTGTCGTTTTTTCGTCATTTTTTTAATCAAATTTTTGTCATTTTTTTGGTCAAATTTTCATCCATTTTTTGTCATTTTTTTGTATTTTTTTTTAGTCCTTTTTTGGTCATTATTTGGTCACATTTTTCTAATTTTTCTGGTCAATTTTTTGTATTTTTTGTCTTTTTTTTTGTAATTTTTTTGTAATTTTTCGTCATTTTTTAATCCAATTTTTGTCATTTTTTTGGTCATGTTTTGGTCAAATTTCAATGACTTGAATTGAGGAAATGTTTCTTGTTTTGAGCGGTTTTCACTCATTTAGACACTTTTCCTGATCGGACCGAGTTTGCTTTGCTTGTTTGAGGACATTTCAGACCAGTTCTAGGGTAAATCTCGCTTGAAATAAGAAAGTAAAATTGCCAATGAGATAAGACCAACTTTCTTTCCCCATTGGCAAAGAAAATGACCTGAAATAAGGACGAAATGTATCGAAACGAGTCAGAAACATCTCAGAGTGAAGTAATCTGGGACAAATGCCCAACAACTTCTTAACCAGTCAAAACAGCTCAAATGTGGATTATTGTGCTCAAATTGAGATGTTTACACTGATCTAGTTACATACTTTTGGCAGCGTGGTTTTAATTTGGCAAAAGAATTACTTTTCGAATGCATTTCTAACACGTCACTTCTTGGATTCGTGCACAGAAGACAAAGGCCTTTTTAACAAATGTCTGCTTTCATAACAGACTGAAGGACGAGACGAGTTTATTCCACTGCTGCCCTTTTGTTGATATTGTCCTGACCTCTTTAAGAGCTGCTAAGATTTAAGTTCGAGAAAAAGTTAGAGAAAAGACAAACTGAAACCAGGAAGAACGGGGAAGAATGAATCAAAAAATAAATCTATGTAGGCTTAACAAGTAGTCTAAATAAATATAAACAGCTCCATTAATCTGAATTTAATACTAACTTTGAATGCATTGCTTTCTGCGGTGTGGAAAGTCTATATGACGAATGCCCAGACGAGTTGTCCAAAGTTCAGGGCTGCCGAACCCGACTGTAATGATGGAGAGAATGCAAAACCACCTCTGTAGAAGCGTGTATTGTCGGCCGGGCTTTCATGTATTTCACAGCGCTGTCACCTCGGCCGCTGGTTACAAAGATGAAGGGAAGGAAGCGCTGTTTACATCTCCCAGACAAAGCTGCGCCTCCGTGTGACGGCCGGGGTGGAACGGGATGTGCGAGTGTCATCAGTCAAAGCCCTCAGAGAAGAGCAGACTCGGGCGGGACATCGAGCGGCTATTGTTTTATGTTTACACAGGGAATGTGAATGGAACAGGAAACCAGGTGTAAAACAAACAAGAGAAGACGAAATCAGAGCTAAAGGGACACGTTGGGGCTGGATTAGGGCTGAACTAGAGTAAAATCAAGACTGAAAGAACTCTCACTAGGTCTGAATTAGGAGTTAACCTCTTAAGTCCCGCCTGAACAGAGAGGAGCTTTTTCCTCACGTCATCAGATTTGTTTCCATCGTTTTTTTGTTGGGTTTTCAACTCATTTTTGTAACTTTTTTATCATTTTTTTGTCACATTTCTGTAATTTTTTGGTCATTTTTTGTCACTTTTGTCACATTTTTGTCTTTTTGTTTGTAATTTTTTTGTCATTTTTTGTCACTTTTTTTTGTCATTTTTTTGACCCATTTTTGTCATTTTTGTGTCATTTTATTGGTCGAATTTTTATCATTTTTTGTCATTTTTTGGTCATTTTTTGGTCATTTTTTGGTCATTTTTTTGTCATTTTTTTGTCATTTTTTTATCAATTTTTTTTATCATTTTTGGTCATTTTTTTGTCACATTTTTGTCATTTTTTTGTCATTTTTTGTCATTTTTTTGTCATTTTTTTGACCCATTTTTGTATTTTTTTTGTCATTTTTTCATCCATTTTTTATCAATTTTTTTATAATTTTTTTGTCACATTTTTGTTTCTTTTTTGTCATTTTTTCATCCATTTTTTTTATCAATTTTTTGTCATTTTTTTGTCAAATTTTGTCACATTTGTGTCATTTTATTGGTCAAATTTTTATCATTTTTGGTCATTTTTTGTCACATTTTTGTGACATTTTTGCCACTTTTTCATACATTTTTCATCACTTTTTTGTCAATGTTTTCTCACTTTTTTGTCACATTTCCATCATTGTTTTCGTCTCAGTTTTGTCGCTATTTTCCCACCTTTTTTCCAGAAGCTTTTGGATTGGGGTAAAGCCAAACTGGAGTAAATGTGCTCGGTTCAGGCGGGAGTTAAGGGGTTAATCAGATCTAGAATACAGCAAAACCGAGATTACTCCAGACACGGCTTATACAGGTAGAAGAAGGTCAAAGTTAATTGTTTTTAATCCCATTTAATGCAAAAAACACACTGCCTGGGAAAGCCGACGCAAAAAAAGGGTCACACTCTGGACTGCCTGATGACGGGGGAGCGTGACCACTGGACAAAGCCTTCTCCAGCACATCCCAAAGATTCTCAATGGGGTAAAGATCGGGACTCTGTGGCGGCATTTTTGATGAATTCATGCAGAAAATCTTAATCATGTTTAAAGCCACATCGTGTAGAATTTCACCCGATAATCAAAACTGAAACACAAGCATTTATTTGATGATGGTGATAGATATTTTCATACAAACGAGCCTTTGCTGTGAGCGGCTCACGTCTCCTAAGACTCCAGCTCGTTTCCATGGAGATTTAAATAGGTTTGGTCCTCATCCAAAATCCACTCTTTGATTACCCACTGCAGAAATAGCCTTTTCTGTGTCGAGCTGGTGATTTGGAGCAGGTTTTGTGTTGTATTTGTGTATTGATGGCAACAGGATAGCCCAAAATGTTACGCAGTGTGCCTTTAAGACCTTCATTTTGGCACAATTGATTCAATAAGTTCTAAGTAAGGGATAATGTATTCACTTTATTCCGCCCCGCCCACTTTTGCCACTTTTTGCGTTGTCTCGGCACCTCTTTTTCCAGACACTTCCGGTCGAGCGCGAAGCCCGTTCATTTTAACGCAGAACGAGGGAAAATATTCTCCGCTCAAACCTGATGTTCAGTCGATTGATTTGTGTAAAATGTCCGATGTTCATTTGCACCGACATGTCGACACTGCAGCGTTTCTCTGTCGGCCTGAAAACGGTTTTGTTTTCCTGTAGAGGCTGATTTTATGTGGACTTCTCCAGCCCCATGTTAACACATAGGAGAAAAGGGGCGGGCACAATTCATGGCGGCGCCCACGCGAACCTCCGGAATAAGGTGAATAGAACGCTGGTCATTATCGGGAAAATAAGCACCTTCAGGGCGAACCGTCTTGTTTCCACCTGAATGTGCTTATTTTCCCGATAATGACCAGCGTTCTATACATGATCCGCTTATTATTCGGCCATTTGCCAACTGAACACATACAACATAAACTTCGTACACTTTTATGAAGCTGAAAGGTTTATTTAATGACTTCCGCGACAAATAGTTCCCAAAAGTTTGTGCGTTGCTCGGCATCATTTGGCTAGGCTAGAAGCAGCAAGGCTAGCAGTTAGCCTAGCTACTTAGTTGAAGGTGCAGTTGGAGGAATGGTGGTGAATCTCTGGGTAAATTGAAAGTCAGACTCACGCTAACTTCACGAGCGATTCCCCGACTTCTCTCTCAGTGACGGGACAGATAGTGTCGCTGCTACGTACGTGCGGAGTGATATGAAAGCACCAACTCAGACGTGCTTTATCAGAAAATAATGACCGGGAGAACGTTGGGAAATCCCATTCAAATCAACGGAGCTTCTACTTACGCTGTGAAGAGCCGTATAATAATGCTTTTTAATGCCCCACGGAAACTCTGCTAAATCTAAACCACGCCTAATTCAAAACTCGGCTAAAAGGACCAACTCAGGAAAATAGGAAATCTAAATCACTAAACTTTAGGCTGAAGAAGCTAAAATAATAATAATAATAAAACTATATATAAGTAGATCTGAGCTCAGGAAAATGTATAAATGAGATAAACTAGAGCCAGACCAGGATTAAAGTGAATCCTTAACAAGCTCTTACCCAGAACCTAAACTAAAATGGCTATGAGAGACCTTCGCAGTAAGCAGTCTGTGCACGTCACGGATGGACAATGTTCGGAAGGATGAGTAATGTTCCTCAGAAACAGAAGCGAAACAGAAGTGCGGAGAAAGTTGGCGGTGACTAACTTGAAACGGCGGGAGGCCACGGGGCACTTCCATCATCCTCTCCACTGGGCAGCTCTGTGAAGCACAAGGGGAGGGAAGGATGTGGTCAGCGAGGCTCCAGGGGAACACAAGACAAACAGAAAGATTACCTAAAAATACACACAACGTGCTGAGGAATACACAGGGAATGCAATTTGAAAGGAAAAAAAGTGAGAATTTTCACATTCATGGCAGTAATGCTTTAGATTATTTACTAAAGACGATCCATTTGAAAGATATAACATCTGATTTACATGATACACTCCAAAAATGAAAACTGTTTAGCGGCAAATGAAAAGAACAAGGCCGTGGGAACCCAGGGTGCTGAGGGCGCCGCAGCACCCCCTGGTGGAAAGTTTGTGAACTGCAGGCGATATTAACCCCTTAACTCCCGCCTGAACCGAGCACATTTTCTCCAGCTTTACCCCAATCCAAAAGCTTCTGGGAAAAAGGTGAAAATAGCAACAAAACTGCGATGAAAACAAGGATGGAAATGTGAAAAAAGTGAGAAAATATTGACGAAAAAGTGACAAAAAATGTACAAAAATGTGATAAAAAATTGAGAAAAAGAGGATGAAAAAGTGATAAGAATTTGACCAAAAAAGTGAGAAAAATTTGACGAAAAAGTGACGAAAAAGTGACAAAAAATGGACAAAAAATTGACAAAAAATTGAGAAAAAAGTGAGAAAAATTTGACGAAAAATTGAGAAAAAAAATGGCCGAAAAAGTGATAAGAATTTGACCAAAAAAATGCGAATAATTTGACGAAAAAGTGACAAAAAAGTCACGAAAATTTGACAAAAATGAGACGACTGCTCAACAAAAAAAGTGATGAAAAAAAATCTGTTGTGAGGAAAAAGATCCATTTAGTTTTGTAGGTCTTTCAAATGAGGCGTTACACTGGCCTACAGGATTTGGGTAAAGCTGAACTGGAGAAAATGGTTCGGTTCAGGCGGGAGTTAAGAGGTTAATAAATAGGATTTATGCACAGAAAAAGTATTTTGGGGGTAAATGTTGTCCCTCAGCGCCCCCTAACTAAAACATCTTCCCACGGCTCTGGCTCCAAGAACAAAAATGTGCTGGAAAAGTAACAAAAAAGTGACAAAAACAAAACAAAATGTGACAAAAAAGTAATGAAGAAGCAGCAAAAAAGCAACAAAAACAAACATCAACAAACAAAAATGCCGGTGTGAAAAAAAGTTACCGTCACTTTTCTAGATTTTATCTTTCAAATGAGGCGTTACAGTGTTGCTCTCCAGTCAAGAAGCCTTTAGATTTGGGTAAAGCCGAACTGGAGAAAATGCTCTCGGTTAAAGGGGCTGTAAGGAGTTTAAAAATGTTAAAACTACTTAAAAGTATTATCCTCCCCCTACATGTTCATGTGTAGAATGAGCTCAGACCTGTTCTCCACAACTGCCTCTAAAATCATTCAGAAAATTGTTAATTCGGGTTCAGCTTAATATAGATCAGGGGGCCCAAACTTTTCGTCTCCGAGGGCCAAATGAAAAAGTGCCTTTGAGTCGCGGCCAAACACGACAATGTCAAGCACGAAAAACACATACTGCAAATTCTAAAGCTACTTTATTTTATTTACTTTTTATTTTTTCAATAGCCCACATTTGCATTTGATTTTATCTATGCAAATAACAAGTTTTTGTCAATTTTTTATCACATTTTTGTCATTTTATTGTCACATTTTGGTCATTTTTTCGTTAATTTTTTTGTCAATTTCTTGTGACATTTTTGTGACATTTTTGCTACTTTTTCATCAATGTTTTCTCACTTTTTTGTCACATTTCCATCATTATTTTCGTCTCAGTTTTGTCGCTATTTTCACAGTTTTTTTCCAGAAGCTTTTGGATTGGGGTAAAGCCAAACAGGAGAAAATGTGCTTTTTAACTTTTTAACATATACTGTTGTCGACGTCACAACCTTTGCAATAAAAGTTGGAAAACTGTAAAAGTTGATGCTACAACGCTCTGTAATTGATAAACACCACAACAGTGTTTCCTTAACTTTGTGAAAGGAGTGAAACAGCGCCCCCAATTTGACGCTGGTGGTCAGAAAGTGTACTGCATCCATATTTACCATTGAGAATGAATGAGTTAGTATTAACCACACACAGCGCAAAAGTAGGTCACTCTCTGGCCCCATTTTGGGCACCCCTGATATAGAAGCTGCAGCTACATGTAAGACCTGAGGTGGCAGTAGTGAGTATAACATGGCTGACTTGCATCTAGCCCCTTTAAGGCGGGTGGTTAGAGGTGAACATATGTATTTGTGGAAGTGTCGCATTTACGCTAATTTGGGCTCCGTCAAGGGGCTAGATGCAAGTTAGCTATTTCACACTCACTACTGCCACCTCAGGTCATACGTGTAACTGGACTTTCCATATTAAGCCTGTGCATGACGGGAATTCAGACCCGAAGTGACACGTTTTTGAGTGACAGTGCAGGATTTTAGAGGCAGGTCTGGGCTCATTCTACACATTAGGACATTGTTGGAACATGTAGGGGGAGGAAAACACATCATTTTAATATTTTTAAACTCTGTAAAATTCCTTTAAGTCTAAATGAAGCAGATCTAAAATGTATCTGGCTGTAGAAAACAGGGATTGAACAGAACAGGGCTTTGCTAGCATGAGTTTACAGTGAGTCAATTGTTTGTTGATCCGTGTGTTATTAGGAAGCTTCTGGGGGGAAAGAGTTTGGGATATAAACATAGACTAAACACTAATGGAAAGTTTATGGAGAAGCTTAGTCACACAGGTAAAAAAAAACAACAACATCTGGACCTACTTCATGAGAGATTCCACTAGAACCTTTTCTCACTTTGTAATCCGAAACGCGAACTCACCTCCCGACGCCTCGTCAGCCGCGAAGTCTTCGTCGTCGTCCAGTAAACTCTGTGAAGCCTGAACTCTTTTCTCCGCCTCCAGATCCTCCGGCACCGGGACCTCCCCCCACACTTTAGAGGCTCGGGACACCTGCAGCAAACAAAGAGAGCAACAGATTTATGAGCACTGAGGAAAAGCCTGATAATACACGGTTTGTCTCTTGTGAGTTATCTGAAAGGGGCGGGACCAAAATCAAACTTCAGCGAGATATAATGATGTGTATTATCAATCTAGAGCAGGGGTGCCCAAAGTGGGGCCCAGGTTGGTACTTTTGCGCCGCATCTGGTCAATAACTCTCTCTCCCGTTCATTCTCAATGGCAAATATAGATGCAGTTCACTTTTTGTCCACCAGCGTCAAATTGGGGGCGCTGTTTCACTCCTTTCACAAAGTTAAGGAAACAAAAATCGTTGACATCTATGACTTATAAAAGAATTTATGCTGAACTGACACTTTCAAAATGATATAATATGGCATTTTCTTTGACTTAAAGAAATGAATGAGGTAAAGTCACTGTAGGTACTGCAGGTACAGGTGGTGCTGTTGTTTCCATTTTGCTCTATATCGCTACAATAATTGATTTTGTTCTACTAAAACTAGGCTTTTGTAGCATGTTAACCCCTTGACTCCCACCTGAACCGAGCACATTTTCTCCAGTTTGGCTTTACCCCAATCCAAAAGCTTCTGGAAAAAAGCTGTGAAAATAGCAACAAAACTGAGACGAAAACAATGATGGAAATGTGACAAAAAAAGTGAGAAAACATTGACAAAAAAATGACAAAAATGTGACAAAAAATAACAAAAATATGATAAAAAAAATTGACAAAAAATGACAAAAATTTGATGAAAAATTGACCAAAAAATGATAAAAAAAAGTTACAAAAATGAGTTGAATACCCAACGAAAAAATGATGGAAAAAAAATCTGATGACGTGAGGAAAAAGATCCTCTCGGTTCAGGCGGGAGTTAAGAGGTTAATTGCATAGATTGAATTAAATGCAAAGGTATACCAAAAAAGAAAATAAAGTAACTTTTATTATTTGCAGTTATGTGTTTCACACTTGAGATCGCCGTGTTTGGCCCACGACTCACAGGCACTTTTTCATTCTGGCCCTCGGAGACAAAAAGTTTGGGCACCCCTGATCTAGAGTAAGCTTTCAGTTCAGAGCTGACAACAATGACCTACATTTGGTGGTAAGTTACACATAAGTTGGCAGGCGGTCAGGTCAGAGTACACAAAGCTGCCACGCTTAACACTTTCAGACAACTTTCCCCCTGGATATTTCACCTTTAATAACTTGAAAGTGGACATCGGGCCTAGATGAGCTGTACACTGCAAAAAGTGAATATCAAGCATTGGCTTAAATGACTCGAATTGAGGAAATGTTTCTTGTTTTGAGCGGTTTTCACTCATTTAGACACTTTTCCTGATCGGACCGAGTTTCCTTTGCTTGTTTGAGGACATTTCAGACCAGTTCTAGGGTAAATCTCGCTTGAAATAAGAAAGTAATGCTAAGTAATAAGAAAGTGTACTAACATTTTGAATTTCCTAATGTACACGATGTAATTAATGTCTTATCATGTTTATTCAGTGGTTCTTAAACTTTGAAGCGCTAGTGGGACGAGTGTGGGTTTTAAAATCAAACCTGCAACAAACCAGCTGCCCCAGTACTACCATCCCAAACTAAGATAAATTAATATAAAACAATCATTAAACACTCCAAACAAGATAAAAATGTGTATAAGGATGAACAGAACAAAGGAAGACTGGTGGAGTGCCCAATAATAAAAATAATATGGAATTCATGAAAAATATGTCGAGGACTTGTAAGTCTTGTCTTTGTGTTTGTTTGTCTTAGTCCGGAATTATCTTTCTGTGTAATGTATTGTGATTTGGGCATTGTTGTGTTATTTATGTTTTTTTGTTTTATTCAATGTCTACTGTGACTGTGTCTATGTCTGAGGTGAATGAATGAATAAAAAAACAAAATAAATAAATAAGAAAGTAGTATTGCCAATGAGATAAGACCGTTTTTCTTTCCCCATTGGCAAAGAAAATGACCTGAAATAAGGACGAAATGTATCGAAACATCTCAGAACAAGTGAAATAATCTGGGACAAATGCCCAACAACTTCTTAACCAGTCAAAACAATTAAAATTTGGATTATTGTGCTCAAATTGAGATGTTTATACTGATCTAGTTAAATACTTTTTGCAGTGCACAAACATTAACATGGGTTTGTCTTCAGGTGTAGCATTGACATTGTAAAGACGTGGGAGACTGTGCTTGTCAGGATTTAGAATTGGCCTGGACCTTCTACAGCCTGTAATGAGAGTGACAAGTCTTCACTTCCGACTAAAGGCATGCTAACATCGACTGATTGTGTTCTCTCTATAACGCAAACAAAATCCAGGAAATGGAGTAGGAGAAGAAGCAACCAAAGTAAACAGCTTTACCCAAAACTGCCACTGAGGCAAAACACTCCAAGGACGCTTTTGACAAGAGAACACTCGCTTTAAAAACAAAATGGCGCACATGTCTCCTGTGTGTGCAGTGTATGTATGCAGGTTATTTACAACACATGCTAACACAGATGCCTTACATTGAAGATAAGCTAAAGATAACCTCGACTAGACGATTATCAGAGGAAGTCCAAAGAATCGCCTTTGAAAACAGCACTTCCTGGTGACAGTTGTGTAGAGGGTTCAAATGGAGTGTCTGTTTAGATAGAATTCACAAAGTAGTATTTTTGAGGTAAAAGCTATGATTCCTTATAATCATGGTTTCACAGGTGACGACCAAGCTTGCTCACAGTATATCTACAAATTAAAGGTGCATTATGCAACTTTTTATGTGAAACAAAAGCGTTTATTATTGGTGTGTTTGACCCTTCAGAAACCCAACAGTTGCTCGGTGCCATTTCCATCACAGTGGCCTCTGTGATGCTCCAGGTTCAATCGTTTTTAGAGTTTTTTTAATTTTTTTATTACTTTATTGTGTGGTTTTACATTTCAGATGTGCACATTTTTACATTTCTGTTATTACACACAATATTTAGTCTTTTTTTTCCCTCTCCCCTTGTGTAGCAAATAAAATCAACAAACAAAAGGAGCTATTACATACCTGATGCGCTGTGACAGTGGTTCGAATTCATACATTATAGCTAAAAATTAAAATTAAAAAAAAAACACAGAGAAAATAATAATAATAATAATAATAATTCCTTGTTTTATACTACATCAAAGCTGCCATGTATTTGGAAAAAATGGAAAGGGACTCCCCATCATGGGATTCTAATTCTTAAAATGTGTATATTCTAATATATACTATATATACACCTATATACACATTTTTATTATCATTATTATTTTTTTATTATTATTATTAATTTATTTATTTTATGTTACTATATGAATCTGTCTTGGTTGAATAGAGACCATTTGTTTTGGAACTCAGCTTCTTTATCATTTATTACATGAGTCAATCTTTCCATACGTTGTGTGCTTTCTACAGTAGTTTTTAGAGTTTTTGGCAGGTTTTCACTGCTGACGGACCGCCCTCAAAAGGAAACCTACAAACAATTGATCCTGGAGCGTCGTAGAGGCCACTGTGATGGGAATAAAGTCAAAGATTCTCTCAATAAGAATGCATTGTTTTTGTTGTCTAACTCATTGATTGTTCCATATCTGACCTATTGCATTGAAGTGTGGGGAAGTGCCTGCAAAACATACATTAATCACATGTTTCTGTTACAGAAAAGAGCGATTAGAGTCGCCAGTGGAAGTGGATACAGAGACCAGACCAATCGTTTATTCATACAACTAAAAAACACTGACATTTTGTGAATTATTAGAGTTTAACCTTTTAAAAACCATGTATAAAGCTCACCTGGAAAGTTTACCAAATAATCTACAAAACAGATTCAATAAGAGGAAAGGCAGAAATGAACTAAAAGGTACTGAGGTTTTTAGCAAAGGAAAGATGTTTCTCGCTCTGTGGAACAGTCTTGATCGTAAAGTGAAAACTTCTAAGTCCATTGATGTGTTTAAGAAATATGTAAAATTATCAATGCTACAAAAATATGACACTGCGGAGAAGCAGATCAACTTTATTTATGTATTTTGTGTTTTGATGTCTTGGACAAGAAAAAGAAAAGAAAAGAAAAAAGACGTCTGCATGAGACAGTTTAACATTTAACTGAACTGGAACTGTAAATGATTTTGTGTTGATTTGGGGCAGACATTATAAGTTTTTACTTCTTTCTGCTCCTTTTCATTCATGCTAAATGCAGTTGAATGAAAATGAAAAATGAAAATGGAAGTAAAGGTGCCGTATTAACCACCCATGTAGCCACTGGGTCACAGAAAGGTTTAAAGTTGCATAATGCACCTTTAAATCTCCTAACCATCATTCTATGACTCTACTGGGATGGCAGCTGCAGTAGCTTGATGTTTGCATTACTTTGGCTGATGCTTAGACATAATTCATCATTAGGAACAAGAAAATAAACGTTGGTCCGAAAACAGCTTGGACACGCTCCATAACAGGCTAACGAAAATCCATTATCTCGCTATTTTCCAACGACGATCCAGCTCATACAGGTCGACAAGTAAGAAAGAAGAAAAAAAATCATAAAATGTGCTTTAACATTCCCTCGACAGAAGCCCTCGCGGCGAAAACCTCTGAAATACCTCGACTCCGGCTTTACCTCCAGCGGATCACGGGAACATTATGTCACAAAGACGAGCAGTAAAAGCAGCTGAAATGGAACACCTCAGAGAGCAGCCAGTTAAACACCGCACTGTGATCTCTGTCAGTGAATGTGTGCGGAACAAAGGACGAGGGAGATACAGAGGGAAAGGAGAGGAGGTTCTGATGAGATACAGTTTCACAAAGGCCAATACGATCTGTGTGATACAGCGTGATTAGGTTTTGCAATACCTGATAACCTAAAAAGCTTCCAAAAGTTATAAACTCAGTGTTAATTTGACATTTGGTGAAATATGTTGTTAAAGGAACAGGCCAGCGTTTTTCCATACTGAGATATGTTCTTACCTGAGCTGTGACGAGTTCTTTAGGACCTGTCTGATCTTCAGTCACGTAAACACAGACGGCGTTAGCATTTAGCCTCTCCCTCTCTCCTCTATAGCTCCAAAACAGGTCAAGATAGAAGCTACCAAGCTCTTCCACGTTTTCCC
Organism: Gobius niger; assembly: GCF_951799975.1. Taxonomy (NCBI): domain Eukaryota; kingdom Metazoa; phylum Chordata; class Actinopteri; order Gobiiformes; family Gobiidae; genus Gobius; species Gobius niger. Next base: position 1,059,657 of record NC_136857.1, on the reverse strand, counting down.
TATTTAAATATGGTTACGTGAAGTGTTCCACTACAAAGTATAATTACACAAAATTAAACAATGTGGATTTTCTAAGCGGATAAAAGGGGGAACTATATTGTAAGGCGTAATAATACCAGGAGTAGTTTGGCATCCGCGCAGTACTGCGCGGATTTCGAACTACTCCTGGTATTATTGCTCAACAAAAATGTGACAAAAATGTGACAAAAAAGTGACAAAAATGTGACAAAAATTCAACAAAAAAGTGACAAAAATTCAACAAAAAAGTGACAAAAAAGTGACAAAAATTCAACAAAAAAGTGACAAAAATGTGACAAAAATTCAACAAAAACTCAACAAAAAAGTGACAAAAATTCAACAAAAACTCAACAAAAAAGTGACAAAAATGTGACAAAAACTCAACAAAAAAGGACAAAAAAATGACAGAAAATGTATTAAAAATTGACGAAAAAATGTGCAGTAATCTTCACTTTACTGTGCGGATTTCAAACTACTCCTGGTATTATTACGCCTTACAATATAGTTCCCCCTTTTATCCGCTTAGAAAATCCACATTGTTTAATTGTGTGTAATTATACTTTGTAGTGGAACACTTCACGTAACCATATTTAAATAGGGAAAACGTGGAAGAGCTTGGTAGCTTCTATCTTGACCTGTTTTGGAGCTATAGAGGAGAGAGGGAGAGGCTAAATGCTAACGCCGTCTGCGCTGTGTTTACGTGACTGAAGATCAGACAGGTCCTAAAGAACTCGTCACAGCTCAGGTAAGAACATATCTCAGTGTGGAAAAACGCTGGCCTGTTCCTTTAAGAGCCATGAAGTAGACCCGCACTGCTGCCTTATCCTCTCCTGGCACAATCCTAGACGACCTTTGACCCTCTAGTGACGGGTGGAGCCTCATTATAGTAACAGGCTTGATACAAATACATCAGAACATATCACAAAATACAGTCCAATCCTTCTTTAAAGGTAATAATGCATTGGTTTTATATAGAGCTTTTCTGGACACTCAAAGACGCTTTACATTGCACTGTTCGTTCACTCCACACTCGGTGGTTAGGGTGAGGGTTGGAGCGGCCGATGGCACAGATTGGCAGCCACCAACGATGCAGTGAACGAATATTGACTCCAGTTTGAACTTCCTCTCTCACTCCTTATTTTGCATTCTAAAAGACTATCTAAAAATGTATGAACTGTATCTATGACCTGAAATGTATCTGAACTATCACAAGGATTCACCTCAACAGAAAATTCCTTTGGAGAAACTGCAGAGGGAAAGATCACTGCTAAATAACTGCTGTTTGTAATTTGCCAACAGGATAAATAAGGAATAAAAGTATTTGTTGGATTGAAGGCGTTCGACTGACTGCACTCATGTGAAGGCCCAGGTCATGAGTAGGGCTGGGCACCGTTAAACGATACCAGTACGGTATCGAAAATGAAGGTTTAGGTACTACCGGTATCGGAAAAATAAAAGTATCGAACGCAGGTACCGAAAAGAAATATAAAATCTTTATATTCAAGCATAAAGTTGTTGGTTATACAAATTAAAAAAAAAAAAAAAAAAAGTGAAAGACAAGTCAAAAAATAAAAAAAATTAAAGAATGCAAATAGTGGGAAAAATGTTGTTAAAATTGGGAAAAATTTGGGGAATCAAAAATATATAATATAATCAAAAGGGAAATAACGTGGGGAAAAAATTGAAGAAAAAAAAATTGGGGTAAATTAGAAAAAAAAGGGGAAAATTGGGAGAAAAAAAACACACACAAAAAATTTGGGGAAAAATTTGAAGAAAAATTTAGGGCGGACATTTTTCTTCTAAATTGTTAAAAATGGGGGGAAAAAATAAGAAATGTGGAAAGTTTTTTTTCCGCCTGTTGTTAAAGGAAGTTTAATCTCAAACAACCAATACAAATGTAAAAGAAATTAAATGGAAGGAAAAGAATAAATTAACATTATTCATCTGTTTTATGGTTCTAGATGAAAAATAATTAAGTATCGGTACCGAAAACTAAGTATCGTTAAAGTACCGGTATCGGAAAAAATGTAACGGTACCCAGCCCAGGTCATGAGGCTGCGTGTGGTGGAGCTACTGCAGTGACGAAGTGTGAACCACAGAACATGAAAAATCCTAATTAAAGGGCGAGTAAATATAGTCTGAACATGTGCTCGCTTTAACCCTGCGTGACCGTCCGTGTGTGGTGGCGGTTTTTGCTACGAGGCCTATTTTAATTCAGTGGAGCAGACGCTGAACTGACAAACATCTTCTCCAAAGAGAATCTAATCCAAAAGTGCTGGAGATATTTTCTTTTGTGAGGTTTAAGGTTGAGTTATCAGTGCTGTTCTAAGCCGAGCTCTATCACAGACAGATTGCAGGAATGTCTAATTTCACCTCTGATATCTCAGCCAGCCTCTTAGGGCCACTCTCCGTGAAGAGCCTGCAGCAGCAGCCAGTCGCCTCATATCTGATCATCTTGATAAAGTCTATTGTCTGGGGCCACAGCGACCACAAAGAAGGTCTAATCTCTCTCTCACCCTCAGTCTGCAGCACAGGGGACCCACAGGCCCAGATCCCGCCTGGCAGGGTGCCACCCTGGCATTTGGTATTGCCATGGCCTGCCAGTTCCTATAACCACCAACGCTGCTGTGGTACTTTTCCCATTTAAGTGGCTCGGGCTAATAAATAACTTCATCCATCCCCTCAAATCCTCTCTGCACTCACTGAACACCCTTACAACAACAATCCCGGGACGTTTTCAAAAGGAAAGCGCTGACGGGACACATTCTTTTCAGCCGCTCCGACCAGCCGACCATTAGAGAGATCATCACTGCTTCCCACTGCCTCGGGACAGGGCATCCTCCCGCTGTGGGGCTGGGCTCAACCACGCTAACGTTCACAGGTCAAGATCAGACCGAAACTGCTGTGACGGCCAAAAGATGCTAACCAGAGCATGTCCGAACGTTTTAATTTAGAGCCATTGAAAAATAAAAGTAGCTGAGCGTAACAAATGGGTGGTGGCTTGTTTCGGTTAATCAGGAAGAAGTACATTTTGGTGGCCTTGTTTCAGAGGCAGCATTCTGTGTGTACAGGTCCTTCTCAAAAAATTAGCATAATGTGATAAAGTTAATTCTTTTCCATAATGTAATGATAAAAATTAAACGTTCATATATTTTAGATTCATTGCACACCAACTGAAATATTTCTGGTCTTTTATTGTTTTAAAACTGATGATCTTGGCAAACAGCTCATGAAAACCCAACATTTCTATCTAAAAAAATTAGCATATTTCATCCGACCAATAAAAGAAAAGTGTTTTTAATACAAAAAAAGTCAACCTTCAAATAATTATGTTCAGTTATGCACTCAATGCTTGGTGGGGAATCCTTTTGCAGAAATAACTGCTTCAGTGTGGTGTGGCCTGGAGGTGATCAGCCTGTGGCACTGCTGAGGTGTTCTGGAGGCCCAGGATGCTTCGAGAGCCGCCTTAAGCTCATCCAGAGTGTTGGGTCTCTCAACTTTCTCTTCACAATATCCCACAGATTCTCTCTGGGGTTATAGGTATATGAGGTTATATATTATTAGGCTTGAGGGTGTCAGTGATGGCCTTCTGGACAGCAGTAAGGTCAACAGTCTTACCCATGACTGCGGTTTTGAGTAATGAACCAGGCTGGGAGTTTTTAAAAGCCTTAGGAATCTTTTGCAGGTGTTTCGAGTCAATGAGTTGATTCAGATGATTAGGTTAACAGCTCGTTTTGAGAACTTTTTCATGATATGCTATTTTTTTTCAGATAGGAATTTTGGGTTTTCATGAGCTGTTTGCCAAAATCATCAGTTTTAAAACAATAAAAGACCTGAAATATTTCAGTTGGTGTGCAATGAATCTAAAATACATGAAAGTTTTTCAATTTTTATCATTACATTATGGAAAAGAATGAACTTTATCACAATATGCTATTTTTTTGAGAAGGAACTGTATATACTGTACATATTTATAGATTCGTGCCCTACTGTAAGTATGTGTACTTAGCATGTGGTAAAAATGACCATAATGCAAACTTTCCCTGTGATAAGAGGTCAATAAGAGTTTGACAAAGGCCTCACTGTGGTCCCTTCTGCCACACATATACAGAATTATTTTCAAAACCTTTGGGAGTAAAAAAAAGCTCAACCTTTTGATCACAGTGGACGAAAATCAGTCCAGATCCCCGTTGACCCTTGGAAGTATATTTCACAAAGCCACAATTGCTACTGCATTCTCGTCGTGGCTCTTTTTGACCTTTACTCAGCCTTGGAGTCGAGGCATGTCGGCGTGTTTAAAGTTATCTCTCCCTCAAGATAAAGGTCCAGACTCTATAACTCCTGCCACTCCGCCCTGCGTCGTCGTAGGGCTGTGCAATTAATCGAAATTCGATTACGATTTCGATTACAACAGTAAACGATTACAAAATTAGCATAATCGCAAAAAATTGATTATAATTTTTTTTTCTAATTTTTTTTTTTTTCAATATATATTTTTTTTTTTTCTAATTTTTAATTTTGGGATTTTTGTCACTTTTTTGATGGATTTTTGTCTTTTTTTCTGCTGGATTTTTGTAATTTTTTTGATGGATTTTTGTCACTTTTTGATGGATTTTTGTCTTTTTTCTGCTGGATTTTTGTCTTTTTTTCTGATGGATTTTTGTCACTTTTTTGATGGATTTTTGTCTTTTTTCTGCTGGATTTTTGTCTTTTTTTCTGCTGGATTTTTGTCTTTCTTTGCTGGATTTTTGTCACTTTTTTAATGGATTTTTGTCTTTTTTTGATGGATTTTTGTCACTTTTTTGATGGATTTTTGTCACTTTTTTAATGGATTTTTGTCTTTTTTTGATGGATTTTTGTCACTTTTTTGATGGATTTTTGTCACTTTTTTGATGGATTTTTGTCACTTTTTTGATGGATTTTTGTCTTTTTTTTAATGGATTTTTGTAATTTTTTTGATGGATTTTTGTCTTTTTTCTGCTGGATTTTTGTCACTTTTTTGATGGATTTTTGTAATTTTTTGATGGATTTTTGTCATTTTTTTAATGGATTTTTGTAATTTTTTGATGGATTTTTGTCATTTTTTTGATGGATTTTTGTCATTTTTTTGATGGATTTTTGTCTTTTTTCTGCTGGATTTTTGTCACTTTTTTGATGGATTTTTGTAATTTTTTGATGGATTTTTGTCATTTTTTTAATGGATTTTTGTAATTTTTTGATGGATTTTTGTCATTTTTTTGATGGATTTTTGTCATTTTTTTGATGGATTTTTGTCATTTTTTTAATGGATTTTTGTCATTTTTTTGATGGATTTTTGTCTTTTTTCTGCTGGATTTTTGTCACTTTTTTGATGGATTTTATTAAAGGCAACAAATAATCGTTTGAATAATCGTGATTTCAATTATGACAAAAATAATCGTGATTATTATTTTTTCAATAATCGAGCAGCCCTATCTCTCCCTCAAGATAAAGGTCCAGACTCTATAACTCCTGCCACTCCGCCCTACGTCGTCGACACCGCTCCCTCCTGCTTTTCGCTATCGGACCTACTTTCTGCAATATTCATGTCACATATGGCAACCAGGTACACCCTTGAAGGAGTACACGCATAAATATTGCAGACACATTGTACACAGACGCCAGAGGAATTCCACTGTTTACTTAAGATCTACCCGACCCCTACGACAACGCCGGCAAGAACGGACATGAAGGGCCGGGAAAGCGACGGAGAAACCCACCGCCCGTGCATAGTTCTGCCCGGTTGTGTTTGCTATGTGCGCAGGAAATTGCATTTTTGTTCACGAGCAGGAGATAAGGCGAAAGGCCGGGTGCTCGTGGATGTTTTTTCGGCAGCTGTCTTGTCTTGTAGCTGGGGGCCCGCTGTCATCTCCAAACGCTGGCTCAGGGCGGACTTTTCACAGCCACGCGCCGACAGAATCTCCGCTTATGAGGCTTTTTTTCCTGTGGCACGTCTTGTAACGCAGACCGGGAAATGTTGATTCAAGTTTGTGTTTGTATCGATGATTCATTGCAGTGAACCTGAGCGCTTACGGGCCATCACGATACGGCAATTTGGAGCCATGAAGGCAAGACTGGGCTTTTGACCCAACTCTGGAGAGGAGGAAAACTACAAGGGCATTTTGGGACTTGTACTTGCAGCTGTAAAAACACTATGGATCTGAAAGAGTCCTGGATACTTAGTTCATTGTTTTGTTTTTGTTTGTCGTGTACTCGATGTTTGACTTGAAATTTCATCTGGATCGGCTTCAGTTACAGAAATTAAATAATCTTCAATCCCGGCAGTGATATAGATATTTAAATTGGTGGTGGAATATTCTGCATAATGATTATTATCAGACCACATTAAACAGGACGACTGCACCAGTAGGGCTGTTCAATTAATCGAAATTTGATTACGATTTCGATTACAACAGTAAACGATTACAAAATTAGCATACTCGCAAAAAAACTATTATAATTTTTTTTTTTTCAAATTTTTTTCTTTTTCAATTTTTTTCAAATTTCTTTTTTTTCCAATTTTTAATTTTGGGATTTTTGTCTTTTTCTGCTGGATTTTTGTCACTTTTTTGCTGGATTTTTGTCACTTTTTTGCTGGATTTTTGTCTTTTTTTGCTGGATTTTTGTCACTTTTTTGCTGGATTTTTGTCACTTTTTTGCTGGATTTTTGTCACTTTTTTTTGCTGGATTTTTGTCACTTTTTTGCTGGATTTTTGTCATTTTTTTGCTGGATTTTTGTCTTTTTTTGCTGGATTTTTGTCACTTTTTTTGCTGGATTTTTGTCATTTTTTTGCTGGATTTTTGTCTTTTTTTGCTGGATTTTTGTCACTTTTTTTGCTGGATTTTTGTCACTTTTTTGCTGGATTTTTGTCACTTTTTTGCTGGATTTTTGTCACTTTTTTGATGGATTTTTGTCACTTTTTTGCTGGATTTTTGTCACTTTTTTGCTGGATTTTTGTCACTTTTTTGCTGGATTTTTGTCACTTTTTTGTTGGATTTTTGTCTTTTTCTGATGGATTTTTGTCTTTTTCTGATGGATTTTTGTCACTTTTTGATGGATTTTTTTAAAGGCAACAAATAATCGTTTGAATAATCGTGATTTCAATTATGACAAAAATAATCGTGATTATTATTTTTTCAATAATCGAGCAGCCCTATGCACCAGGGACATGGGATATTTGTGCTGGGAATAACAAATGTGTGACTTTAAAGTAGGCATTAAAATGAAATATTATACTATATGTGTCTCTTGAACAAAAAAGCTCCAGGGCTTCAGCCTCATTTAGTCTCGCTCCATATTTGAAGCCGCTGAACCATTTGGCACATTTCTAAATTCATCCATCATTATTGTTTGTGCAAAATTCTGTCGAGCAACCGTTGCATTTCAGCCCGTTTGTGTTCAGTTCTTATAGTATCAATTATGAGGAAACTTAGAAAGTACAACACAGAACGCTTTTTGCAGCACTTTTCAGGGCCCCCACCCTGCTCTGGGCCCTGGGTACACAGCACCCTTTACCCCCCCCAGTCCGACGCCCCTGCTTATATGCGAGATGGTTCACCACAACTGCCTCGAAAATCAAAACGGTGTTACTTCAGGTCCAAAGCTCCGTCATGCACGAGCGTAATATAGAAGCTGCAGTTACGCATAAGACCTGAGGTGGCAGTAGTGAGCATAAAAACAGCTTTAACAGCATTTCATGAACTAAAGCACAAACAGTTGGCGGCTCCTGCTGTGGCCGATTTTATTTTTTATTAGGGTACTCTAGGTATTTCACTCATAATTTCTGACTCAGCCTTGATTAGCTGCTGTTAGCATTAGCGCCGTCCCGCTAGCTTTAGCATCCTGTTGCTAACTGCAGCATTTTTCGGAGGTTAAGACTATCATATTCTCCAGGTTCTTAGCTTTAAAATGGCATACAGCATGTCCACACTCACTTAGATATAGCTGTGTTTTTAAAGCAGTGAGAGCCAAAACAGGGATCGTTTCAGTATCGGAGCCGATACCCGATATCGTTTTTTTTCTTCCAGTATCAGCTCGGACATCCGATTCCGGTATCGGATCGGTGCATCCCTAGTTCACAACCCCTTGAAGCCATTGTGGGTATTGGAGTCAGAGCAGTTTCAACAAAACATGAAAGTCATGGCCAAAAAGTATTTAAGTTCAACAAATAAACCAAGATTGAAGCGAAATTGTGATTTAAATTTTTTTGGCATGACACCCACCGTGCCTAGGTCGCTTATGCCAAGTCTGCATCAGCCAGGCCCAGGGCAGCTGCAGCTACACTGACTGCTTACCAAGAAGTACCAGTCAGGAGTTAGTCTGTTTATGTTCAACACTGTTTACATTGTGTGATTCTCATTGAAGACATTAGACTGAATGAACACATGGGATTAAAGGAAACTAACTCAACATGTGTTTTATATTTGAAATTCCTCCAATCACCGCCCTTTATTCTTGGCAATATCTCAATGAGCTTCATGAGGTCGTCCCTGAAATGAAACCTTTTCTGGTGATGAATTCATGAAGCTCAATGAGAAAATGTCAAAGCATCAGAGCAAAGGCGGCTTTTGTGAAGAATCTACTTCACCTTGTTTTTGGTTTTGTTTTCCCTAATTCCAATGTGTTCATAAATGTAATACATGTAAATTGTCTCGAATTAAAAGAATAAAGAATAGACAAAAAGTGTTTCCAAATAGGGCTGTGCAATTAATCGAAATTCGATTACGATTTCGATTACAACAGTAAACGATTACAAAATTAGCATAATCGCAAAAAATCGATTATAATTTGTTTTTGTTTTTTTCAAATTATTATTTTATTTTTTCAATATTTTTTTTTATTTATTTTTTTCTAATTTTAAATTTTTGGATTTTTGTCACTTTTTTGCTGGATTTTTTTTTTTTTTTTTAATGGATTTTTGTCTTTTTTTATGGATTTTTGTCACTTTTTTATGGATTTTTGTCTTTTTTTATGGATTTTTGTCACTTTTTTATGGATTTTTGTCTTTTTTGCTGGATTTTTGTCACTTTTTTATGGATTTTTGTCTTTTTTTTATGGATTTTTGTCTTTTTTTGCTGGGTTTTTTTCACTTTTTTGCTGGATTTTTGTCACTTTTTTTTAATGAATTTTTGAAAAATTTTTGCTGGATTTTTGTCATTTTTTTGCTGGATTTTTTTCACTTTTTTTGCTGGATTTTTGTCTTTTTTTATGGATTTTTGTCTTTTTTTATGGATTTTTGTCTTTTTTTAATGGATTTTTTGCTGGATTTTTTTCACTTTTTTGATGGATTTTTTTAAAGGCAACAAATAATCGTTTGAATAATCGTGATTTCAATTATGACAAAAATAATCGTGATTATTATTTTTTCAATAATCGAGCCGCCCTATTTCCAAATGTCAAAAGAAAGTTTAAACACTCATCTTCTTCCTCATAGTCATAAAGCTGTACAAAGATGTATCTGACGTCAGCTTACGCCGCCACAAACTGAAGAGAATCTGAGTAATACTGTGCGTCTCATTGGGCTAATGTGATCTCAATCTCCATATCTTATTTTTGGATTTTTGTCACTTTTTTGCTGGATTTTTGTCTTTTTTCTGCTGGATTTTTTGTTTTTTTTAAGGATTTTTGTCTTTTTTTAATGGATTTTTGACACTTTTTAATGGATTTTTGTCTTTTTTCTGATGGATTTTTGTCTTTTTTTTATGTTTTTTTGTCTTTTTTTATGGATTTTTGACATTTTTTATGGATTTTTGTCATTTTTTTGCTGGATTTCTTTCACTTTTTTGCTGGATTTTTGTCATTTTTCTGCTGGATTTTTGTTTTTTTTTATGGATTTTTCACATTTTTTAAATGGATTTTTGTCTTTTTTTTGCTGGATTTTTGTCTTTTTTAATGGATTTTTGTCTTTTTTTAATGGATTTTTGTCTTTTTTTAATGGATTTTTGTCTTTTTTTTGATGGATTTTTGTCTTTTTTTTGATGGATTTTTGTCTTTTTTTTTGCTGGATTTTTGTCTTTTTTTATGGATTTTTTACATTTTTTTAATGGATTTTTGTCTTTTTTTAATGGATTTTTGTCTTTTTTTTGATGGATTTTTGTCTTTTTTTTGCTGGATTTTTTTCTTTTTTTAATGGATTTTTGTCTTTTTTTTGATGGATTTTTGTCTTTTTTTTGATGGATTTTTGTCTTTTTTTATGGATTTTTTACATTTTTTTGCTGGATTTTTTTCCAGGCTAATGTGATCGCAATCTCCATATCTGGCAGCAAAATCACAATTAGCCCCTTTTCTATCCTCCGCCAGCCCCAGTATCCCCCCCCTCTCCATCTCCATGATGCACACATGTTCCTGCCATCACACCCCCACGCCGCCGGCTCCTTCTCTGTGACGGCCAGAGTCTGTCCGAGCAGCGTGAGAAGAATTCTTCTCCAATCGCCCACTCGGCTAATAAACGCAGTGATGCAGCTGCAGGACAATCTGTGAAAACCGTCCTGCTCCGTCGTCCCCGCCGCAGGAGGACAAATATTCTCCAAAGTCACATCGTTTCCGGACAGAGATGATAAAAGAATCCCAGTGTAGCAATTACAAAACGACTTTGTTCACATAAAGTACAGGAAGAGGAGCATAAAGTCAGCGTGAAAAATGTTTGAATTAAGAGTTTGTGCATTTATAAAACTATAGACGGCAGGAAAAGTGGAAAAGTTTTGTTCCGGTTCCTAGATTATTATTATGTGACCAGTGTTGAAAATTATACAAACTTTCTCTGATATTAACCTGCCAGCTCTAAAAGGATTTATATTTATTAACTGGAGCAAAAGGTTTTATCATCAATGCCCAACCTTTGAAGGAAGCAAAGAGCAAAGTCAGGCCAAGTTAATACTAGGACTAAATCAGAGGTTTTCAGCTGGATCGAAGTCGAGACTCACAATCACCCAGTGGTTAAAAAGCTGTGACCCCAATACAACTTAGACTTATATAATATTATGTAAATGATTGTCTTTTCCTCAACTATTGTTGCTGAATAAACATTAAATGAGCCTAAAAAGCGAAAATTACGATTTAAAAGATTAATTTTAAGTGACTCGAGAAGTATTTCTATGCTTTTTCTGTTTATAAATATTATAAATGTTATTCTGTCATTCCCTCATTAAAACGTGCCTGAAGTGTTGCCTTGGCACATTCACGTATTTTTGAGTAATCTGTAAAAACTCTGATGGCGGCCATTTTAGGGATAGGTTTTTGTCACATTTTTGTTGAATTTTTGTTATATTTTTGTTGAATTTTTGTCTTTTTTTGTCACATTTTGGTTGAGTTTTTGGCTGATGGCGGCCATTTTAGGGATAGGTTTTTGTCACATTTTTGTTGAATTTTTGTTATATTTTTGTTGAATTTTTGTCTTTTTTTGTCACATTTTGGTTGAGTTTTTGGCTGATGGCGGCCATTTTAGGGATAGGTTTGCCTGAGTCCTCCTAGGAACGCCCCCACCTCCTGGAGACGCCTCCGAGCTTTGGTCACCAGCCGAGTAACCAACCACTGCTCCTCAGCAGAACCCCCTCCCCACTGATGCCACAGACAGCGTGTGGAGGGGGCGTGTCTAAAGGCTCAGAGGTTCTTAAAGAGACAGAGGCCTATTTCAAGACATTCACTACAGCCATTTTGAGAGAGACATTTTATACAAGGCAGTTATTCTAATTTACTGCATTTACAGACCAACAGAAGGTTTGTCATCATTGTAGTGTGATATAGACTGGTGCTATGGGACTGACAAAAGCAGAACACCCCCTCTTTAAAAGAAATGCTCTCTTTGTGGTAAAGGCCTGTAACCCACTGAAAACAGCTCCAGGACCCACCAGTTGAGAAACACTGGACTCGATGGTCTGAATCTCGCTCAGACCAGTGCGTTGTGTTGTTGTGTCATGTCTGTGTACACTGGTGTTTGAATGAGTCAATAACCACAATCTGGCTTGGCACTAACATGCACTGTCCCCACTAAATAAACACACAATACTGTGTTTGTACATACAGTATTGTTACAAACAAGATTCCTCTTAGAACATTTAAAACTTTGGTCAATTATAAAACTGGTTCACTTTCAAGTAAATGAACTAAGTCATTTTACAACACTGAGTATTCGAGCCATCTGCAAGTGACCTTTCAAACAACTGAAGAAAATGTGCAGCAGATGAACTCGCTGCCCTCCACATACTCCCCGAGTTAAAACGTCTCCCTTTCAAACAATGTCTTCTTAGACGGTGCTGAACAGGATTGGAATGTAAAAGCACAGAGTATTAAGCTGATGAAAGCCTGACTCATATTCTCATTATTAAGAAAGAGCTAAAAAGATGGAGCACCCCCAACCCCAGCACCGCCAGGCACCACCAAGGCCGGAGCACGCCATTCCTGCTGCGACACCCTGCATACGTGCGGGCAGATTAGAATGTTCAGACTTTACCAAGAAACTACACGAGATGGATTCAAGTGTTTGGCTTCAGTAAATAACGAAACCGATCGTGAATAAATATCACGGGATGAAGTCAGGAGAGACACCACTCGCCGCTGGACTGGGCAATCAATCATCTTAATTTAATTAAAGCAGTATTAAGCAGCTCATGCCCCTAGAGGCCATAAGCGCCACTGCAGGTGTCGTAGCGTGCGGCGTTTCTTTCACTCATTAACTGTCCGTGAGAGTAAATACTGCGCTGACAGAAAAGACAAAGGGACAGAGGGAGATATTGTACAACTCAATTACACAATACAGATCTTTTTTCACTCAAACTTAGGGGCTAAATGCAAGTTAACCATTTTATACTCACTACTGCCACCTCAGGTCATACGTGTAACTGCAGCTTCTATATTAAGCTGCATGAACACCGTTTTGAGTGACAGTGCAGGATTTTAGAGGCAGTTGTGGTGAACAGGCTCATGTTGGAACATGTAGGGGGAGGAAAATACATCATTTTAAATGTTTTAAACTCCGTATAGTCCCTTTAAGTGGCGCTAAAATCAAGGTCTCAAATCATGTCTACCAGCTATTTAGACCAGTGGTTCTCAACAGGTGGGTGTGGACCCAAAAGCGAGTCGAATAACCGTTTTCAGTGGGTCGTGAGCCTTTCCCAGAAAACATTTCTTTCAATATTTATGTTCAGAAAAATGATAGAATCACTGTTGAGTCTGTTCAAATGACCATTATCGGGTTGTTTTGATCATAATCTCAGCTTTTTTGTCTCATGTTTCTGCAGTTTTAGAGGAAAAGACAATATCTTGCATCATATTTTACAAATCTAAGTCGTATTTGAGTCACAGCTCGTCACTCCAGGGTGATTGTGGGTCCGACGCCCGACTGGGAACCTCTGAAAACAACCATGATTATTGTTTGAAAATTATATATAGTAGATCAGTGGTTCCCAACCTCTTTTGTCTTGTGGACCCCCTGGACCTTTCAGTGGTGGTCCGTGTACCTCCTACCTCAATGGTATTGCAGTTTATTTTGAAATCAGTCACTTAAAAGCGCTATTTATATGTAATAAGGTCGAAAACAAACCTAAAATTCTCCCCAAACTACACATTTCACTGCACAATATGGCTTTTCTTATCACAATAATGTTCAGTTTCTCCTTTTTTTTTAAATCTGAAATTGTTCCAAGTACCCCCTGCTATATTCTCGAGTACCCCCAGGGGTCCCCGTACTTCTGGATGACTGTTTACAACTTGACAAAAGCCACCAGCCTTAGGAGAGTGCGATCGACAGTTTGGGAAAACCAGCAGATTTGTTTATTTGTCGTCATGTGCGGACTGACTTTTCCAATGAGTCGGAATGAGGAAGACTAGGGCTGTGCAATTAATCGAAATTCGATTACGATTTCGATTACAACAGTAAACGATTACAAAATTAGCATAATCGCAAAAAATCGATAATAATATTTTTTTTCAATATTTTTTTTTTTTTTCAAATTTTTTTTTTTTCACATTTTTTTTTCTAATTTTGGGATTTTTGTCACTTTTTTGCAGTTTTTTTTGTCTTTTTCTGCTGGATTTTTGTCACTTTTCTGAAGGATTTTTGTCATTTTTTTGATGGATTTTTGTCACTTTTTTGCTGGATTTTTGTCACTTTTCTGAAGGATTTTTGTCACTTTTTTGCAGTTTTTTTGTCTTTTTTTGATGGATTTTTGTCACTTTTCTGAAGGATTTTTGTCACTTTTTTGCAGTTTTTTTGTCTTTTTTTGAAGGATTTTTGTCACTTTTCTGAAGGATTTTTGTCTTTTTTCTGCTGGATTTGTGTCACTTTTTTGTTGGATTTTTGTCACTTTTTTGCTGGATTTTTGTCACTTTTTTGAAGGATTTTTGTCTTTTTTCTGCTGGATTTTTGTCACTTTTTTGAAGGATTTTTGTCTTTTTTCTGATGGATTTTTGTCACTTTTTTGATGGATTTTTGTCACTTTTTTGATGGATTTTTTTAAAGGCAACAAATAATCGTTTGAATAATCGTGATTTCAATTATGACAAAAATAATCGTGATTATTATTTTTTCAATAATCGAGCAGCCCTAAGGAAGACTACACCAAACTTTGAGCGTCTAGATACTTGCGAGCACATTCAAACGCTGTGTAAAATCGAGTGTCAAATCTGAAGCAGAAGACCAGCCCACCTGCCAACACCTGATCGTATTTCCTGTGTTTTTAAAGCCTTTTCCCGGGGTCACGGCTTTGTCGCTACACAGACCTGACAGCAGCCACAGCGACGTAAAGCACCCGATGAGTGAGGCCCTTCTGCCCGTCGGCCCCGGCCTCGCGCTCTCCACACTCCTTTAATCCGGAGTGATTGGACCCTGAGGAAACTGGAGGAGGCTCTTCATTCAACACACAAACACTCGCTGACAACGTGAGCCGATTGTCCTCTCAAAGACTGTTCCATGACTAATACAGCGGGGGCAACCGGCGACGGGGACTTTCTTGGAAAAAACTTGTAGGCTGTGAAGAGGGGGGCGGAGGAGGGAAGGGGGGGGGGGCTGCATTGTGGAGTCTTGGAAAGCCACAATGAGTAGGTTTTATCTGCGGTAGATAACCTTCAGGACAAGAACTGAACAAACAGCATCTTCCATCCCATTTCAAGATTCAACAGCCTGAAAACGGAATTTAACATGAGATTATTTGCTTTTGATGTAATTGTATACATAGGCACAGTAGGGCTGCAACTAGCGATTATTTTGTAATCGATTAGTCTAACGATCATTTTTACGATTAATCGCTTGGCTATGAATGGTGTAGTAAAGTTTTATTTAAAGTTTTATCACATTAAAGCTTAAGTCACGCTGTTTAACCCCTTAACTCCCACCTGAACCGAGCACAGTTTCTCCAGTTTGGCTTTACCCCAATCCAAAAGCTTCTGGAAAAAAGCTGTGAAAATAGCGACAAAACTGAGACGAAAACAATGATGGAAATGTGACAAACAAGTGACGAAATGTGACAAAAAAATTACAAAAATATGACCAAAAAATGACCAAAATTTGATACAAAATTGACGAAAAAATGAAAAAAATGTGACTAAAAAATAACAAAAAATTTGACAAAAATGTCACAAGAAATTGACAAAAAATGACAAAAAAATGAAAAAAATGAACAAAAAAATGACAAAAAATGTGATAAAAAATTGACGAAAAAATGACAAAAAAAGACAAAAAAAATGACAAAAAAGTTACAAAAATGAGTTGAATACCCAACAAAAAAATGATGGAAAAAAAATCTGATGACGTGAGGAAAAAGATCCTCTCGGTTCAGGCGGGGGTTAAGAGGTTAAGGAAGTGCTGATGGAGTAAACTAAAGGGAAATGTTTATTGAAGGCTCTATTCATGAAATTTACATTGTACAAACCAGTACAGACCCGAAATATAAAATCAAAGTAGGTTTTCATCAAAAATACTACATTTTTTTGGTCATTTTTGCTCCATTTTAGTCTGTGTGAGCCAGAAAACGATTAATCGTGACTAAAATAGTTGTCGACTCTTTCAATAATCGATTAGTCGTTTCAGCCCTAAGGCACAGTGTTCTTAAGTGCAAGATATAAGAAAAAGAAAATATAAATTGACCCCAATGTGGACCCCAGTGACTTAAAGGAGCTTTACCTGATCGTACATAAAAACAAGGTCACTCAAATTCAAATTGCTATTTTCTGGTCCAAACTCATCTCAAAGTTTCCTAATGCTTTTACAACAAAATGCGTCACAGGGACTGAGTTTAAACCAGGTTTCACAACTTTCTGGGAGGAAAACTGTCACTTCACTGTAAAGAAAATGCCTACTAGCCTGACCAGTGTTTTTTGGATAAATGTCTGCTTTATAAATATACTAAAGGACAAAACAAGCTCCTTTAAGTTTCAGAATGGAGACTTTAGTAGCTTTCCTGTAGCATCATCCAGTTGAAGTTTAAGGTGGAATTTTTAAACATGCTTTATAAATATAGTAAAGCATTCTGAATTCGTCAACGGTGAGACATCCTGGACAACATATTTAATGTTTTTAACGGCACTCACTCGTTTTAGAATAGGCTTCACTGCATTACTTTTAATTGTACTTACATTGAGGTTTTGCCTGTTTCTTGTTTTGATTGTTCCCACTTCTCATCATGTACTTTTACACACATACTGTACGTACATGACACGAGCTGCAGAGCATAAGTACAAGAGGCCGGTTGATATATCGGACTGATATTTGGGGATTTCGCAATATTTAGCTATCGGCCGATCTAGTGCCAAATAAAGATGATATTTGCGGGACCGAAAATGATAGAGACTTTTGCATTGGAAAGAACAAAGTCGGGGCTTTAACACGAGTCCCCCACAGCTCCCCAGGCCTCGGGGGAGGTGAGAAACATCGCAGTGAAGATTGGTGAGCTTCAAGTTTCACTAAACCTCCGTCAATATGGACATGCTGCATGTCATTTTGAAGTGCAGAATCTAGAGAATTCAGAGTTGAGTTTGAGTTAGTTTTAACCTTCACTATTGAATTTTCGATCGCCTGTGAAAAATACCCCGGCTAGTAACAATAGCTAATGCTAACGACAACTCATCAAAGCTGGGACAGAAATTGGATCACCTAAAGCAGGGGTGTCCAAACCTTTTTTCATGGGGGGCCGCATATTGAAGCGTACACGGGGTGAAGGGCCGTAGATCAGTAGTTAGTTTAAATTTAAGCTTAAAACCTTGATGCCAGCTCTGTCTCACAATAAAATGTTAGTCGTTCGGTTAGAATTGTATAGAATTATTACATTTCAAATAAAAAGATCCATCTCTGGTGATGTGCACCGATACAGCAAGAGGCCGAGGGCCACCATAAATTGGTCTGGGGGCCGCTTTTGGCCCCCGGGCCGCACTTTGGACACCCCTGACCTAAAGAAATAAAATAAAATCGGGCAGTGCTGGAGCGGCCAAGTATTACAGACCAGACATTTGGAAAAATCGGTCAAAAATATCGGCCAATTAGCGTTCCAAAACATCGGCCTTAGTAAAACCCATACTAAGAAACATATACTTGCACTGTGGCACTTTAAACGCTCTCGAAGTAAACTTGTAAATGGAAAAAAAGTCGCCTAATTATGCAGATTGTGTGTAAACGTTTTGCTGTCCGCCTGAACGTCCGTGTGTGCTCGTGTCTTCATTTTGGGACGGGAGCCCTGGTCGATCCAATATCTGCATCTGCTATCTGGCTGTGACTTTCTTTGGAAAAGCTTAGAGTGTAGAGGCGTGGGGAGGGGCGGCGAGTGAGAAGTGAGGGATAAGTCCACCTTTGGGAGCGCATGCCTGGAGTTCCTGCGCAGACGTCTTCCCCCGGGGTCATTCATTCGGGCTCCCACGCGGGGGTCGAGCCGAGCCGTTTACAGCTTCAGCTCTGGCTCTCACTGAAAAACAGCTTTCACTAAACTGCCTCCACAAAAGGCGGCATTCACGGCGGACTTTCAGACAGAAGATAGGGGTCAGTGTTTGGGGACGAGGCACGGGTTTTTAAAGAGTATTTCTAAACGTTGAGCATGTAATGAGACACTGTGATATGTTACTACACTTTTCCGACAATGTAAGCTCAAAAGCATGTGTTATTTCAGCATATTGTGTGAAAGCAACACTAGATAAAGACCAAAACAAGGTTAAAACACAACAAAATTGGAAAAATCACGATTAAAACCCAACTTTGGCACATTTTCCCCCATTTCATTTTAGACCGTGTTAGCAAAAAAATATGCACAAAAACGCGCCCATTCACAGCTCGTTTTCGCAAATTTTTTGTCAATTTTCTTGTTGAAATTTTGTCACTTTTTTGCAGGAATTTTTGTCAAATTTTTGTTGAATTTTTTTGTTGAATTTTTGTCGTTTTTTTGTTGAATTTTTGTCATTTTTTTGTTGAATTTTTGTCGTTTTTTTGTTGAATTTTTGTCATTTTTTTGTTGAATTTTTGTCATTTTTTTGTTGAATTTTTGTCACTTTTTTGTCACATTTTAGTTGAATTTTTGTCACATTTATGTTGAGTTTTTGTTTAATTTTTGTTGAGTTTTTGTCACATTTTGGTTGCGTTTACCTTGTTTTCTTCTCATTTTTTGTGGCTATTTTCTGCTTTTGTGAAAACAAGGCTAAAATGAAACAAAACTGGAAAAATCACGATTAAAACCCAACTTTGGCACATTTTCCCCATTTCATTTTAGACCGTGTTAGCAAAAAAATATGCACAAAAACGCGCCCATTCACAGCTCGTTTTCGCAAATTTTTTGTCAAATTTTTGTTGAATTTTTGTCACTTTTTTGCAGGAATTTGTGTCAAATCTTTGTTGAATTTTTGTCACTTTTTTGTTGAATTTTTGTCACATTTTTGTAGAATTTTTGTCATTTTTTTGTTGAATTTTTGTCGTTTTTTTGTTGAATTTTTGTCATTTTTTTGTTGAATTTTTGTCACATTTTTGTTGAATTTTTGTCATTTTTTTGTTGAATTTTTGTCATTTTTTTGTTGAATTTTTGTCATTTTTTTGTTAAATTTTTGTCATTTTTTTGTTGAATTTTTGTCACTTTTTTGTCACTTTTTTGTCACATTTTAGTGAAATTTTTGTCACATTTATGTTGAGTTTTTGTTTAATTTTTGTTGAGTTTTTGTCACATTTTGGTTGCGTTTACCTTGTTTTCTTCTCATTTTTTGTGGCTATTTTCTGCTTTTGTCAAAACAAGGCTAAAATGAAACAAAACTGGAAAAATCACGATTAAAACCCAACTTTGGCACATTTTCCCCATTTCATTTTAGACCGTGTTAGCAAAAAAATATGCACAAAAACGCGCCCATTCACAGCTCGTTTTCGCACCTCATTCACATATCAAAGTGGGGCCGGTGAACGTTAATACAGCAGCGATTACGCTCCGCTTTACCGCGTCCCTCTGAGAGAACAGACAGGTTGTTTATGTGCAGCCCGAGAACAACAACATACAGGAAGCCCGAGCGAAGCAGCGCCAAAACTGACGCGTTTGCAACACTCGCTGCTCAGAAAAAGAACCATTTTAATCCCCGACTCTCAACACTTGTCCGTATTAGCCCTGGATGTTGGCAGCAGAGATGTCTTTTCACTCGTTGCTGACAAAAAAAAAGGATGAATCTGGGCTGGAGTTTACTTGTAATACGCTGCTGCATTATCAAACTAGGGGGGAAAAGTATTGGCAGAATCAGAGGCAATTCAAAGGGACTATACAGAGTTTAAAAATGTTAAAATTCTGTATTTTCCTCCCTCTACATGTTCCAGCCATGTCCGAATGAGCTCAGACCTGTTCACCACAACTGCCTCTAAAATCCTTTGCCCGTTAGCATGTTAGCTTCTTCTTTGTGATTCTATTAGTGTGTGTTGGTGGCTCCGGTCCGGTGGCAGGAAAGTTGGTTTTCTGGCCAGAGACACCAGGGGGAGATGAAAGACCCTCCAATGATCCCATAGACACTTGTATTTCCCCCACAGGGACGACGGGGAGGGTTTATTAAGGTAAACACGTTACTTAGTGGGTTAGGGTTAGGCTATTATATAGGCCTGTGTAACACCTCATTTGAAAGCTAAGACCCACAATACTGATCTTTTTCCTCGCGTTGTTGATGTGTTGTGTCACCTTTTGCATGTTTTTTCTTTCTTTCCTTTTTTGTCACATTTTTGTTGAATTTTTGTCACATTTTTGTTGAATTTTTGTCACTTTTTTGTTGAATTTTTGTCACTTTTTTGTCACATTTTTGTTGAATTTTTGTCACATTTTTGTTGAATTTTTGTCACTTTTTTGTTGAATTTTTGTCACTTTTTTGTCACATTTTTGTTGTATTTTGTCACATTTTAGTTGAGTTTTTGTAACTTTTTTGTCACATTTTTGTTGAATTTTTGTCACATTTTTGTCACATTTTTGTTTATTTTTGTCACATTTTTGTTTATTTTTGTCACATTTTTGTTTATTTTTGTCACATTTTTGTTTATTTTTGTCACATTTTTGTTTATTTTTGTCACATTTTTGTTGCGTTTTTGTCACATTTTTGTCACATTTTTGCTGAATTTTTGTCACATTTTTGTTGAATTTTTGTCACATTTTGGTCGCGTTTACCTTATTTTCTTCTCATTTTTTTGTGGCTATTTTGTGCTTTTGTCCCAAGAAGCTTTTTGATTCGGGTAAAGCCAAACTGGAGAAAATGGGATCCGTTCAGGTGGGAGTTAAGGGGTTAACACAGAAGGTGCAGTTACACATACACCCTGAGGTGGCAGTAGAATCTCGCCCCTTTAAACTTTCCAATGAGGCAAAGAAATCCTTGAAACTTGGGCCGATAGTTCTCCGGGTGCATTTCCTTGGCATGTAAATTCTCGCGTGTCCCCATGGATCCAACATCTGTCCTGGATCCAACATCTGTCCACACAATCTCACCTTTATCTACAACTATTTGCGTGATTAAAAGAGCCATAATTAAAAAAAATAGAAAATCCACAAGGCCACGATCAAACGGTTACCGCCAGATATGAAAGCCCAGATTAAGTTTGTTGTGCCAGCGTCTGCCTCTTCATGTGAGACATTAAAGGTGTCCCTCCAGCCATCCCAATTCAGCCAGAAAACTTTACACAATATCTGGCGCTCTGTCTTCAGGGAGGCATGTCTGAGGGAGCACCCGGCCTGTGTCGACTTGCACGGGGAGATAAAGGCGCAGGAGGGTGAAAAGGGGGTGGATTCAAAGCTACAATTAGGAGGAAACAAAAAATGTATTTGCAGATCAAAGAAGGAACATGGACTCGCTCGGCTTTAGCTGGCGAGCTGTGCGGAGGAAAATACAAGCTTCATCTTTTTATATACGTGACACGGCCTGAAAGTTTCCAGAAAGGGTGCGAGGCTCCGGTGTTTGCCAGTGTTGCGTGTTGCTGTTTGGCTTTTTAAAAGGAAAAATCTACAATGGGCCAGGTTTTTTTTTACATGAATGTTCATAATGAAACTAATTAAAAGTAGATGCATAGTTAGTTTGAACACTATGTTAAGAATTGTTATGCAAATTGTATTTCAGTGCTAAAAAGGTACAATAAAAAAAATCAATTAAACTCATGGATGGTTTTGTGCCTCAGGGCTCTTTGAATCACTGACATGAACCTCAGACGCCTGTGATGAGTAGTTCTCAGTTAAGGGAAAATCTACTGAAACATTCACCATTATTAAGCAGACCAACATTTTCCATCAGTAAGGGAAAGAAAAAGGATCTCTCTGCTGGTGAAATAGTTGAATGCTTTGGACTAGGTATGAAAACCATCGATATTTCACGAAAGATTAAGAGAATTCACCGCACTGTGGCCGATTCAGAGCACACACGGTTTGTGCAGATAAAGGCACAATGAGGACGGTTTCCGCCAGACAAATACATCAGATTAAGAGAACAGCTGCTACAAGCTGATCATACTCCTCACAAAAAGTTCCATATGTTTTCGAAGTTTAAACTAATCAAACAAAGAATCCGGGTTGGATCTTTTTTTTTTTTGTGATCAAGTTTTTATTGAGTTGTGCGGGTCATCGGGTTTACATAACAATTCCATATATATAGCGCAGATTTTTTATATTTTTTCCCCCCCTTCACCCTTTGTGATAATGGGTCTTTTAGTATGGGCAGTTATGCACAATACATGTTCATGTATAATTTAAGGAAATAAAGATACAGTAAGACAACACCACACAGACTACACACTCACAGATTCACTCACACCCCCCATGTCCCACCCCTACTGTCCAGGCATGGTAAAAAAAATAAAAAAATAAAAAAAAGAATTGATCAAACAACACTGGTAGACAAGAGTGATAGACAGAACAGACATATTTGCTAATTTCCTCCGTCAGTGACATCTACAGAAATAGCTTTGGATACATATAGTTATGTAACATTTATACTGTATTTGGAATACATATAACTATGTACTGTACATTCATAGTTATTACATACAATCAAAGCATTTGCAATCAAGTTTCATACAGTAGCTGCATTTTGTGTAACAGGTTTGACCAACATGAGATATTTTCGCTTTTGGCGCCGTGGATCCGAGCTGCTGAGAGCTCCAACTGGACAATGTCTCTAAATGATGAGAGCCCAGCCCTCCACACTCAGGGTTTGTCTAAGTTTCCATCGACATGCTGTCATCTTTTTAGCGGGTTGGATCTTTTAACTAGTTTTTTTTTTTTTTTTTTTTTTGACCAGGAGAGTCCAACTGAGATTAAGAATATATTTTTCAAAGGAGTCCCTGTTGTGCACATTTTTAATAGCAGGAGAAACTGAAACCTGCGCAAACACGGGAAGCACACGCAAACTCCACACTGAAAGGCCCCGTCTTGCCCAGGAATTGAACCAGGGACCTTCTTCCTGTGAGGCACGAGCGCAAACCTTTGCACCACCGGGCCGCCCAATTTCACCACTTACAGACAAGGTCAGTGCGCACAAGTGAACTGATCTACAAAAATGCTCCCGCCAGCCGAGTGATGAACAGAACCCGGCGACAAACTCTGACTCCAGCGAGCGTAAATCCTCAAACCCCCCGTGAAACATGAAGAAGCGCCGTGCGTGAGGTCAAAGGGCGCGAGCCGCGGGCGCGATGCCAAACACAGAGCGCAGCGGGCGGCGCGATGGGAGCCCGAGCGAAGGAAACACGACATCAGGCGCTTCTTCAATGAGCTCCATGACCCGGGAAGTGCTAACCCCAAAAAAAGTATTGCTACAAAAGGTTTTTCAATGGTTTTCTGTAGCATCAGGTGAGCTTATTAACATACTAAAAGTCTACCACAATCTGACCACTGGAAAGGTCTCATTTTCAAGATGGCGTCCAAGAGGGTGGCGACAAAGACTCTATATATTAACATTAGCGAGTTTGTCACGGCAACGGCACACATTTTCAACGCAACCTTACATGGCTCCCCAGAGGCTTAGCGGGGCCTGGACTTTTTGTTAAATTTTTGTCACATTTTTGTTGAATTTTTGTCACTTTTTGTTGAATTTTTGTCACTTTTTGTTGAATTTTTGTCACTTTTTGTTGAATTTTTGTCACATTTTAATTGAATTTTTGTCACTTTTTGGTTGAATTTTTGTCACTTTTTGGTTGAATTTTTGTCACTTTTTGGTTGAATTTTTGTCACTTTTTGGTTGAATTTTTGTCACTTTTTGGTTGAATTTTTGTCACTTTTTTGTTGAATTTTTGTCACATTTTTGTTGAATTTTTGTCACTTTTTTGTTGAATTTTTGTCACTTTTTTGTTACATTTTTGTTGCTTTTCCGGCACATTTTTGTTTTGTTTTCATCTTCTTTTTTCTCGCTATTTTGATGCTTTTCTTTTTAGCTTTTAGATTTGGGTAAAGCTCGGTTGAGGCGGGACCGGTGGCCCCTCTGTGCTCTTCCAGAATGGACATATGGCTGGTCCGCCCCTGGATGGGAGATGTGAGCGTAGTTGGCTGGTGATGGCCGGAGGGTTCGTTGGCTCCAAGGGCAGATGTGGCTGCGTGGACTGAATAGAAACTACTGTAAAGCTCTTTGTGGCTTTAAAGGAGCAATGGGCTCGTTTTAAAGCCCCGCCCCTCTTCTTCCCAACGCAATAAAAGGCAAGTCCCTGCGACATTTACTCGCGGAGATATTCTCTAAAGTCTGCGAGGTGAGCGACCACCCTGACATGGTTTTAGCCTCTCTGTTATCTTAGCATTTTAACAATTAGCATTTGACAAACTCGCTAATGTTAATATATAGAGTATTTGTCCACGATTTCTATTATACAATTATGTGATCATGTGACGACAACTTGAACAAGCCCATTGGATTCCTAGACACCCAAAACATGGGGTTAGACCAGGGCCGTGGGAAGATGTTTTAGTTAGGGGGCGCTGAGGGACAATTTACCCCCAAAATACTTTTTCTGTGCATAAATCCTATTTATTAACCTCTTAACTCCCGACTGAACCGAGAGCATTTTCTCCAGTTCAGCTTTACCCAAATCCTGTAGGCCAGTGTAACGCCTCATGTGAAAGATCTACAAAACTAAATGGATCTTTTTCCTCACGTCAGATTTTTATTCATCACTTTTTTTGTCGGGCAGTCGTCTCATTTTTGTCAAATTTTTGTGACTTTTTCGTCCATTTTTTTGCATTTTTTGACCAATTTTTCTCACTTTAAAAAAATTTTTTTGTAAATATTTTGTCACTTTCTCGTCCTTTTTTTCCGCAATTTTTCGTCAATTTTTTTTTCATTTTTGTCAAATAAGTGACAAGAAAAGTGACAAAAAATTTACAAAACAGTACATTTTTTGTCACTTTTTCGTCAAAATTATTTGCATTTTTTGTGTCAAATTCTTGTCACTTTTTCGTCCATTTTTTCATAAATTTTTCGTCAGATTTTTCTCACTTTTTTGTCAAATTTTTGGTAAATTTTTTGTCACTTTTTCGTCAATATTTTCTCACTTTTTTCACATTTTCATCCTTGTTTTCGTCTCCGTTTTGTCGCTATTCTCACACCTTTTTTCCCCAGAAGCTTTTGGATTGGGGGTAAAGCTGGAGAAAATGTGCTCGGTTCAGGTGGGAGTTAAGGGGTTGATATTGCCTGCAGTTCACAAACTATCCACCAGGGGAGTGCTGCAGCGCCCTCAGCACCCTGGGTTCCCACGGCCTTGGGATAGACACCAAAGTGACTTGTCTAGGATGAATAATAAAGGAGGATCTCGCCACCCTCTTGGACGCCATCTTGAAAATGAGACCTTTCCAGTGGTCAGATTTTGGTCGACTTTTAGTATGTTAATAAGCACACCTGATACTACAGAAAACCATTGAAAAAACTTTTGTAGCTATTTTTTTTGGGGGTCAAACCATATTTTCAGCTGGCTATATATGAAGCAGAAAGGTGGAAACTTTCTGACCCTAAGATCCAGCTAACTTTGACTTTGACTTTAACTTGAATTTTTGTCACTTTTTTGTTGAATTTTTGTCACATTTTTGTTGAATTTTTGTCACATTTTTGTTGAATTTTTGTCACTTTTTTGTTGAATTTTTGTCACTTTTTTGTTGAATTTTTGTCACTTTTTTGTTGAATTTTTGTCACTTTTTTGTTGAATTTTTGTCACATTTTTGTTGAATTTTTGTCACATTTTTGTTGAATTTTTGTCACTTTTTTGTTGAATTTTTGTCACTTTTTTGTTGAATTTTTGTCACTTTTTTGTTGTGTTTTTGTCACTTTTTTGTTGAATTTTTGTCACTTTTTTGTTGAATTTTTGTCACTTTTTTGTTGAATTTTTGTCACATTTTTGTTGAATTTTTGTCACTTTTTTGTTGAATTTTTGTCACTTTTTTGTTGAATTTTTGTCACTTTTTTGTTGAATTTTTGTCAATTTTTGTTGGGGTCAAACCATATTTTCAGCCGGCTATATATGAAGCAGAAAGGTGGAAACTTTCTGACCCTAAGATCCAGCTAACTTTGGACACTGTCCTCCATCCTCTGGCACCGCATCAGGATGAAAAAGAAATCATCCAAATAAACTAGAATCCACAAAACCGTAACAAAACATCTCTTATTTCCTGCAGTAACACAGGAACTACTTCACAGATTCAGAAGGTGTTTCTCGCTGCGCTCTCCTGTATTACATTTCCACTGCGGGTGGGACAGGACCGGGCCGCATTCCTCTCAAAACTTCCAGGGCGTCCCATTCGACACCCCCAAAAAAGCACTGTCGTTTCAATTATCACCGCGGCGAGGGCCACAGCGGGGGGGGGGGGGGGGGGGACCACCAGGAATCACAGGCGCGCTCTTGTTTACTACGCCCGCCAACAGAGCCATTCAGGGGACACAAAGAGAGGAGCACTCCAGGAGCCCCCGCTTCCGTAACGGGACGAGTGTCAGCGGCCGGCTCACTTCAACCCTCTGTGAAAGGGCCCCGCACAGAGAGGAATGTTTTACTGTCGGGGGCCAAAGGTCTGGTGCTTCCACTGGCGGTGCCCCTTTTACGACAGAAATATTTCAACGCTTCGACGTCTAGAACAATGTTTAACTCGAGCTGTGCATTGTGGTTGGCGTCTCCTTAAAAGGTAATCCTCCCAGCCCGTTTTCATGTGGATCTGTTGTGAGAAGATGAAAAGATTTGATGAGATCTCAGAAGCTAAGCGGGACCCGGCCTGGTTCGTGCCTGGGCCGGACTGGGACTGAAAAATAGCCCTGGACTCGGACCAGCTTGGCCCAAATGAGCGTATTTGTGACACTTGCCACCCGCCTTAAGGGAGCGCATTTTCTCCCAGTTCGGCTTTACCCAAATCTAAAAGCTTCTCGGCTGGAGAGCAACAGTGTAGCGCCTCATTTGAAAGCTGAGACCTACAAAGTGATTGTAGCTTTTTGTCAAGTCGCCGCATTTTTTGTCATAGTTTTGTTGTTTCTTCATTACCTTTTGTCACATTTTTGTTGAATTTTTGTCACATTTTTGTTGAATTTTTGTCACTTTTTTGTTGAATTTTTGTCACATTTTTGTTGAATTTTTGTCACTTTTTTGTTGAATTTTTGTCACTTTTTTGTTGTGTTTTTGTCACTTTTTTGTTGAATTTTTGTCAATTTTTGTTGAATTTTTGTCAATTTTTGTTGAATTTTTGTCAATTTTTGTTGAATTTTTGCCAATTTTTGTTGAATTTTTGTCAATTTTTGTGTTTTTGCCTCTCATCCAAAAGGCTTCGTCAGCGACACTAAAGTTTACGCTCCGCTCGACTATGTATATACCACTGGGAGGAGTTTAGCTTGGCTCAGTCCCTCTCCTCTATTAACAGCTACTCTCAACATCTTTGTAGTTCTAAGTGTTTGTATTTCTAAGTCCTAACAACCTAACTCACCCCTGAGTTTCAGTCTGAACTGGCCTAATCTCAGCTGATCACTGCTAAAAAAAAACCTGCCTATTGATCTGTCCTGGGCTGAGTTTCAACCTCAGCATGATTAGCATGATAGAGCGAATGAGTTCTGTAAACATGGAAAAAAAAAAAAAAATTTTTAAAGCTACTCTAATAAACTAAATGGTAAATGGACTCAAGTTATGAAGCGCTTTTCTACCTTTATCAGGCCCAAAGCACTTTACAGTAAGGAACCAGTCCCCTGTTCACTCTCTCATTCATACACCAGTGTACGCAGACACTGGAGGCAAGGAGGGGGAAGCGTCTTGCCCAAGGACACAACGACAATGTGCATTTGTGGGAGCTGGGATTCGAACCCATGACCTACAGCTGTGCCACCATCGCCTCTAAAACTAAATAAATTAAACATTTTGTTCACTGTTAGGTAATACAATATCCATATTGCAAGGACCCACAATATATTGCAAAATAAATGAAATCTTCAAATCCTTAAGCAAAAAAAAGACATGGTAACTTGAAAAAAGCTGAATTTTATCGTAATATTCCTGACTGAGTTCCATTTTACCGTTGATCTGGTTCTTTTAAGTCTTTCTTTTGCTTAACTCGCCTTCACCAGATCTGGTATTTAGGATCAGGGTTTGGGTATTTCCATTCCTAAATCTAATCAGATTAGGCAAATGTGATGTCAATTGTGTTTCACTCACACAGATCTTACCAGGGGCGGACGGGGACTGAAAAAACGGCCCTGGACTCTGGACCAGCCCGGCCCAAACTATCGTAAGTGCGACACTTCCACAAATACATATTTAACCCTTAACCGAGAGCATTTTCTCCAGTTCGGCTTCACCCAAATCTAAAAGCTTCTTGACCGAAGAGCAACAGTTGTAATGCCTGATTTGAAAGCTAAGACGTACATTGCTTTTTTCCATCGCTTTGTTGTGTTTTCGTCACTTTTGTGTCACTTTCGTATTGTGTTTTTGTGGCTTTTTTGTTGCTTTTTTTTCATTGCTTTTTTCCATCGCTTTGTTGCTTTTTCGTCACTTTTGTGTCACTTTCGTATTGTGTTTTTGTTGCTTTTTCGTCACTTTTGTGTCACTTTCGTATTGTGTTTTTGTGGCTTTTTCGTTGCTTTTTTTCATTGCTTTTTTCCATCGCTTTGTTGTGTTTTCGTCTCTTTTTTGTCATGTTTTTGTGGGGTTTTTGTTGCTTTCCCGGCACATTTTTGCTCCGTTTTCATCCTCATTTTCGTCGCTATTTTGATTATTTTCTTTTAAGCTTTTAGATTTAGGTAAAGCTCGGTTAAGGCGGGGGATAAGAGGAGAAAATGGAAAGGCTACAGGTTAAAAAACAAACAAATTGCTCACGTTGTTTGTTTATTAAATTCAAAGGAAGATGCTGTGTTTAAAAATGGTTTCGACGTCGTTACAGCAATTTTCCAGACGGTTCTTGAACATCACTATTTGTCCTCATATTGTGCTTTCATAAAACTACTTCTACAAAGTGGCTCATTCTGCAGCTAAACTACAAACCTCCACGACGGAACAAAGTAAAAACAAACATGAATCTGAGAAGTTGTTTAACAAAACGAGCAGCGTTTTATCGTGTTTTTTGCGGAGTCACCGAGCGGCTACCAAATATAGATGAAGTGCTTCTTGCTGTCGGTAAATACCCGCCCACTCAGGGGCAATAATACCACATCATTAGCCTGGCATTTGCTCCACACAAATGAATGAGCAAGAGCCGCACAAAGCAGATCTTCAACAGTTCGAAAGAGTGAAAAGTCTCGTAACAATCCAAGGACGCAGCACAGAGTGATGATGTAGATACAGGATAACCGGTGTAGCAGCCGGGTGCCATTACATGATAATAGTCTAGTATCGAGAGAGAAAAAGGGGGGGAATTAGGAGGAAATGGGGGAAAATTGGGAGGGGAAAAGGGGAAAAGTAAAAAAAAATAAAGGAGAAAAGTGGAAAAAATTGGGTGAAAAATGTGTGGGGGGAAATGGGGAAAAAGTGAAAAAAAAAAACTTGGAAACATGGGGGAATATGTGAGAAAATTGGGTGAAAAGTTGAAAAAATTGGATGAAAAATGTGGAAAAAAAACTGTGGGGGGGGGGGGGGGAATGTGGGGCAAAAAATGGGGGAAAAATGAAAAAAAAATGGGGAAAAATGTGGGGAAAAATTGGGTGAAAAGTGAAAAAAATAAAGGAGAAAAGTGGAAAAAATTGGGTGAAAAATGTGAAAAAAAATTGGGGAAAAAGCGAAGAAAAAAAAAATCGAAACAAGGTGAAAAGCGGAAAAATGGGGGAATATGTGAACAAAATGGGTGAAAAATAGGGGGGGGAAATTGGGGGGAAAAGTAAAAAAAATAAAGGAGAAAAGTGGAAAAAATTGGCTGAAAAATGTGGAAAAAAATTGGGGAAAAAGTGAAAAAAAAAAAGAAAAATAGGGGAATATGTGAGAAAATTGGGTGAAAAATAGGGGGCAAAAAATGGGGGAAATGTGAAAAAAATAAAGGAGAAAAGTGGAAAAAATTGGGTGAAAAATGTGGAAAAAAACTTCGAAAAATGGGGGAATATGTGAGAAAATTGGGTGAAAAATAGGGGGGGAATTGGGGGAAAAGTGGAAAAAAATTGGATGAGAAATGTGGAAAAAAACTGGGGGGAATGTGGGGCAAAAAATGGGGAAAAAATGAATGAAAATGTGGGGAAAAATTGGGGGGAAAGTGAAAAAAATTGAGGGGAAAAGTGGGAACATTTTTAAAAAAACAAAATATTGGAGAAAATGTAAAAAAAAGTGGAAAAATTTGAACAAAAATGGGGGAAATGTGTGAGGGGGGGAGGAGGATTAAATGAGGAAAAATGTGAAAAATGTTTTTTTTTTCTGCCCTTTTGTAGCAAA
Source organism: Gobius niger (assembly GCF_951799975.1). Taxonomy (NCBI): domain Eukaryota; kingdom Metazoa; phylum Chordata; class Actinopteri; order Gobiiformes; family Gobiidae; genus Gobius; species Gobius niger. The sequence goes on along the minus strand of NC_136857.1, from coordinate 1,029,370 downwards.
AAGAAGTTTCTTGGTTGTTTCACCTCAAATAAATAATATAAAAGAAATTCAAATTAACATTCTCCATCTGTTTTATGGCTCTAGATGAAGCATTATCGAGCATTAGCCCTGTTTGAAGTCGTATAGAATGACATTTCTACAGTATTACGTGTCTATATTTTCACCAACTGGTAACTCAGACCTGAACGGCAAGAACAGGAAAAAATAAAATAAATCAACTTAATGATCATTTGGAAAACTCTCCCGGAACGCGCGTCACATCAGATAAACACACGTGGATATGAATAGCCTGTGTGTTTCCGGTAACGTTTGGAGAGAGTGAGGTGTCCCGGGGGTGACGGGGGCAGCTCTGGGGGCAGCTCTGGGGGCAGCTCTGGGGGCGGCTCTGGTTCCCTCAGACGACAGCTGACGGTGGGTGTGCAGACTCCCCACTCGCCTCGGCCTGTTTATTTATATCAGGAAGACTCTGCTGTGTCATTTAAGACGTCTGCTGCTCCGAAATCACAGATCCAAACAGCTGACCAAGCAACAGCGGGCAGAGCAGAGGCGGAAAGAGGAGGGACGTGGAGTAAACAAGCCAAACAGGATGAATGAGTGTGTTTTGCATATTGAGATTCAGACACGACCTGGACATTTAGATTTCCATTCCATTTCTATGCATTCTTTACACGTTCTAACCAAGTTTATTTTCCCAGTTTAAGGCGGGACATGGCAGGTGAAAACATTGAAGCTGTGGTCTATAGAGAGTAAGGAAAAAAGCCAAACTCACGCTTTCCGATGCCTATATTATGACGTTTTGCCCACTATTGAGCAGAAGATTTCCCAAAAATAACCACTACAGCACGACGGACTCCAGGGGCGGACTGGCCACATGTCCTGTATTCTGGAAGAGCACAGAAGGGCCACTGGCTCCAGGGCCACCGGTCTGGCCTCTTTACCTTACCCTTACCCCCGGGCGTAACCAAGCTTTACCCAAATATAAAAGCTTAAAAGAAAAGCATACAAGAACAAAAATGTGCTGGAAAAGCAACAAAAAAGTGACGAAAAAGTGACAAAAAAGCGATGAAAAAACAATAACATGAAAAAAACCCATAAAAACAAGAGACGAAAACACAACGAAAAAGTGATGAAAAAGTGACAAAACAGTGACGATAAAGCAATGACAAAAGCGATGAAAAAACAACAACATAAAAAAAAAAAAAAAAAACAAGAGACGAAAACACAACGAAAAAGTGTAAATTTTGTCACTTCTTCGTAAATTTTTTCTCACTTTTTTTGTCCATTTTTTGGTTATTTTTTGTACATTTTGTGTCACTTTTTTTGTCAAATTTTTGTCCATTTTTGTCATTTTTTCGTACATTTTGTCACTTTTTGGCCTTTTTTTTGTACATTTTTTGTCACTTTTTCGTAAATTTTTCTCACTTTTTTTGTCCATTTTTTGTCCATTTTTTTTTTAAATTTTTTGTACATTTTTTCTCACTTTTTCGGCCATTTTTTTCTCACTTTTTTGTCACATTTCCATCCTTGTTTTCGTCTCAGTTTTGTCACTATTTTCACACCTTTTTTCCAGAAGCTTTTGGACTGGGGTAAAGCTGGAGAAAATGTGCTCGGTTCAGGTGGGAGTTAAGGGGTTAAGTGGCCAGGGGGGGTGAAATGTCTCTCCATGGGACACAACAGGACAATGGCTTATGTAAACTATAAACTCAACATGTGAGTATATTTCCTCAGAAAACCCTGCTGTAGCGCCTGCATCTGTCGCATGAACTCTCGCTCCTGCTCTGAAATCACTCGTTCGTGATGCACGGCTCCGCGGACAGGAAGTGGCGGCAGCTGTCTGATGGATCCGTAAATAAGCCCCGGTTTCCCCCTAAGCAAGACCTACAAAACTAAATTGATCTTTTTCCTCACATCATCACATTTTTTTTCATCACTTTTTCTGTTGGGCAGTCGTCTCATTTTTGTCAAATTTTCGCATTTTTTTGTCAAATTCTTATCACTTTTTTGGCCATTTTCTCTCACTTTTTTTGTCAATTTATTTTCAATTTTTGTCCATTTTTTGTCACTTTTTCGTAATTTTTTTTCTCATTTTTTTTGTCAATTTTTTGTCAATTTTTTGTCACTTTTTTTACTTTTTTTATTTTTTTACATTTTTTGTCACTTTTTCGTAAATGTTTTCTCACTTTTTTGTCCATTTTTTGTCCATTTTTTTTTACATTTTTTGTACATTTTTTGTCACTTTTTCGGCCATTTTTTCTCACTTTTTTCATTTTTTTGTACATTTTGTCACTTTTTTGGCCTTTTTTTTTTTTCATTTTTTTTTTCATTTTTTTGTACATTGTTTGTCACTTTTTCGTAAATTTTTTCTCACTTTTTTTGTCCATTTTTTGTCAATTTTTTAAATTTTTTTTTACATTTTTTCTCACTTTTTTCACATTTTCATCCTTGTTTTCGTCTCAGTTTTGTCACTATTTTCACACCTTTTTCCAGAAGCTTTTGCATTGGGGTAAAGCTGGAGAAAATGTGCTCGGTTCAGGTGGGAGTTAAGTGGCTAGAGGCAAGGGGGGTGAAATGTCTCTCCATGGGACACAACAGGACAATGGATTATGTAAACTATATACTCAACATGTGAGTATATTTCCTCAGAAAACCCTGCTTGCATCTGTGGCATGAACTCTCGCTCCTGCTCCGACATCACTCGTTTGTGCTGCCGCGGCTCGTGATGCACGGCTCCGCGGACAGGAAGTGGCGGCAGCTGTCTGATGGATCCGTAAATGAGCCCCGCTTTCCCCCCTAATGTCTGCGGTGCGGCTGCGCTTTACCCTCCGCGCTCCCATTCCCGCTTCAGGACGGGCTAATCTGACGCCACCTGTTGACTTGGCCCCTCTCGAAACGTTCCCGCGTGATCATGAGCCAGGCTGTGCGCGCTCCCCTTCGGCATCACACCCCATTAGTTCATCGCCCTACTGTGTGGGAAAACCGGCGGAGGAGGGTCAATCTGTGCAAGTATGAAATCATTTCCAACCAACGAGCCTCTTTTTAAGCTGCACAAGTGAGATTCCTTTCACTGAGGTAATAATAGAGCGGAGACTCAAACGTAAACTGTCAAACACAAGACTGACACTCATGAGGGTCTGAAGTACAGCAGGGTCAGCAGTGTTTACTCTAATGCCTTGATGCCTTTTTGGATTTTTGTCACTTTTTTGCTGGATTTTTGTCGCTTTTTTGCTGGATTTTTGTATTTTTTTTATGGATTTTTGTCACTTTTTTGAAGGATTTTTGTCTTTTTTCTGCTGGATTTTTGTCTTTTTTTATGGATTTTTGTCACTTTTTGAAGGATTTTTGTCTTTTTCTGCTGGATTTTTGTCTTTTTTTTTGCTGGATTTTTGTCACTTTTTTGCTGTTTTTTTGTCTTTTTTTTTTTTTGCTGGATTTTTGTCACTTTTTTGAAGGATTTTTGTCTTTTTTCTGCTGGATTTTTGTCACTTTTCTGCTGGATTTTTGTCACTTTTTTGAAGGATTTTTGTCACTTTTTTGAAGGATTTTTGTCTTTTTTCTGCTGGATTTTTGTCACTTTTCTGCTGATTTTTGTCACTTTTTTGAAGGATTTTTGTCACTTTTTTGAAGGATTTTTGTCACTTTTTTGATGGATTTTTGTCACTTTTTTGAAGGATTTTTGTCTTTTTTCTGCTGGATTTTTGTCACTTTTCTGCTGGATTTTTGTCACTTTTTTGAAGGATTTTTGTCACTTTTTGAAGGATTTTTGTCACTTTTTTGATGGATTTTTGTCACTTTTTTGATGGATTTTTGTCTTTTTTTTGCTGGATTTTTTTTCACTTTTTTGCTGTTTTTTTGTCTCATGAGGGTCTGAAGTACAGCAGGGTCAGCAGGGTTTACTCTAATGCCTTGATGCCTTTTTGGATTTTTGTCACTTTTTTGCTGGATTTTGTCGCTTTTTTGCTGGATTTTTGTCTTTTTTTTATGGATTTTTGTCACTTTTTTGAAGGATTTTTGTCTTTTTTCTGCTGGATTTTTGTCTTTTTTTGCTGGATTTTTGTCACTTTTTTGCTGTTTTTTTGTCTTTTTTTTGCTGGATTTTTGTCACTTTTTTGAAGGATTTTGTCACTTTTTTGATGGATTTTTGTCCTTTTTTCTGCTGGATTTTTGTCTTTTTTTTGCTGGATTTTTTTTCACTTTTTTGCTGTTTTTTGTCTCATACGGGTCTGAAGTACAGCAGGGTCAGCAGGGTTTACTCTAATGCCTTGATGCTCCAGATATCATGGAATGTTTAGCTCTCTGCAGATTACATAATACATCACGTACTGTATATGGCCGTGTTTGGGATTTGTGAAGTGCAAGTGTTCAGAGTCATTTTGAAAAGCTTGTGATTAACGTTACAGCTTTAAAACAAAAATAAAAGACGCTCAATTATTACTATATCGACTTATCGGAGATCAACGACTTATTGGAGATAAACGATACCGCCACCTTAACGTGGTGGTGGGGGGGGGGGGGGGGGGGGTTTGAGCAAATGAATGATCCTGGAGCTCTGTTGTAGGGGGCTTTGTGGGCTTCGTGCCCCTGGTAGGGTCTCCCAGGGCAAACAGGCCCCTTAACTCCCGCCTGAACCGAGCACGTTTTCTCCAGATTGGCTTTACCCCAATCCAAAAGCTTCTGGAAAAAAGGTGTGAAAATAGCGACAGAACTGAGACGAAAACAAGGATGAAGATGTGACAAAAAAGTGAGAAAACTTTGACAAAAAAGTGACAAAAAAAAGGACAAAAAAAGGACAAAAAAAATGACAAAAAATGTGACAAAAAAAATGAACAAAATGATTTTAAAAAATGACAAAAAAAATGACAAAAAAATTGCCAAAAAAGAACAAAAATGATTTTAAAAAATAACAAAAATGTGACAAAAAAAATAAAAAAAAATGGCAAAAAAATGACTAAAAATTTGACAAAAAATGAACAAAAATGATTTTAAAAAATGATTTTAAAAAATGACAAAAAAAAGACAAAAAAAGACAAAAAAAAGACAAAAAAATTAACAAAAAATGATGTTAAAAAATGACAAAAAAATGACAAAAAAAAGACAAAAAAAGACAAAAAAAAGACAAAAAAATTAACAAAAAATGATGTTAAAAAATGACAAAAATGATTTTAAAAAATGACAAAAATGTGACCAAAAAATGACAAAAAATGACAAAAAATTGCTAATAAAAAATGACAAAAAAGTTACAAAATTAGTTGAATACCCCCCCCAAAAAAGATGTAAAAAAAAATGTGATGACATGAGGAAAAAGATCCATTTAGTTTTGTAGGTCTTACCTTTCAAATGAGGCGTCACACTGGCCTACAGGATTTGGGTAAAGCTGAACTGGAGAAAGTAATGTATTTATTATTGCTGTATGTTGTTGAATGTCTGTGGATGTATTGTTTTTATCGGGCCCGTACTGGCACTTCTCCTGCAAATGAAGTTCCTAACGGATAAATAAAGTGAATTTGATTTGATTTGATTTGAAAATGCGGTTCAGGCGCGAGAGGTTAATTCAATTTTAGTCCTGATGTAGTGTCTTGAAGTGTCTTGTTTTAACACAATTGGCTGAAAAAAAATAGTTACTTACAATGTGTGTCTAACTAGAATGGACCGTATTGTGTTGAAATGCGTCAGAGAAATATCTCAGTAATATCGTTTACAAAAATATGCCCAGCCCTTAGACTGACAACAATTATATCAAACAGAATTAGTGGATTATTTATTCACATTCACCCTCCATGGATGTATCTGTATCCGGCTCAGGGGTCTCCAGTTTGAAGATAGTGACTTACAAATGAGCAAAAAGAACATTATATAACAGGTCTAAATATATACCCAGTAACTGACAGTACAGGGAGCAGGTGCAGCCAGGACAGCCCCGTGCAAAGTCAGAGTCACACCACAAAGCCACTTTCCACCAGCTCCCGGCGCAAGGTCATCCTGTTTGGGAACGGCGATCTCGTAATTAACTGGGATTTGGCGGGGAACCCACGCTGAGGCTCTCGGAACGCCGGGCAGTCCTAACGCCGGCGGTATTTCAGATGAGGCTTTGTTTTGTAACCCAAGCTGAACTTTCGAGCGAGGAACATCACAACAAAAACCTGCTGTTTAGCTAAAGAGAACTCTTCGCCGGGCGCCATCTGCACATCAAAGTCTCCGTCCTCTCCGCAGCTTTTTCAATAACGCTCTCTGTTACTTTGCCAAGATCTGAGAAGTCCCAGCCAACAGGAGTGACTGACTGTGAGAGCGAAAGCGTTGGTTCTCGGCTGTTTACGCGGTTATTATAAACACGTAAGGGCTTGTAGCGTGAAACCTGTCAGTGCTACGGTCCAGATGTCCGACGCCGCTGTCCGTTGTTGACTGAAGCCTCAAAGGGAAAAGCTGTGATGGTATTTGGAGGTTATCCGTGCCCAAATGTCTCCATCCTTCTGTTTGAAAATGGCCTGACAGCTGTTTTTTTGCTAACAGTGCATGAGTCTAGCATAAAGGCTCAGCTGACATTAGTACTGCAGGATAAATCGCATTTATTTGGGTATTTCAGGCTTCTCTAAAAGGCCATTGCACTGCAGACCTCCACTGCTTTTGTGAACCAGGCAGCCATTCAAATGGAAGGAATTGTCAGCGATAGCAACCGGCAAACGTGCTCATCTGCCCAAGGAAAAGAGTGTGGCCACGGACGGGTTTGTCTGAATTCTAAAACTCAGACAAACTGTGTGGATTGTAGGGCTGTGCAATTAATCGAAATTCGATTACGATTTCGATTACAACAGTAAACGATTACAAAATTAGCATAATCGCTAAAAATCGATTATAATTTTTGTTTCTTTTTTATTTTTATTTTTTTCAATATTTAAAAAAAAAAAAAAAAAAATTTATATTTTCTAATTTTTTTTTTTTAATTTTGGGATTTTGGTCACTTTTTTGCTGGATTTTTGTCTTTTTTTCTGCTGGATTTTTGTAATTTTTTTTTGATGGAATTTTGTCACTTTTTTGATGGATTTTTGTCATTTTTTTGATGGATTTTTGTCACTTTATTGATGGATTTTTGTCTTTTTTTGATGGATTTTTGTCACTTTATTGATGGATTTTTGTCTTTTTTTTGATGGATTTTTGTCTTTTTTTGATGGATTTTTGTCTTTTTTTTGATGGATTTTTGTCACTTTATTGATGGATTTTTGTCTTTTTTTGATGGATTTTTGTCACTTTATTGATGGATTTTTGTCTTTTTTTGATGGATTTTTGTCACTTTATTGATGGATTTTTGTCTTTTTTTTGATGGATTTTTGTCTTTTTTTTATGGATTTTTGTCTTTTTTTGATGGACTTTTGTCATTTTTTGGATCGATTTTTGTCTTTTTTTGCTGGATTTTTGTCACTTTTTTGATGGATTTTTTTAAAGGCAACAAATAATCGTTTGAATAATCGTGATTTCAATTATGACAAAAATAATCGTGATTATTATTTTTTCAATAATCGAGCAGCCCTAGTGGATTGTGTTCGGTATAAGAAGTGTGGGCTGAAACAACTTCACCTCAGGGATGTTTTTCTTGACGATATAACATGATTATAAAAGAGCAAAAAAGTCAAAAAATCGAATCAATTACAATTAGATAGAAAGAAAGATCACCTCTAGCCAGACTCACTTTGCAAGACCTTTTAGAAAATGTGAGAACTAGGGATGTCGCGGTTACCGGTGTCGCGGAATCATGTCCTTGACGACAGCGCAGGATCAGCCTCAGAGACGAGCCTGAAGTCTGGACATGTTTGTGTGTTTGAAGAAGCTGAAGGACAGTTTTAGAGACAGTTTTCCTGTTTGTGGAACGAGCAGGAAAAAGTGTCTCTAAAGCAGCAAGACTTCGAACCTGTGACTCTCCTGCGGGACCGTCTCAGCACAGCTCTATAGCAGGAAGCTAACGTTAGCGTGACCGTCTCCCTCTATAGCAGGAAGCTAACGTTAGCGTGACCGTCTCCCACAGCTCTATAGCAGGAAGCTAACGTTAGCGTGACCGTCTCAGCTCTATAGCAGTAAGCTAACGTTAGCGTGACCGTCTCCCTCTATAGCAGTAAGTTAACGTTAGCGTGACCGTCTCAGCTCTATAGCAGGAAGCTAACGTTAGCGTGACCGTCTCAGCTCTATAGCAGTAAGCTAACGTTAGCGTGACCGTCTCCACAGCTCTATAGCAGTAAGCTAACGTTAGCGTGACCGTCTCCCACAGCTCTATAACAGGAAGCTAACGTTAGCGTGACCGTCTCCACAGCTCTATAGCAGGAAGCTAACGTTAGCGTGACCGTCTCCCTCTATAGCAGGAAGCTAACGTTAGCGTGACCGTCTCCCACAGCTCTATAGCAGGAAGCTAACGTTAGCGTGACCGTCTCAGCTCTATAGCAGTAAGCTAACGTTAGCGTGACCGTCTCCACAGCTCTATAGCAGTAAGCTAACGTTAGCGTGACCGTCTCCCACAGCTCTATAACAGGAAGCTAACGTTAGCGTGACCGTCTCCACAGCTCTATAGCAGGAAGCTAACGTTAGCGTGACCGTCTCCCTCTATAGCAGGAAGCTAACGTTAGCGTGACCGTCTCCCACAGCTCTATAGCAGGAAGCTAACGTTAGCGTGACCGTCTCAGCTCTATAACAGGAAGCTAACGTTAGCGTGACCGTCTCCACAGCTCTATAGCAGGAAGCTAACGTTAGCGTGACCGTCTCCCTCTATAGCAGGAAGCTAACGTTAGCGTGACCGTCTCCCACAGCTCTATAGCAGGAAGCTAACGTTAGCGTGACCGTCTCAGCTCTATAGCAGTAAGCTAACGTTAGCGTGACCGTCTCCCTCTATAGCAGTAAGTTAACGTTAGCGTGACCGTCTCAGCTCTATAGCAGGAAGCTAACGTTAGCGTGACCGTCTCAGCTCTATAGCAGTAAGCTAACGTTAGCGTGACCGTCTCCACAGCTCTATAGCAGTAAGCTAACGTTAGCGTGACCGTCTCCCACAGCTCTATAACAGGAAGCTAACGTTAGCGTGACCGTCTCCACAGCTCTATAGCAGGAAGCTAACGTTAGCGTGACCGTCTCCCTCTATAGCAGGAAGCTAACGTTAGCGTGACCGTCTCCCACAGCTCTATAGCAGGAAGCTAACGTTAGCGTGACCGTCTCAGCTCTATAGCAGTAAGCTAACGTTAGCGTGACCGTCTCCCTCTATAGCAGTAAGTTAACGTTAGCGTGACCGTCTCAGCTCTATAGCAGGAAGCTAACGTTAGCGTGACCGTCTCAGCTCTATAGCAGTAAGCTAACGTTAGCGTGACCGTCTCCACAGCTCTATAGCAGTAAGCTAACGTTAGCGTGACCGTCTCCCACAGCTCTATAACAGGAAGCTAACGTTAGCGTGACCGTCTCCACAGCTCTATAGCAGGAAGCTAACGTTAGCGTGACCGTCTCCCTCTATAGCAGGAAGCTAACGTTAGCGTGACCGTCTCCCACAGCTCTATAGCAGGAAGCTAACGTTAGCGTGACCGTCTCAGCTCTATAGCAGTAAGCTAACGTTAGCGTGACCGTCTCCCTCTATAGCAGTAAGTTAACGTTAGCGTGACCGTCTCAGCTCTATAGCAGGAAGCTAACGTTAGCGTGACCGTCTCAGCTCTATAGCAGTAAGCTAACGTTAGCGTGACCGTCTCCACAGCTCTATAGCAGTAAGCTAACGTTAGCGTGACCGTCTCCCACAGCTCTATAACAGGAAGCTAACGTTAGCGTGACCGTCTCCACAGCTCTATAGCAGGAAGCTAACGTTAGCGTGACCGTCTCCCTCTATAGCAGGAAGCTAACGTTAGCGTGACCGTCTCCCACAGCTCTATAGCAGGAAGCTAACGTTAGCGTGACCGTCTCAGCTCTATAGCAGTAAGCTAACGTTAGCGTGACCGTCACAGCTCTATAGCAGGAAGCTAACGTTAGCGTGACCGTCTCAGCTCTATAGCAGTAAGCTAACGTTAGCGTGACCGTCTCCACAGCTCTATAGCAGTAAGCTAACGTTAGCGTGACCGTCTCCCACAGCTCTATAACAGGAAGCTAACGTTAGCGTGACCGTCTCCACAGCTCTATAGCAGGAAGCTAACGTTAGCGTGACCGTCTCCCTCTATAGCAGGAAGCTAACGTTAGCGTGACCGTCTCCCACAGCTCTATAGCAGGAAGCTAACGTTAGCGTGACCGTCTCAGCTCTATAGCAGTAAGCTAACGTTAGCGTGACCGTCTCCCTCTATAGCAGTAAGTTAACGTTAGCGTGACCGTCTCAGCTCTATAGCAGGAAGCTAACGTTAGCGTGACCGTCTCAGCTCTATAGCAGTAAGCTAACGTTAGCGTGACCGTCTCCACAGCTCTATAGCAGGAAGCTAACGTTAGTGTGACCGTCTCCCACAGCTCTATAGCAGGAAGCTAACGTTAGCGTGACCGTCTCCACAGCTCTATAGCAGGAAGCTAACGTTAGCGTGACCGTCTCCACAGCTCTATAGCAGGAAGCTAACGTTAGCGTGACCGTCTCCACAGCTCTATAGCAGGAAGCTAACGTTAGCGTGACCGTCTCCACAGCTCTATAGCAGGAAGCTAACGTTAGCGTGACCGTCTCCACAGCTCTATAGCAGGAAGCTAACGTTAGCGTGACCGTCCCCCTCTATAGCAGGAAGCTAACGTTAGCGTGACCGTCTCCCTCTATAGCAGGAAGCTAACGTTAGCGTGACCGTCTCAGCTCTATAGCAGGAAGCTAACGTTAGCGTGATCGTCTCCCTCTATAGCAGGAAGCTAACGTTAGCGTGACCGTCTCCCTCTATAGCAGGAAGCTAACGTTAGCATGACCGTCTCCCTCTATAGCAGGAAGCTAACGTTAGCGCTTTAGCTGAAATGCTGATGTGGGACTTTGGGTTGAGGGAGAGTGTAACGAGTCGCCCCATAGTGCGGCTGCAGCGCCACCGCCAGCATAAGCCGTGTCCGGATACCTCCGCATGATGGCACAATGCGTTACGGGGCTCCCGGTGGCAGATTCACTCTCGCCGCAGTTTTATGAATTTAATAATGATCACTTTAAATACTGTTTTTACTTTTTGTGAATGGATTTAGTGGGACCCCAGGAAGAATAGCAACAGCATGACTGCGCTAATGGGGATCCTTTCAATAAACAATAAACAATAAACAATAAACAATAAACTGTCTGAGGCATTTTCCCAAATCTGCAAAGCGAAAGCTCACTGGAAGGAAACAAACTGAGGACAATTTTCCTGATACAGACAGTTTATCTAGTTCAAAAATATTCTTCTTCTTCGTTTCTCTATAAATAGTCCATGTAAAACCCTCGAAACATCAACAACACATCGTTACAGCTCCTTGACTTTGATGTGAAAACTTGCACTGTTGTTAAACTTTTTAAAAACTATTTCAGTTTGTGCAGGACTATTATGCTTTCTGTATAATAACACATTAATACTGAAAACCGTGATAATTTTGGTCACAATAACCGTGAGGTAAAGTTTTCACACCGTGACAGCCCGAGTGGGAACAGCAGCGAGAGGCTCAGCTTTCACCGCAGCAGGAAATACATCTGCTATAAAACCCTCCACATTTAAATAAGTGTCAAACGAAGCTGAGAATGTCGAGCCCCTTTACATCACACTGAACCGTCCTGCTCCATCAGAACAACGATGTCATGTAATTGCTTCTTTGGTTCCAAATGGATCTTTTCCCAGATCATCTGTTGGTGGTTTGGATTCAGCCCATGCCTACGATGAGAACATTGTCTGACTCCTTAGAGAGAGTTCGATGCCAAAGGTTCAGTTTGATGCATTGACCGAGCAGCTGCTATTACAACTTTTACTCAAATGTGGCTTTAATCATAACCTGGCAGACGGCGGATTGATGAAACGGTGATAATAATGTGAGCACAATTACCTCGAATCACCACCGTACAGAAGGGATGTTATTTGTTTGATAAGGTCGGGTCAAGCGTGACTCAATTTAGCAAATCATTGAGACAAGTCAAAACAAAGCTGAACCGCAAAGCAAAAAGCAAGAGGATTTACAAAAAGCAGGATTATTTACAAAAAGCAGGATTTACAAAAAGCAGGATTTACAAAAAGTGTAACATGGGTGTGTTTGTTATAGAGATCAAAAAGTGCTCGACGATTCCAAAACTGAATTCCAACTAGGGCTGTGCAATTAATCGAAATTCGATTACGATTTCGATTACAACAGTAAACGATTACAAAATTAGCATAATCGCCAAAAAACGATTATAATTTATTTATTTTTTCAAATATTTTTTTTCAATTTTTCTTTATCAATTTTTGTTTAAAAAAAAAAAAAAAATCAATTTATTATTATTATTTTTTCCCCTAATTTTTAATTTTTTGATTTTTGTCACTTTTTTGCTGGATTTTTGTCTTTTTTTCCTGGATTTTTGTCTTTTTTTCCTGGATTTTTGTCTTTTTTTCCTGGATTTTTGTCACTTTTTTGATGGATTTTTGTCACTTTTTTGCTGGATTTTTGTCACTTTTTTGCTGGATTTTTGTCTTTTTTTGCTGGATTTTTGTCACTTTTTTGCTGGATTTTTGTCACTTTTTTGATGGATTTTTGTCACTTTTTTGCTGGATTTTTGTCACTTTTTTGCTGGATTTTTGTCTTTTTTTGCTGGATTTTTGTCATTTTTTTGATGGATTTTTGTCACTTTTTTGCTGGATTTTTGTCACTTTTTTGCTGGATTTTTGTCACTTTTTTGCTGAATTTTTGTCATTTTTTTGCTGGATTTTTGTAATTTTTTTGATGGATTTTTGTCTTTTTTTTTAATGGATTTTTGTCACTTTTTTGATGGATTTTTGTCATTTTATTTTATGGATTTTTGTCCTTTTTTGCTGGATTTTTGTCTTTTTTGCTGGATTTTTGTCACTTTTTTGATGGATTTTTGTCACTTTTTTGATGGATTTTTGTCTTTTTATTTTATGGATTTTTGTCACTTTTTTGATGGATTTTTGTCTTTTTTTTGCTGGATTTTTGTCACTTTTTCGCTGGATTTTTTTAAAGGCAACAAATAATCGTTTGAATAATCGTGATTTCAATTATGAGAAAAATAATCGTGATTATTATTTTTTCAATAATTGAGCAGCCCTAATTCCAACTTCAATCTAATCACATTTACGCACATTTCCCTGAGCACTCCATAGCAGGCGGCGGCTATGAGCACAGCTAACTCAGGGCAAAGTAGATGAAGTGTCTTGCCATATGACACAATGGCAGAAACACGGACAAAACGAAACAGCCCAATGAAACACTGCTCTGGGAAAAAACTAATCTGAACAAAAACTTTTCAAAGCCCATTGGTGCTTAAAATCCCGTGCATGTCTCCAGCGTTGGCGGATGAGGGATGGAAGCCTCGGGGAGACTGAGATACTTGGGGAGCTGCGTAGCTGCAGGTGTTGTTAGAGCTTCTCCTGAGGCCCTGCAGCTACAGCCGGAGAGCGACAGACACGGCTTTAGACAAGCTCGCTTTTGTCACTTTAAACTTCATTCACGCCTTTAAACATGACTGTGGTCGCTTTAGCATTTGTCTGCTTCATTTTAGAACTTGAAATACACTTCCTTTCATTCATGGGGAAGAATGCGACACGGTGGTGCAGCAGTTAGGGCTTGTGCTTCACAGCATGAGTGTCCCAGGTTCGATTCCCACCTGGATGTGTCTCCATGTAGGTTTCCTCCAGGCACTCCGGTTTCTCCTACTACGTACGACACATGAATCCTCCAGCCAGGTGATTCTGACCCGCAGCCTGGCTCCACATCTGGAGTAGGGCCGGGCGATATATCGATATTTAAGATAAATCGATATATTTTTAAATGAGATATGGAATCGGACCACATCGCATATATCGGGATATTTCAAATTAAGTTAACAAAAAGAAGCAGGTGAGTTTAAACAAGTTTATCTTAAACTGAGCACTTTATGTTGCTATCTCTTTATATGTAAATGCTCCTCAGAAAAAGAGTGACCCGTTTGATTTCCTAGGCTATTTTATTTAAGATTTTTCATTTCATTTCATTTCACAGCTCTCACTTTGAGGAAAAAATAGCGGGATATATATCGTATATATCGACATTCAACCAAAATATATTGGGATCTGACCTTTGGTCCATATCGCCCAGCCCTAATCTGGAGATGGGTCCCTGAGCGAGGTCACTGCTCCTGACAGTTCGCCCCAGTGGCGTTGAAGGACGTGTCAAATGCAGAGGACAAATTTCCCTATTGGGACAATAATGTATACCTTAAAGGAAAAGGCCACCGTTTTTTCCATACTGAGATATGTTCTTACCTGAGCTGTGACGAGTTCTTTAGGACCTGTCTGATCTTCAGTCACATAAACACAGCGCAGACGGCGTTAGCATTTAGCCTCTCCCTCTCTCCTCTATAGCTCCAAAACAGGTCAAGATAGAAGCTACCAAGCTCTTCCACGTTTTCCCTATTTAAATATGGTTACGTGAAGTGTTCCACTACAAAGTATAATTACACACAATTAAACAATGTGGATTTTCTAAGCGGATAAAAGGGGGGACTATATTGTAAGGCGTAATAATACCAGGAGTAGTTTGGCATTTCTTGTATTATTCCTGAGGGAGAGGCTAAATGCTAACGCCGTCTGCGCTGTGTTTACGTGACTGAAGATCAGACAGGTCCTAAAGAACTCGTCACAGCTCAGGTAAGAACATATCTCAGTATGTAAAAACGCTGGCCTGTTCCTTTAAGCTCAAAACAAAACCTCAGAAATGATTTGTAGAAGAAGCTAACATTACTTTCCACACATTTTTGATGACTATGGACGTACTCGCATTACTATTTTTTGCAAAAATGACATAGTTTATCTATTTAAATCTTTAAATTGTTCTTTTTTATCTGTATAGTACAGGTTTAAGTGTTCAGAATTGTACAAAAAGCATAATTTGCCACACATTTGCCAGCCATTTTTCTACAGGGGAGAAACAATGGAGGAAAAATGGGAAACTCTGCAATGATCTTAAAAAGTTGAGGGAACTGATTTTGATTTAACAAAGGGGAAGAACCCACTCAAAGCATCCACAGGTGTGTCCGAACCACTTGAAACGGAGTCTGCGGGATTAAACAAACACGCTCGAATGAAGGCATGTTTGTCATGAAGGAACAATTTAACACGGATTAAAGTTCAATCGTCAGTTTAGTCAAACCCGCGGCGGTCGACGGTCCCGCGCAGACGTCTAAGAGCTGCTGCGAGACGTTTCACTTCACGTTATAAAAGAGCGCGCAGGAATGAAAGCTCGCTGAATGATGCCTTTGTGCCCGGCTCTCCCCGAAGTCAAACCTTACATGCAGTTTTCCAGATCCAGCGTGGGATCAGAGGCTGGGGTACAGGAGGCCGCCTGCCTCTGCGGTTGGCACTCCCCCCCCCCCCTCCTCGTCTGTGGTCGGCTCTGGACAAGAACCAATAAACACTGAAGAAAGCCATGTTTGAGTGAGAGCGCTGTGAGAGGGACCAGCGTAAAGGTGAACCCGTTTAGCACAGGAGGGACTGTTGCTAATGTTCTCTTAGGTTGACCAGAGTCTGTTGTAATATGGACGCCGTCACGGTCAAGTCCAAACTGAACGGTCACATTTGCAAATCGCAAGGAATGCTGCTCGGTCCCATGACGTCTTATGCAAGGTGGTTCTGAAATGTGTTTGTTTAGGTTCATGTTTCAGTATATCGTAGGTTTTTTTTTGACATGGACGTGTGTAAAGTCAGCGTGACCTGACCAGTAAATCTTTAGTGACTGAAACTGTAATAATGCCCCTCCTGGAACCGCCACCTTAAGGGGAGACACTGCAGGCAAAACTCAATGTTTCCAGTTTTCAGGTTTTGGGCCACATTGGTCTCTGAACATATAAGCTTTCACCCGGAAACAGAAAATATGCCTAATCTTCACAATAACATGTTTAAATATTGCGCTGATTCAATGTTCCCCCATAGACTTATATGGGAGAACGCAATTTCAAGGGCCTTTTTCTCAAAACACATGTTTCTGTCATTGTGGCGACACTATGTCCACGTCAGTCGGACCTAAAGACTTCACATTTTCCAGCCTTGGACTGAACAATATTTGGAAGATTTTTTCAGAGGGATTTTTTATTATTTAATCCCTTAAGCCCCATTTATTGAGTTTTGAATGTCAAAAAATGAGGCGAAAATTAAATTTTACAAATGTTTCCACTAAAAAACAGCTTATTTTAAAACTAAACAAGAAATCCCGAATCCCCTCTGAAAAAGTCTTGGCAACTCATTCATCAATAAAATGAAACCATACATTTGAATGTAGCTCTGCCCATTAAGATGGGAAATTTGGGGCATTTTTAGGCATAAAACACCTTGTTCTTATATGAAAAGATAAAATGACAGAAAACTTGCCATGTATTTTCTTCTCACATTTATGCCAGTGATCGACAGCAACAGTTTCAAATTGATATCTGTAAATATACATTTTTTCCCCATTCACCTGCAGTGTCTCGCCTTAACGTGGTGGAGGGGTTTGAGCACCCGAATGATCCTGGAGCTCTGTTGTCGGGGCTTCGTGCCCCTGTAGGGTCTCCCAGGGCAAACAAGTCCTATAGGTGACGGGTCAGACAGAGAGCGGTTCAGAAGCTCCTTATGAGAGACCAACAGGCCCGGTTAATGGTGAGGCCGTCCTTCTGTGGACCCACCACCTGCAAGAGGAGCAATAAGGGGCTGGAGCAATGTGATTTGGGCAACTCCAACAGCCCCCACGACCCGGAAACGGAAAAGTGGAAGAAAATGGATGGATGGATGGACTGTAATAATGTAATAATAACAATAGCTTGAAATCACAAAATCCAAAGTCTAACAGTAGTGTCATCAAGGACTTTTACAATATCAAATATTAAGATCATGAGTAAAAACACATTTGCAGGGTTCCAGCGAGGGCTGAACGATGTGGACAAAACTTCACACCTCGATATTCATGCCAGACATCTCGATATCAATATGATACGATGCAACTATGGGTTAGGTGAAAACTAAGCATTTTTCAGACAAATAAAAACATAACACAAAAGAAGCAGTTTTATTGATGAAAATCTACATCGCTTGAATCTTGCATTTTCGATTTAAAGGGGCTGGATGCAAGTCGGCCATTTTATACTCACTACTGCCACCTCAGGCCATACGTGTAACTGCAGCTTCTATATCAAGCTCGTGCATGACGGTGATTCGGGCCGAAGTGACACGTTTCTGACAGTGCAGGATTTTAGAGGCAGTTGTGGTGAACAGGTCTGAGCTCATTCTACACATTAGGACATGGAGGAACATGTAGGGGGAGGAACATACTTAATTCTAACATTTTTAAACTCCCTATAGTCCCTTTAAATGTGTTTTGAATGTTCATATCTCAATATCGATAAAACAACGATATATCTTTCAGCCCTAGTTGCAGTGTCATGAAAAATTGAGACCTTTGCCTCGTTTCAGAGCAAGCTCCACAAAAACAGTCTAAAAGTCGAGCTGCGTGATATTTAAGTCACTTGCTATATGTTACACAGCAGTGCAGTATTTCACCAAACCATTTTAACACGACATGTTCCATTTAAATAAATCGTAAATGGCAAGTTCTTCAGCTACAGAAGTCATTAAAAAAACACAAAATCAGAAAACAATACAAAAAACAATCTGAATCAGGGAACAGGCCACCGTTTTAATCCATACTGTGATATGTTCTTACCTGAGCTTAGACGAGTTGATGCGTACCTGTCTGGTCTTTGTGCCTGTGGAAGAGCGTGGTAGCTTCACACCTGTTTGGAGCCATAGGAATACATTGGGAGAGGCCAAATGCTAAAAACACGAACAAAGCCCAGACAGGTACGCATCAACCAGTGTTAACATATTTTAATTTAGTTTCAGTCTTAGTCTTTTGACTAAAATGTAGTTTAATTTTAGTCGAGATTTAGTTAAAAAAAAAATCGTTTCAATTTTAGTCTAGTTTTAGTCGACTAAAATTGCATGTCAATTTAGTCGACTAAATTTATTTTTAGTCGACTTTGTGTTGATAATATTGATGATAATCATATTTAATGTTGTTCCTCTGCTTCATGTTTCTGCTCCACATGAACAAAGCTCAGAGCTGATCCTTTAAACATGATCTGAGGCTCTTTCAGACGCTCAATACAAGTTTGGATGATTTTAGTCTCTCCTTTCATTTTTATTTAGTCTGATTTTAGTCGACTCAAATATCTGGACATTTTAGTCACAGTTTTAGTCTCATGAGAAACTTTTAATTTAGTTTTAGTCCAATTTTAGTCACAAAAATATCACTTTGACTAAAATTAAGACTAAATATTTTAGTCGACGAAATTAACACTGGCATCAACTGGTCTAAGCTCAGGTAAGAACGTAGCTCAGTGTGGATAAACCTGTTCCTTTAAATAAAACTGACCCTTTACACATGTTTTAAGCTCTGTTCTTTGTTTGTTTTAGGCTGAATTCGCAAATAATATATATATCGTGGCTTCTTGCGATACGGATATCGTATCACCCAGTGTTAACATATTTTAATTTAGTTTTAGTCTTTTGACGAAAATGTAGTTCAATTTTAGTCTTAGTCAAAAAATATCTTAAATTTTAGTATAGTTTTAGTTGACTAAATTTAAGACTAATTGAGTGGACTTTGCATTGATAATATTGATTCTAATCATATTTAATGTTGTTCCTCTGCTTCATGGAGCTGCTCCACATGAACAAAGCTCAGAATTTACATGATCTGTGGCTCTTTCAGACGCTCAATACAAGTTTGGATGATTTTAGTCTCTCCTTTTCATTTTTATTTAGTCTTATTTTAGTCGACTCAAATATCTGGACATTTTAGTCATAGTTTTAGTCTCATTAACAACTTTTAATTTAGTTTTAGTCCAATTTTAGTCGTCAAAAATATCACTTTGACTAAAATTAAATATTTTAGTCGACAAAATTAACACTGGCATCAACTGGTCTAAGCTCAGGTAAGAACGTCGCTCAGTGTGGATAAACCTGTTCCTTTAACTAAAACTGACCCCTTACACATGTTTTAAGTTCTGTTCTTTGTTTGTTTTAGGCTGAATTTGCAAATAATGTGTCGATCTCAGTCCGATGAAGACTTTAGCGATGTTGCGATATATCGTGGCTTCTTGCGATACGGATATTGTATCACCTGATATCGCGATACGTTAGCTTTTGCGATATAATGTGCAGACCGAAGACTTGCACTGCATGTGGAAGTCTGTAAGATCTTGTCACACTGGCGTCACGTTTGAACAGATGCTTAATGACCCAGAGTGGACCTAAATGTTTTGAAGTCCGTCCACCCACGGAAGCATGTGACCCGAGCTTCATTAAAACCGGGGACTTTCCTGTGTGGCTCTTCTCTGTTTGGTGTGGGGAAGTCATTTATTTACCCCAATCCCAGGATCAAGGCGAATCTTAACCACCCTCCAACGAATCCGCCGCGGCTTTGCTTTCCTTAACGATGCCCTGAGGCGGAGAAACGGGCACATTCCTGGGGCCAATTATTGGGTTAGGCGAGCGAGACGGGATCAGGTGCCCACATCGTCGGCATGAACTGGCTCGGGCCTCGTCGGTCCCTCTTTCACAATATTAAATCCTCAAACTCCGTCACTCCCGACAGGAAGATCAAGGACCGAGACCGGGATTATCCGTGGGATCCGTTTACGGGAGATGTGGGAAAAGCCGGCGGAGTCAAGGTTGAGTTTCTCCAGGTGTGAAGAGCTTTTTGTTTTGACGAGTCAGCATCAGCTCCAGCACACAGCGGACTGTCTTCCCTCGCCTTGGTCGCTGGTGCAGTTTAGCAAAAATGGAACACGCATCTGAAAAGACTTTGTACTAGCATTGCCCGTGTGAAGTGAGGTTTTCGGGTTGTTTACAGTTTGCCGTTGTAAGTTTCTGTGCAACTCCAGTACAATAAGAATGTAACCCAATCCAGTCCTCTCTCACTGTGTAATATCATAAGTATAATACACACTACAGCAGCCTTTGAGCTGAACAATATGAGAACATACGAGATACTGGAACTGTGCTGAAATTATTATATTCAAGTAGGGATGCACCAATCTGAGACTGGTATCGGATATCGAAGCCGATCCTGGTAAAACAGGTTATCGGGTAGGGCAGGGGGAAATGGCCAAAAATCTATATCACAAAATAAAAAAGAAATATCACAATAACGATATAATTGACAATATAATTGACAATGGAAAATGACTTCAAAATCCCAGCCTCTATTGGGAAGATTAAATCAGTGATGTTTTGTTCTTTCTGATTCTAGTCGGTGTTTATGCTGCTCTGATTGAGCCGAGTGAAACATAAATCATACTGTGTCCACAACGATATCAAGAAATGATATTGCAATAACAACATGCGATACGATATATCGGCATCAATTCCAAATATCCGATTCTGAACCAGAGCCTGTTTTGGCTCCCAACATTTTAAAAACGCAACTTTCACAAACTAAATCTACGTGAAACTACGCAAATCTACGCAAAATGCCATAGCTCGTAGCAGCATGCTAGTGCTAGCGGCCGCTAATCAAGGCCGGACAGAAACTGTGATTGGGTCGCCTAAAGCAGTGGTTCTCAACCTTTTGGAGCCGGGACCCCGATTATAACAGTTAAAGGGGTTCGTGACCCTTGTCCAAGTCACACCATGAGAAATAGGAACATTAGCGACATAATTCTTAAAGATGTAAATCAGACTCAGTGCAGCTGGTTCTCAGGACAAATTCTCAAGAATTTGGAACCCCTTTCATTTCATTTTCATTTTCATTTTCATTTTCATTTTCATTTCATTTTATTGATTTATTTCATTCAAAAGTGATGTTATGCAATCACAATAAAACCGCCAACACAGTATGAATGAAACGGAGCAAGTCTTATAATATCTGCACCTTTTGTTACTTCACACTTTACACTTCACACTGTTGTCCTTTGGAAAATGGTGTGTATTTGTGTCTACATACATATATTTACAGTCTTATGTATATATATTTACAGTATTAACAGATGTTTTTTATATTCTATATTCAGTTTTTTCAATATATAAAATACAGATCCTTCGTATTCTTGAATGTTTACAAAAGGTCAAAAAGAAACAAACCGTCGTGTTCAAGTTTGTTCAGATCAAATATCCCACATTATTCATGTCCAAATACTTCATACTTTTTTAACATTGTAGCTTTATGTGTATTTTAAACTCCAGGAGAGTTTCTGACTTTTTCACTTCTTTCTGGAGTTTATTCCATAAACTGATTCCTGTCACTGTAACAGTTTGTTCCGTCGCTTTAGAATCGAACCTGGGTTTGTTAAAGACGTTCCTTTCAGATTATACTTTCTCTTTTCTCAAACCTTTCTTGGATGTTCACTGGCAATATTTTTCTATTTGCTTTCTACTTTATGTTGAGAATATTCCTGTTCAGAATGTTTCAGGCTAAGATTTGTATTCTTTCTTACTTGTCTTTTTGCAACTCCCACTCTTATTCAATGTTCTCCCTCCCTTTATTGATTGATTT
This sequence comes from Gobius niger, assembly GCF_951799975.1. Taxonomy (NCBI): domain Eukaryota; kingdom Metazoa; phylum Chordata; class Actinopteri; order Gobiiformes; family Gobiidae; genus Gobius; species Gobius niger. The sequence goes on along the minus strand of NC_136857.1, from coordinate 1,007,746 downwards.
ATTTTTTCAATGTTCCTCTTTGACTAATTGGGCAGGTACAGTGGGTTTAGGGAAGGGGTAGAGTGTGTTTTGATTACAGTTATACTTTGTCTGTTTATGGTTTTGCATAATTGTAAAATGTAAAATTCATAAATAAAGTTAAAATCTTAAAAAAACAATGGATAAAATAAAATTAATCAAATTCTGAACAAATAATGGTACTATATTATATTATATCATATTACATTATATTATATTATATGCTAAAAAGAATATGTATATTTTATCTACATGATCTGGCGACCCCCAAACCACTGACCTAAAGTAAAAAACAAATATTGGCCGGTGCTGGAGTGGCCAAGTGTTTGTAATGTAGTTTCATGAATGCTGTTAAAGAATAACTGATCCAATATATAAGATGTAATGATCAGAGCACTTTATGTTGTGAGCTGTTTATTAAACGAACAGCCAAGGATATTTAGTGCGATGTTTTACAGCTGATTTAAGGCAAGACACTTTTTCAGAGTCTCTTGGTACCGGTTTCAGAAATCGGTCGATTCTCAAACCCCAATTATTGCCAACAGAAACAAAAAGCTGGACTTGTGCATCTCTATATTCAAGACAGTCATCGAATATTCACTTTTCTCTCGTCCCCTTGTCTTTACTCACGCAGAAACTTGGAACTCAACCAACGCGAAGTCTGCAAACTCCAGCAGCCGTGTGAAAACGCCGGCCAGACGAACATTAAGAACATTAACGCAGGCTCAGGGCAGACTTCGGACGAGCGGCGTGCAGGATAAAGATACGGTTATGAACGAGGGCCGGGGGAGAAGCTGCTGCATGGGAGATAAACGTCATTACTTTCATCCAAGGTCAACAAGAGGCCTTTGGAGATCCACCGGAGACGGCCTCGGCTCCTCTTCAGTCCCGTGTTATTGGACTCACTTTATTACAGTACACGACCTAATCCAGGTGCTTAGAGACGTCTGGTGTCTTTAGCGCCGTATTTGACAAGACAAGCAAAGGACGGGAAGAAAGAGGAAGTGGAAGTTTGAGTGATTCAACAGGGTTAGTGCTAGATGTTCTGCTCGGGAGGGACAGTCTGCTGTGAAAACGTGAGATATCATGACACAAATTAAGGTTAGGGCCAGGGAAATGGGTATTCAACTCATTTTTGTAACTTTTTTGTAATTTTTTATCACATTTTTGTCATTTTTTCGTCAATTTTTAATCAATTTTTTTGTCACATTTTTGTCACTTTTTGTCACATTTTTGTCACTTTTTTGTCATTTTTTTGTCATTTTTTTGTCACATTTTTGTCACATTTTTGTCACTTTTTTGTCATTTTTTGGTCACATTTTTATCACTTTTTTGTAATTTTTTCGTCCATTTTTTCGTCACATTTTTATCACATTTTTGTCATTTTTTCGTCCATTTTTTCGTCCATTTTTTGTCACATTTTTGTCATTTTTTGGTCATTTTTTTTTTTAAATCAATTTTTGTCATTTTTTTGTCACATTTTTGCCACTTTTTCATCAATTTTTCGTCACTTCTTTGTCACATTTCCATCATTGTTTTCGTCTCAGTTTTGTTGCTATTTTCACACCTTTTTCCCAGAAGCTTTTGGATTGGGGTAAAGCCAAACTGGAGAAAATGTGCTCGGTTCAGGCGGGAGTTAAGGATTAGGATTATTTGTATTTTTAGACAAACCAACTCATAGATCTATACAAAATCACGGCAGACCGTCCCTCCGGAGCAGACGATCTAGCACTAACCATTCAACAGATCAGCTGTGCATCGGAGCGGAATCTGCCGGACACTTAACGCTCTGTGTGAAATAACCTCATCTGTCGGCAAATACTACAAGCAACGATATCTAAAAGCAAGATTTATTCCACCTGGCACATTTTGAATCCGTCCTAGCATCAACACACAAGAGTCTGCTACACAAGAGACCGATGCAACATGAGGTTCAGAACATGTGTGTGGAGGTTTAAGCAGGATTTATCAGTTTTGATCTAAATCTTCCGGCTGGGAGCTTCACAGATACAGACGGCTTCACGGAGGGGGAAACAAATGGGGAAAAAGGACTCGTCTTTCACCTTTCACTACTTTAACAAATGCTGAATTATGGATGTTTTTTCTATAAAGATGAAAGATGCAGAGACACAACGAGGTGCAAAGTGGTGCAACAGCCCGTGAGTACGTAAATAACAGAGGATGCTAAACGCTTGTTCTGTTGTGAAGCACTTTTGATTTTATCTGTGAAAGGTAGGGCTGTGCAATTAATCGAAATTCGATTATTACACTAAACGATTACAAAAATAGCATAATCAAAAAAAAAAGAAGAAAAAAAAATGTTGGATTTTTTTTAATTAATTTTTTTTTCTTTTCTTTTTTTTGTTTTTGCAAAGCAGACTTGCATTATTTCACGGCGCTGGGATTATTTTCCCTTCACATTTTGCCTGACATAAAAACAAACGGCGCTGTGTGATGATGTCATCAGGCAGGTGTGAGGGCTGGCCAGCAGGGGGCAGGTGTGAAACAGGGACCTCTCCTTAATCGGGGCAAACTTGAAATATTTGTACTTTTATGGCTGTTCAGAAAACAGAAAATATTCAGCATGTTGTTTTTTTTAATAAATATATAAATAAAATAAATGCTTTTTTTTAAGGCAACAAATAATCGTTTGAATAATCATGATTTCAATTATGACTAAAATAATCGTGATTATTATTTTTTCAATAATCGAGCAGCCACAGTGAAAGCTGTTATGAAAATAAAGTTTCTTCTTCTCCTACATGCTCACGTCTCGCTTCGAGTGCCTGTTTTTCACTGGAAAATCAGCTTCATTTTCTAGTGAAAGAATGAGGCAAAATGTCTCATTCATAAAGACATAGTTTTAACTGAACTTTTTTGCGTGTGCTAAATATGCTTATAGTCACAAAATGTCTAAGAGGGAAACATGGTGATTTCCATAATAAACCGTACCACTCCGCCTTTGCTCTGCCCGATCCCGTCAGACCTTGGAAGCTGAGCAGGAAGGGCCTGGTCAGGACTTGGATGAGCCCGTGTGGAAGCCTGGGGCGAATGTAGTGAGTGAGTGGTTGGTGGTGGTCGGAGGGGCCGAGGACACACACTGGTTGCCTCGCTTCCGTCAGTCTACCCCAGGACAGCTGTGGGTACAATAGTAACTTACCATCACCAAGTATGGAGTGAATGAATGATGCAATGTAAAGCGTCTTTGAGTGTCCAGAAAAGCACTATATAAAACCAATGCATTATTATTATTATTATTATAATTAACTTGTTTTAGCCCGGCATCCAGACTAATTCCCAATGTTTATTAATTAATAAACAGGAGACTAGTCTGGCGACCTTGTCGTAGAAAAGCTACTGCTGGAGGCGGGACTAATGTGGGACGACCGAAGCGCAACAGCCAATGAGAACAGAGCGGATGTGACGACAGAAACAGAGACAAGAAAGTTGTGTCATTGGGACGTTAACAATGGCGCTCCTGCCACACGGAGTTCAGTAAATGACTTCTGTCGTTTATGTCAGAAACACTTAAGAATACAAGCATACGGAGCATTACAGGAAGTGGTCGCTTGTGTTGAAAAACAACAAAACAAAGGCGCAACAACATGACGCCCGTTCAGGGAGCTGCTCTGATTGGTCGGTCGGCTCCATATCGCTGCGTCACTTCCTTTGAAAGCGCAAGTGTTGCCAGACCCTCTTCTGTAAAGAAGCGGAGTCTGGTTGGCGAGACTAAACTTGTTTACCTCAATAAATCCTTTCCGTGGTCCCTCTAGGGCTAATACAAGTGTTAATGGGATGATTGGAGGGTCTTTCATCTCCCCCGGTGTCTCTGGCCAGAAAACCACAATGCAACTTGTCTGCCACCGGACCGGAGGCCCCAATACACACTCACGAAGAAGAAGCTAACAGGCTAACGGGCAACACTAACTGCGGGCTAGCGCCGCTTAAACAGTATTTAGAGCCAAGTTTGAGTGAAAACACGATGCACAATATCCCTCTCTCCCTTTGTCTTTTCTGTCAGCGCAGTATTTACTCTCACGGACAATTAATAAAGTTAAAAAATCACAACTTGCTACGACACCTGCAGTTGCGCTCATGGCCTCAAGGGGCACGAGTTACTTAGTACCGCTTTAAACTTCTTTTGCCCTCGGCTCGGCTACACCGATTGTAATACGACGTCGTCTCCTGACAGTTTGCAGACGGTTAAAGGAATGGATATATTGTGCAGAAAATGACATATTACAGCACAGGAAGAGTCGAAGTTAATTTTAGAATAAGAAATCAACAGATCAAGACTCTATTGTTGAAATCACCGTTCTTATCTCACCATATGTCTGATGACTTTTTCCTGTCTAGACGGTTTCCTTTATTCATCCATCAGTCATGGTCATTCACACATAATCAAGCATCACTATTTGGTCTCACCTGGACTGAGTCACAACTACAAAAGATAAAAACATTTCAAACGTGTGACTATGGATATTACCAGTTTTTACAATTATCTGCTATTACAAATAAACATTTTAGTGATTGACAAGCAAAATAAATCACAGAGTTTGGTTTAACAGAACTATTCGGAGTTCGAGCTTTTAGCATCAGACACAGACACACAATCCAATTACTCAAGAGGGTTCGGGACCTTTGTAAACCAATTTCAAGCTTTCCTTAATGAAATAAAACATGGGACTGTGTAATACGTGAGCTCATCAGATTGGAAAAATGCAAAGTCGGGAGAGGCTCGCCTTCAGTCGAGTGGCCTGACGTCAAAGTCTATTTCCGTCGCTTGAAATGGGTGGTTTAGTCCAGTCAGTGAGGTCTTTGCTGACGAGAATGTTGTCGTCCGGTTAGGCCCTCGCGTTTTGTAAAGGTTAGTGCTAGATCGTTTGCTCCGGAGGGACAGTTTGCTGTGATTTTGCATAGATCTATGAGTTGGTTTGTCTAAAAATACAAATAATCCTAATCCTTAACTCCCGCCTGAACCGAGCACATTTTCTCCAGTTTGGCTTTACCCCAATCCAAAAGCTTCTGGGAAAAAGGTGTGAAAATAGCAACAAAACTGACACGAAAACAGTGATGGAAATGTGACAAAAAAGTGACGAAAAATGGATGAAAAAGTGGCAAAAATGTCACAAAAATGTCACAAGAAATTGACATTAAATTGACGAAAAAATGACAAAAATGTGACAAAAAATTTACAAAAAAATGACAAAAATTGATTAAAAAAATGACAAAATTGTGATAAAAAAGTGACAAAAAAGTGACAAAAAATTGACGAAAAAATGACAAAAATGTGACAAAAAAATGACAAAAATGTGACAAAAAATTTACGAAAAAATGTGACAAAAAAATGACAAAAATGTGACAAAAAATTTACGAAAAAATGACGAAAAAATGACAAAAATGTGACAAAAAAATGACAAAAATGTGACAAAAAATTTACAAAAAAATTTACGAAAAAATGACAAAAATTTGACAAAAAATTGACGAAAAAATGACGAAAAAATGACAAAAATGTGACAAAAAATTGACGAAAAAATGACAAAAATGTGACAAAAAATTGACCAAAAATGACAAAAATTGATAAAAAATGACAAAACTGTGATAAAAAAGTGACAAAAATGTGACAAAAAAATTGACGAAAAAATGACAAAAAAATGACAAAAATGTGACAAAAAAATGACAAAAATGTGACAAAAAATTGACGAAAAAATGACGAAAAAATGACGAAAAAATGACAAAAATGTGACAAAAAAATGACAAAAATGTGACAAAAAATTGACGAAAAAATTAACGAAAAAATGACAAAAATGTGACAAAAAATTGACCAAAAATGACAAAAATTGATAAAAAAGTGACAAAAATGTGACAAAAAAATTGACGAAAAAATGACAAAAATGTGACAAAATGTTACAAAAAAAAATTACAAAAATGTGATAAAAAATGACAAAAAAGTTACACAAATGAGTTGAACACCCTACAAAAAAATGTTGGAAGAAAAAAATGTGATGACGTGAGGAAAAAGCTCCTCTCGGTTCAGGCGGGAGTTAAGAGGTTAACCATTTCCCCGGCCCTAACCTTCATTTGTGTCATGATATCTCACGTTTTCACTGCAGACTGTCCCTCCCGAGCAGACGGTCTAGCACTAACCTTTTGTAAATTGCACTTGAGGGTAAAATGTGGCACAGCGACAGAGCTCTTTCCGGGGACAGCTTTTCCATCTTCCCAGATCAAGCTTTGGAGGAGGAATTCCCCCAAACTCCACCACGCCTTCAGGCTCGCGCAGACACAGAGCCAGTTCCAGTCCCAGAGGTAAATTAAACACTTCCTTCACTTACAGTTCTGAGACTTCCGCCAAAAGACTGTCCAGAAATAAACGCTCAGGATGGGAGAGGAACGCTTAAATACTGTTGGATCCAGATACGTTTCCGGATTAGGATGAGTCTGGATGTAGCTAATAAAACATAGATTCCATAATATAAAAACAACCTTTCACTTCTTGAAAAAAGACGTGTTGGAGCCGATACATGTGGAAGAAACCAGCAATATGTTTTAAAAGACTTCACCAGCCCATGATAATCCAGGCTTTTTAGAAAATGTACAGGATTATGATGTGGGAGGAGTTCCTTGGTTTCTTGTTTTTCTTTTGAATCTGTACAAAAGGTTGAGTGAACTGAATCACATAGACGGAATGTTCAGTTTTATTGACACCATGAGTGGAAAACAGGAGCACAGATCTTAAACTAATTGTGTCAATGCAATGCAGCGATTACATTTTAGCAGCTGCTTATTCAGGTGGTACTCTGGGTCAGTTTTAGACTATATCCATTTCAATTAGAGATGATTTAATTTGGCTTCCCTCGGTCAGTCTGCGCATTTTTTAAACTCCGTATAGTCCCTTTGAAGGCCTTTTTACACATGTGGGAAAGTGAGCGCTGCAGGCCGCTCGTATTCTCATCAGTCTGAACTAATGAGTAATAATCTGGCCCCTGAAAGGCTAATTGGAACCACAAACTTTTACGAAGGCTGTTCATTGTGGACATTCAGTTTGCAGGCAAAAGATTTTATACGGGCCCTTTAACGCCCTGTAAAGAGCTGCTATTACAATTAGCCAGAAGCAACAAAAAACAAAAGTGTCAGCGGTCAGCACGAGGGGGGGGGGGGGGGGGGGGGGGGGGGGGGCGGGTCATATGAACAGAAGCAGTGAGAGTGAGTCACAGGCGTTCCAAAAATACAGCAAACCCAGAGAATAAAGCACTCATTTCAGAAAGTTTCATCTTAAAAGTTTTTCATTTCAAAAGTACGTGGTAGTAAATTATTAATCGACTACACACAATCAAATGAATTAAGAACCTTTGTTTTAATCATCAACAAGCGTGACAATGATAAAACTTTTTACTTTTGTGACATTACAAAACTTCAGGAGCCCGGAGCCCCATCTGCAGATCATCAGAGGAATCGTGGACTCAGGGGTAGGTTTTAGACTAATATGCAGGGCCGGACTGGGACTGAAAAACAGCCCTGGACTCTGACCAGCCCGGCCCAAATTAGCGTAATTGTGACACTTCCACAAATATATATTTTAACCTCTAACCACCCGCCTAAACCAAATGCATTCTGTCCTCTTTTGGCTGTGGAACACCTCATTTGAAAGCTAAGACCCACAAAACTGACCTTTTTCCTCACGTTGTTGCTGTGTTGTCTCACCTTTTTTGTTGAGTTTTTGGAATTTTTTTGGTTGAGTTTTTGTCACATTTTTGTCAATTTTTTGTCAATTTTTTGTCAATTTTTTGTCAATTTTTTGTCAATTTTTTGTCAAATTTTTGTCAAATTTTTGTATAATTTTTGTCAAATTTTTGTCATTTTTTTGTTGATTTTTTGTCAAATTTTTGTTGAATTTTTGTCAAGTTTTTGTTGAATTTTTGTCAATTTTTTGTCTAATTTTTGTCTAATTTTTGTCATTTTTTTGTTGAATTTTTGTCACTTTTTGTTGAATTTTTGTCAAGTTTTTGTTGAATTTTTGTCAAGTTTTTGTCAAATTTTTGTTAAATTTTTGTCTAATTTTTGTCACTTTTTTGTTGATTTTTTGTCAAATTTTTGTTGAATTTTTGTCACTTTTTTGTTTAATTTTTGTCACATTTTTGGTGCTTTTTCCCCAAGAATCTTTTTGATTAGGGTAAAGCCAAACTGGAGAAAATGTGGGGTTAACCTCTGACCCCCCGCCTTAACATTAACGAGTGCATTTTCCCCAGTTCGGCTTTTTATTATCATTTCTTTGATCGGCGTCATCAGCAAAAAGAGCGGGAAAGGCGGTCGTAAAAACAGAAGCAAAATCATTCATATAAATAATAAATAATAAAGGTCCCAAAACTGAAGCTTGTGGTGCACCATACTCCACGGAATTCCTTTTAGATTCATGTTTACACTGGGCTTTACCCAAATCTAAAAGCTTCTTGACTGGAGATCAACAATGCAACGCCTCATTTGAAAGCTAAGACCTACAAAAGTGATGGAAACTTTTCGTCACGTCGCCACATTTTTGTCACATTTTTGTTGTGTTTTTCTCATGTTCTTGTAGTTTTTTCCCCGTGTTTTTCTCACGTTTTTGTAGGTTTTTTTCCGTGTTTTTCTCACGTTTTTGTAGTTTTTTTTCCGTGTTTTTCTCACGTTTTTGTAGTTTTTTTTCCGTGTTTTTCTCACGTTTTTGTAGTTTTTTTTCCGTGTTTTTCTCACGTTGTTGTATTTTTTTTTCCGTGTTTTTCTCACGTTGTTGTATTTTTTTTTTCCGTGTTTTTCTCACGTTGTTGTAGTTTTTTTTCCGTGTTTTTCTCACGTTGTATTTTTTTTCGTGTTTTTCTCACGTTGTATTTTTTTTCGTGTTTTTCTCACGTTTTCGTTGACTTTTCATCCTCTTTTTCTCGCTATTTTGATGAAAGCTCGGTTGAGGCGGGACCGGTGGCCCTTCTGTGCTCTTCCAGAATGGACATGTGGCCGGTCCGCCCCTGCTACTATGCATGTTTTTTAGGTTGATGTGGGAACATGTTAGCCTGGCCAGCCTAGAATACACACTTTTCTTTACAAAGTGTAGTCTGGGATCGGTGGTGATTTCTTCATATTCCCGATGGCCGTGATTGACAAGCATGTAAATCCATCAAGGAAAAGCCAAAATGTGCCGTTCGCCTCATATTTTGCAAACTCGGAAGTTGGCGATTTTACAAAGCATCGGCCGTCAATCATTTTAAAACATTGCAAGGTTAAAGGAAGGTTTACAGCCGCCGATCCATCACGATCAAACTGCTGTTCAACCAGGCCCGACGGCCGGGGCGAAGGCTATATGGCTTAGCCGTTTTATCAGGCCACCGTTTCTACAATATGGTTACGTGAAGTGTTCCACTACAAAGTATAATTAAACAAAATTAAACAATGTGGATTTTCTAAGCGGATAAAAGGGGGGACTATATTGTAAGGCGTAATAATACCAGGAGTAGTTTGGCATCCGCACAGTAAAGTGAAGATTACTGCGCGGATTTCATACCAGGAGTAGTTTGAAATAGTTTTACCCATGTTAATTTTGTAACCTGAATTTTTTGAGAATTGACTCAATATATTGATTACACTAGGGATTGAAGATTCCACATCGCTTAGATACAACAACAGATCATCAGCAAATAAGCTTAATTTATATTCGTTTTTGCCTATAGTAATACCGGTTATGTTATCTGTCTGTCTTATTTTTTCAGCCAGGGGTTCGATAGCCATCGCGAACAGCGCGGGCGATAATGGACAGCCTTGAGCAGTGCCGCGGCTTAACGAAAATGCCTCAGAAAGAACGCCATTAGTATAAACTTGTGCTTTGGGGGCTCTATATACAGTTTTAATCATATCAATAAATTCTGTTGGAAATTCAAATGTTTCAAGTACTTTATACAAATATGACCATTCAAGGCGATCAAATGCTTTTTCCGCATCGACCGCCATCAAAGTCAAATCCATATGATGTTTTTTTGCATATTGTGTTAAAGATATACATGTTCTAACATTAGTTCTAAGATCCCTATTAGGAATAAACCCAGCTTGGTTATGGTGGATGATGCTAGGAAGAAAATACTCTCTTCTCATCAAAATCTAGGTACATTAAAGAAAATATTTGACAAGTGGCTCTTCCTGTCGTGACAACAGACTCTGTGATCAAACTTCTAAACGGTCCTGCTTTTGCACAGACCCACAAAGCAGGGGTGGATGACTGAGCCCCCAGAGGAAACCCACTCAGACATGGGGGGAACCTCCGGGAGTAAAGCTCGGGACCTTCTCGCTCGGAGACAAAGCCACCGTTTCACCCTTTTGACACTCATCGGTAAGTGATTGGACACACACAGGCCCTTTCAGTTTGTCTTCGTCTTCAGTTTAATCAAAGTCAGAGTTTTCATTGCCGTCAAAAAAAACAACAACAACAAAAAAAGACTTAAATTGTTTCCCGTTGGTTCTGGCGAAAGCCGTTTCGTGCTTGATTTATAGCATTTCTTTGCCGGGGAGCTCGGATAAACGCTTGAAGGGATGAAAACGTAACCGGTTCAGACAATCTAATAACACTCTCCGCTGAAGTCAAGCTGAGGTTTAAGAGCACGTTCGCCTCCGACACCAACCTCGGGGCCCGAAACATCTGACGACGACCATAAACAAAGCCCGTCTGGATGCGCCTCTGACAGACGAGTTTCACCTGCCCTCATAACTCAGCGACAGGCGCTAATTTAAAGGTGCGCTCAGACATCTGTTTGCCAGAGGTTTTATACCACAGAGGCAGCGGGGTCCGACCTGCCCATTCATCGGAAGCAGATGTGAGAAGATCCATTTCCTTCTATAATAAGAGCTAATTAAAGGGGAAGACACAGGGGGGGGGGGGGCGTGTTCGTGTGAAAACGCACCGAGACTCGTCACCGCGGCGCTAACGGACAAGCCAGCACAGGCCGGTTCACGACCTCTCGCAGCGGAGACACCAGAAAGAGGATCATTCAGGAGTCAGCTTTCACCCGGGCGGTACAGCTTTCACCCGGGCGTCACAGCTTTCACCCGGGCGTTACAGCTTTCACCCGGGCGTCACAGCTTTCACCCGGGCGTCACAGCTTTCACCCGGGCGTTACAGCTTTCACCCGGGGCGTTACAGCTTTCACCCGGGCGTCACAGCTTTCACCCGGGCGTCACAGCTTTCACCCGGGCGTCACAGCTTTCTACCGGGCGTTACAGCTTTCACCCGGGCAATTTGAAGAGAGATCACGAAAGTTGCTCTGAACTGTATGTCGCACTTGAGCAGTTCCTGTTCCATTCTTCTCCCCGAGCTTAAAGGGATGTTTCAGGATTTCCCAGTTATCCAGAGTGTTGCTGATTTCTGGAGATATTTTTTTTTGTAATTCATGCAGTTCTTATGTTTGAAGAGTTTCGTGGCGCTAGGCTAGTGCTGGGCTAGCGCATTTCTATGGTATCAGCTAGCCTGCATTAACAACAGTAGGGCTGAAACAACTAAGCGATTAATCGACAACTAATCGATTATTGAAATAGTTGCACTGCAAATTTTAGTTGTTTTGACTGGTTAAGAAGTTGTTGGGCGTTTGTCCTGGATTATTTCACTTGTTCTGAGATGTTTCTGACTCGTTTCGATACATTTCGTCCTTATTTCAGGTCATTTTCTTTGCCAATGGGGAAAGAAAGTTGGTCTTATCTCATTGGCAATTTTACTTTCTTATTTCAAGCGAGATTTACCCTAGAACTGGTCTGAAACGTCCCCAAACAAGCAAAGTGAACTCGAAATGAGTGAAAACCGCTCAAAACAAGAAACATTTCCTCAATTCAAGTCATTGAAATTTGACAAAAAATGACCAAAAAATGACAAAAATGTGATTAAAAAATGACGAAAGATTACAAAAAAATTACAAAAAAATGACCAAATAATGACAAAAAAATGACTAAAAAAATACAAAAAAATGACTAAAATTTGATGAAAATTTGACCAAAAAAATGACAAAGATTTGATTAAAAAACTGACGAAAAAATGACAAAAAATTGACAAACAAATTACAAAAAGTTCTCCTCAAAGAAGCAAAGCAAACTTGGTCCGATCAGGAAAAGTGTCTAAATGAGTGAAAACCGCTCAAAACAAGAAACATTTCCTCAATTCAAGTCATTTAAGACAATGCATGATATTCACTTTTTGCAGTGTGTCAACTATTTTACTAATCGATTAATCGTTTTCTAGCAAACACAGACTTAAAGAGCAAAAATGACATGAACATATTTTATCTTTGATGGAAACCTACTTTGTTTTTCCAAGTTAGTGTTTTGTACATTGAACATGTCATAAATGCCTGTCTGTTTCTCATCCAATCATGAAGCAGAATCAGCAGAAAGAGCCTCCAAAAACACTCACTTTAAGTTTACTCCATCAACACGTCCTCAAATGATGCCACTTTAGCTTAATGTGATTTAAAAAAATGAAAACATACAATTGTCATACATCATTCACAGCCAGGCGATTAATCGATTAATCGTAAAGATAATCGGTAGAGTAATCGATTACCAAAATACTCGTTAGTTGCCGCCCTAAACAACAGTGTGACCCGCTCCACAGAGCACCTGAGGCAAATCACTGATAACACCAGACTAACCATATACATGTCTAATGTTTGGAATATAACTGACCTGCATCACATGAACGATCACATTTTTAGGGACTATTTTCTAGCAGATCACTCCGCCGCCGCGTAGCTTATACAACCACGAAGCTGATGCTGCTCAAATATAAGGCCGTGGGAACCCAGGGTGCTGAGGGCGCTGCAGCCCCCCCTGAACTGCAGGCAATATCAACCCCTTAACTCCCACCTGAACCGAGCACATTTTCTCCAGCTTTACCCCAATCCAAAAGCTTCTGGAAAAAAGGTGTGAAAATAGCGACAAAACTGAGACGAAAACAAGGATGAAAATGTGACACAAAAGTGAGAAAACATTGACGAAAAAGTGACAAAAAATTTACAAAAAGTGAGAAAAATTTGACGAAGAATTGCGGGAAAAAAGGACGAAAAGGTGATAAGAATTTGACAAAAAAATGCGAATAATTTGACAAAAAATTAGAACAATTTGACGAAAAATGGACGAAAAAAAAGGATGAAAAAGTGATAAGACTTTGACAAAAAAAATGCGAAGAATTTGAAGAAAAAGTGACAAAAAAGTCACGTAAATTTGACAAAAATGAGACGACTGCCCAACAAAAAAAGTGATGAAAAAAAATCTGCCGTGAGGAAAAAGATCAGTTTAGTTTTGTAGGTCTTTCAAATGAAGCGTCACACTGGCCTACAGGATTTGGGTAAAGCTGAACTGGAGAAAATGCTCTCGGTTCAGGCGGGAGTTAAGAGGTTAATCAATAGGATTTACGCACAGAAAAAGTATTTTGGGGGTAAATTTTGTCCCTCAGCGCCCCCTAACTAACACATCTCCCCACGGCTCTGCTCAAATATAAGGTATTTTAAAAGCAAAATGGCTAAAATGATTCTATGGACACAAAATTACAGATGGGTTTCAAACAACTTTAAAATCCCAGCATCAGTGCGAGAAATCTAAATTGCATCAGATGTTATTTTGAGAATGCTCATCTCCATCCGATGGCACTGCTAAATAAAAAGATGATGAGGCTTTTTCACGATGAGCCACTTAAATGTGAGCGTGTAATGAAATGCTTATTGCAGCAACTTCAACACTTGACGAGCAGGAAATACGCAATGTTTTGCAAGTATTGTCAAATGGGGATAAATGCACTTCTGGCAGTTCAGTATTTCTAAATCCTTCTTGTCAGGAGTCAGGCAGAGTTGAAGCCAATCTCAGCCATTTTGTGCCTGATTGGCCATTTAGTGAAATGACTAACAATTTGTTTTTGTTTTTTTCGAAAGGCCAGATTTAGGAGAGCATGAAAGTAAGTAAAGTTTATTTACATCACACACAGACGTCACAAAGTACATGTTTACCGCTCTTTTTCACCACTTCTCCATAACCAGGGTCCCAAATCAAGACTGGAGGGAGATCGATCGACTTTCACAGCTACAGTTCCTGCTGCACTTCTTGAACAAATTAATCCCACAGACCATCAACGACAAAAACAAAAAAATATGCAAATAGTTTTCTTCTGAAACTCCCGACAGCCAGACTCCGCCTCTTTACAGAAGAGGGTCTGGCAACAAAGGAAGTGACGCAGCGATGTGGAGCTGACCGACCAATCAGAGCAGCTCCTGAACGTCACGTTGTTGCGCCTTTGTTTTGTAGTTTTTCAACACAAGCTTCCCGTAATGCTCCGTATGCTTGTGTTCTTAAAGGAATATGCCACCGTTTTTACATACTGAGATATGCTCTTACCTCACTTTAGTCGAGTTAATATATCCCCGTCTGGTCTTTGTCCGTGCGCTCACACATACGCAGCCTCTCCCACATGTCACATAGCTCCAAAAAAGCTCACGATAGAAGCTACCAAGCTCTTCCACGTGTTCCCTATTTAAATAAAGTTACGTGAAGTGTTTTCATGCGAAGTATATTTACACAGAAATGTAACATGTGGATTGTATAAGCAGATAAAAAGGGGGACTATATTGTGAGGCGTAATAATACGAGGAGCAAAACGTCCGCGCAGTAACTCCTAAAGACTTCCCCGCTCACTTCCGTCAATAACCTTTAGGAGTGAGCTTTTTTGGAGCTATATGACATGTGGGAGAGGCTGCGTATGTGCTAGGTTTGCCTGACAGAGCGCACGGACAAAGACCAGACAGGGTTATATTAACTCGGCTAAGGTTAGGTAAGAACATATCTCAGTATGTAAAAACGGTGGCCTGTTCCTTTAAGTTTCTCTGACATAAACGACAGAAGTCATTTACTGAACTCCGTGTGGCAGGAGCGCCATTGTTAACGTCCCAATGATACAACTTTCTTGTCTCTGTTTCTGTCGTCACATCCGCTCTGTTCTCATTGGCTGCTGCGCTTCGGTCGTCCCACATTAGTCCCGCCTCCAGCAGTAGCTTTTCTACGACAGGGTCGCCAGACTAGTCTCCTGTTTATTCATTTATAAACATCGGAGATTAGTCTGGATGCCGGGCTCTCGACAGCCCTCTTTAAAAACACCCTGAGGTAGATATTTTCTAGCTGTGAATCCACTAATGTCCAATACGCAGGTTTGTCAGTGTCCGACTGTTCCACGATCTGAAACACTGCTGCTCAGCTCACAATGGATTCACCAAAAACAGGAAAATACTGCCTCAGTCTGTTACAATGACATGTGGTGAGCTTTTTTGATCAAGATTTAATCCTATTTAATGTTCAAATAAAAGGAAAGGCAATATTTTACATCAACTGGGCCCGTCACGAAATGTGAAGTTCGATATATTGAGGCAGGGAGTATCGCCATAAACGATATTATCGACTTTCACGATACTAGACACTGTCAACTCTAAAGCATAAAAATGACAGTAAACCTTAGCTCTCAAAGTGCATAATCATATCCTAAAGTGCAGAGCCGGTGCTGGCCCTTCTGGGGCCCTAAGCAAAAACCCACACGGGGCCCTACAGTTCGCATCCCATGGTTATTCAACGAAGATCGAATTCATTTACAGACAAAAACAGTTCCACTGTGCAGTAGAGCAGGGCAGAAGTGGAACATAGTAACCTCAATTCAGGCCCCGTCCCTCTGTGTGAGAACCACTAACCACTAAGCCACTGTGAGACTGGGACGACTACTAGTCTATTTCACAACTTTTTAAAATGGTAAGTAGCAAATAGTCCCATTCTCTTACCTCTGGTCCCTGACCCACAGTTTGGGAACCGCTGATGTAAAACTAACTGAAACCCGCACCTGACGGTTATTTCTGTCTGATCACTGAGAATCAGCCTGTGAGTCGCCCAACTTGTTGTAGACTGTGCACATTCAGAGAACCAGAGTTACTGTAAGTAACTGTGTGCATGAGAACATGGTTTCAACTCATCCTTGAGACAAATAGGCCCATAACAATGTGTTAATTAATCAGGGAAAAACAACTCCATAGTTTGACTGAGATGCGGGGCCCTTGTGGCTGCAGGGGCCCTATGCAACTTGCATAGTTTGCCTATAGGAAAAACCGGCTCTGCTAAAATGCCACACGAGTTACAACAAACATTGAATATAATGTAACACAATTTTTGCACAGAAAAAATCTGTAAAAAAAAAAAAAAAAAGGTGCTGAAATATGTACAGACGATAAATATCGAGCTCAAAAATGTATTGTTTATCTGTTATTTATTGAACAATAAATCAGTATAGTAATTATTGTGACGGCCCTAAGATCAGCACATTCAATCTGCACCGTGGGCTGGAGTAAAGACTTTCATTAGGGCGGCTGCTGGTTGGTGATGGTGATGGTTTGTCCCCACGACTGATCTAAAATGTGCAGTTTGTGGAACACTCTGCTTCGTTAGTCCTTTGCCTCTATGGAAGAAAGTTTGGACGCTCCGCTACAGCCACAGCAGCAAAAAAAGTAATGCCAAACCATGCCTGGTATTGAACAGTGACTGACAACAGAAATTGATTCCTGCACTGCTCCTTGAAAAGTTCAAACTGTCGATCATTTTAAAACAGTGCAAGGTTGCAGTCAGGTTTACAGCCACCGATCCATCACCATCAAACTGCTGCTCAACAAGGCCCAGAGCCGGGGCTGAGGCGACGGCCGAGTCCAAGGCCACAATCTCAGACTGAGCCTCTGGTCCAGCCTTGTGCGGGGCAGGGAGGTCACAGGTGAGGAATGCTGGAGAAGCCGAGCTCCTCTCATGAGCCGCATAAATCACAAAGCGCTCCAGGTCAAGTGCACAACCACTTAATTACTCCTTTTAAAGCAATAATTGGCGAGCGCCGCTCGAGGTGCCGCCCGCATGAAGATGAACTGAAGCGGCAGAGGCCGAGCCGGCTTTAATGATCACAGAGAGAACGTCGAGGGCAGCACAGATCTGTAATTTAGATGAGCAAATCCAATACAAGACGCTCCCAATGATGAGGGCGGAAATAAAGCAAGGTTAAAGAGACATCTACAGTAACGGTTTGTGAATGAAGCAGTTTTAATCAAAACCTTTCCCAGATTATTGTTAAAAAAACATAAAAGAATGTATATGCCCTTGTGTTGATGAACTCTTTTTTTTATGGCCCTAAAGTTGAAGAATGGTCTGAAAGATTAATCAAAAACTTTACCATCTTGAACATTGTGAGATTGAGATTTGTTTTCTAAACCAGGGCTTCACAACCTGGGGGTCGGGACCCACTAGGGGGTCGCGAGACAAATTTGGGGGGTCGCCAGAGCATAGAGATAAAATATATATTTTAATATCATTATTATGGTGTCGTAGCAAACATGCTATTTTACCAGGGTGCCATTATTTGTTCTAAATCTAAGTTATGTAGTTTAACCTCTTAACTCCCGCCTGAACCGAGAGGATCTTTTTCCTCACGTCATCAGATTTTTTTTCCATCATTTTTTTGTTGGGTTTTACACTCATTTTTGTCACTTTTTCATCATTTTTTTTGTCATTTTTTGTCACATTTTTGGAATTTTTTTAATCACATTTTTGTCAAATTGTTTGTCATTTTTTGCCAAATTTTTATCACATTTTTGGAATTTTTGTGTCACATTTTGGTCAATTTTTTTTTTTTTTCATCAATTTTTTATCAATTTTTTGTCATTTTTTGTCACATTTTTGTAATTTTTTTGTAATTTTTTATCACATTTTTGTCAATTTTTCGTCACTTTTTTGTCACATTTCCATCATTATTTTTGTCTCAGTTTTGTTGCTATTTTCACAGCTTTTTCCCAGAAGCTTTTGGATTGGGGTAAAGCCAAACTGGAGAAAATGTGCTCGGTTCAGGCGGGAGTTAAGGGGTTAAATGTCCCTGTTTTTCCCATGGTCTGACCCGGGTGGGGGTCACGATCCTTATTAACTGTTATAATGGGGGTCGCGGCTCCGAAAGGTTGAGAACCACTGCTCTAAACCATTTAAACACAGTACGAAACAAAAATCGTTAAATGAGTTGTTTTTTTCACAAAACTGACTTTAATAAATCCAAAATCAGGACCAAAATAAGGCTCAGCGCTCAGGGACCCATGTCGAGCCAATGGTCAGAGTCAGGAGGGAGGATTAACCTATTGTTTTGTGTTGATCCAGAATAAAAGCATTAAACATCATACATTTAATCACAATGTTTGCTAGAAAGTGTGCAATGTCCCGGCATCTTCGCTCTTCAGACGAGTAAACACGCCTGAAAGATGATTCCACTACTTTTTCCATGGGATCCACAGATGGTTTGGGCGGAGAGGAAATTAGACGCAGCACTTGGGTCTGAAACCACAGAAATTCCCTCGGATTCACCAGCGCAAACACACAAGGCCAATTCTTCGCAGCAGAAGCCCTTGCCAGGTACTGCACGGCCGCGCCGGTTTGGCATTTCTGTGGAGACGCCGACCGAGAACATGAGGCTCGATCGTCAGCAGGTTTAGAAAGGCATGAGCCACACAAACACAATCACAAACCCAAGTTAGCTGTGATCCGGCCAAGTCTGATTATTAAAGTTAAGCCCATCTTTTCTAGTTGAATATGTTGAATATGTAGATCCCTGGTTCAATTACTGATTCCTGGATCGTGTGGTTTCTTTCTGTGTGGAGTTTTTTTTTCTAAACTACTTAAAGCAGCACCAAGTAATTTGTTTGTCTTAATCCTTTTCGTAGTCCTTCTGGGGGTAATACAAGTGTTAATATGTAAGGATTAAACAACGAGGAGCCGTGCATTCGACGGTTATAATGCACGACGCGGAGTCAAGAACACCACGACGCGCAGCGGAGTGGTGTTACTCCGCGTCGTGCATTATAACCGTCTAATGCACGGCTCCTCGTTGTTTAATCCGCTTATACCAGGGTCCCACAAACGTAACATTTATAATAAATGTGTTTTTCATTGACTAAAGTCACTAAATCTGCCAGACTACGGGACTATTTTGTGTGGGTTATTAGCCGGTCACTGAAGGCTGGTCTCAGAGCGAGTCATTCTCCGCAGCTATTACGAGGATCTCAGTCAGGCTCAACGACACAACATCAGCACAGAATCACAACACAACAGGACTAACCCGGAAACACTTTTCCCTGGAAGGAAACACCGATATGCGGCACTCGTGGGCACCAGTTATTTACCTTTTACAAGGTTTAACCTGAAGCTAAAGCTAGCTAGCTCAACCAGCTCAACTGTTTATGGAAACAGCTGCGGTGGAGTCGCTCACACCTGGGCCCCCCCAACTCAAACTTTTATGTTTGACTTTACTAATCCAGACAAAGATGCTTCAATGCAGGATCATTTTATGTACGCCTGAAAATGATGAATAGCCTTAACCGTTTCCAATAGAAATGTAAAGCTCATATGTTATTAACAGTAGCTAACCTAGCTGCTCACTCTCCTCTACAAACATTTAGCAAACACTAAATCCATCTCATACGTTCCTGTCAGTCACTGATTACGCCTTTATCTGATTCAGCTATGTCAGGCGTTGCTATGGCGACGCCACAGCGGAGTGACATCCCAGTGATTTAACTACCGGACTACGTGTGCGGTTACACCAAAATAATGCACCAGCCAATCAGAGTCCAGTATTCACCCAGACCATGGTGTAAGACATTTTATTCGACGACTAGTTACAAAAATCAAATACAGGGTCTTCTACATCAAGGACCATCCACATACATGTTCATAAGGTGTCTTGCTCAAGGATTAAACCTTCAAGTTTCAGTTGCTCCAAACAGTTTAGTGTGAAATAAAGCTTGTCAACATCTTTTAGCTCCACAATTTTGCTCTGAAGAAGTATTTGTGTTGCATATATTGCACAGACCAGCACTATTTGTGGGAGAAACAAGTATTTCCAAACCAGCAGCAAGACTCCTAAGACGTTTCTACTGTGGATATTCAAACACAACCTTCAGGGAAAATAAATAGTTTGTGGCCTAATTTGAACCGGGGGATTTCATTAATCCTTGTTTCCAGTGAGATCGGTGCCAAGTTCCAGAAACCTGTGAGAACTTGCGGTGCCGCTTCACATCGACGGGCAGCGCGACTGAGCGGCAAGTGCATTTCTCTGCAAAGAAGCAACGTTATGAAAGCCCAAATTAAACGTAATGCCTTTCAGTCGAGTCATGTTTGCCGTGTCTGAGAACATTTGGCTTTCAAAATAAGAAACAGTGCAATTAATCGAAATTCGATTACGATTTCGATTACAACAGTAAACGATTACAAAATTAGCATAATCGCAAAAAATCGATTATAAATTTTTTTTTTCAATATTTTTTTTTTTTTTTTTTTTTGTCACTTTTTTGCTGGATTTTTGTCCTTTTTTTTATGGATTTTTGTCCTTTTTTTTATGGATTTTTGTCACTTTTTTGATGGATTTTTGTCCTTTTTTTATGGATTTTTGTCCTTTTTTTATGGATTTTTGTCACTTTTTTGATGGATTTTTGTCCTTTTTTTATGGATTTTTGTCCTTTTTTTTATGGATTTTTGTCCTTTTTTTATGGATTTTTGTCACTTTTTTGATGGATTTTTGTCACTTTTTTGATGGATTTTTGTCACTTTTTTGATGGATTTTTGTCCTTTTTTTGATGGATTTTTGTCACTTTTTTGATGGATTTTTGTCACTTTTTTGATGGATTTTTGTCACTTTTTTGATGGATTTTTGTCCTTTTTTTGATGGATTTTTGTCACTTTTTTGATGGATTTTTGTCACTTTTTTGATGGATTTTTGTCACTTTTTTTTATGGATTTTTGTCACTTTTTTGATGGATTTTTGTCCTTTTTTTATGGATTTTTGTCCTTTTTTTGATGGATTTTTGTCCTTTTTTTATGGATTTTTGTCCTTTTTTTGATGGATTTTTGTCACTTTTTTGATGGATTTTTGTCCTTTTTTTGATGGATTTTTGTCACTTTTTTGATGGATTTTTGTCACTTTTTTGATGGATTTTTGTCACTTTTTTTTATGGATTTTTGTCACTTTTTTGATGGATTTTTGTCCTTTTTTTATGGATTTTTGTCCTTTTTTTGATGGATTTTTGTCCTTTTTTTATGGATTTTTGTCCTTTTTTTATGGGTTTTTGTCACTTTTTTGATGGATTTTTGTCACTTTTTTGATGGATTTTTGTCCTTTTTTTGATGGATTTTTGTCCTTTTTTTGATGGATTTTTGTCACTTTTTTGATGGATTTTTGTCACTTTTATGATGGATTTTTGTCACTTTTTTTTAATGGATTTTTGTCCTTTTTTTGATGGATTTTTGTCCTTTTTTTGATGGATTTTTGTCACTTTTTTGATGGATTTTTTTAAAGGCAACAAATAATCGTTTGAATAATCGTGATTTCAATTATGACAAAAATAATCGTGATTATTATTTTTTCAATAATCGAGCAGCCCTAAGAAACAGTATCTCAAACCAAACTCAAACAGGATTCAGCCAGGTCTAAAATGCTCATGAAACCCGGACTTAACCACAGGACTTTAGTCGGTACAAGACAGACGGGAGAGAGATACTTAAACCTTAAAGATACTACAGTTCTAGGGCTCGGGAAACAATACATGATGTTAGATATAGAGATCCATCGAATCCACTTTTTATTACATGTAATTTACTAAAATTTGAGGATATTGTAGACTATAATATCCTCCAGGTTTTGTATAAAGTAAATAGAAAAATATTGCCAGTGAACATCCAAGAAATGTTCACTGCAAAAAGTCAATATCAAGCATTGTCTTAAATGACTTGAATTGAGGAAATGTTTCTTGTTTTGAGCGGTTTTCACTCATTTAGACACTTTTCCTGATCGGACCGAGTTTGCTTTGCTTCTTTGAGGAGAACTTTTTGTCATTTTTTGGTCATTTTTTTAATCAAATTTTTGTCATTTTTTTGGGTCAAATTTTCATCCAATTTTTGTCATTTTTTTGTATTTTTTTAGTCATTTTTTGGTCATTATTTGGTCATTTTTGGTCACATTTTTGTAATTTTTTTGGTCAATTTTTTGTAATTTTTTTGTCTTTTTTTGTAATTTTTCGTCATTTTTTAATCACATTTTTGTCATTTTTTGGTCATTTTTGGTCAAATTTCAATGACTTGAATTGAGGAAACGTCTCTTGTTTTGAGCGGTTTTCACTCATTTAGACACTTTTCCTGATCGGACCGAGTTTGCTTTGCTTGTTTGAGGACATTTCAGACCAGTTCTAGGGTAAATCTCATTTGAAATAAGAAAGTAAAATTGCCAATGAGATAAGACCAATTTTCTTTCCCCATTGGCAAAGAAAATGACCTGAAATAAGGACGAAATGTATCGAAACGAGTCAGAAACATCTCAGAACAAGTGAAATAATCCAGGACAAATGCCCAACAACTTCTTAACCAGTCAAAACAACTAAAATGTGGATTATTGTGCTCAAATTGAGATGTTTATACTGATCTAGTTAAATACTTTTTGCAGTGTTTGAGAAAAGAGAAAGTCAGTATAATCTGAAAAGAACGTCTTTAACAAACCCAAGTTCGATTCTACAATAAACTCCAGAAAGAAGTGAAAAAGTCAGAAACTCTCCTGGAGTTTAAAATACACATAAAAGCTACAATGTTTAAAAAGTATGAAGTATTTGGACATGAATAATGTGGGATATTTGATTTGAACAAACATGAATAAGACGGTTTGTTTCTTTTTGACCTTTTGTGAACATTCAAGAATACGAAGGTTCTGTATTTTATATATTGAAAAACTGAATATAGAATACAAAAACATCTGTTAATACTGTAAATATATATACATAAGACTGTAAATATACGTATGTGGACATAAATACATACCATGTTCCAAAGGACAACAGTGTGAAGTAACAAAAGGGGCAGATATTATAAGACTTGTTCTTCTCTGCTCCGTTTCATTCATACTGTGTTGGCGGTTTTATTGTGATTGCATGACATCACTTTTGAATGAAATAAAACAATAAAATGAAATGAAAATGAAAAAATGAGAGTACTATAGGACTGAGATGTAGTACACCAGGGTCTTTACAGAAAGCAGCAGGTCATATTGAACGCTTTTAACGTCCAAATTCTATATTTTTAATGCCACAAATGCCAAAAATATGTCTATTTTATTCAGCAAGATTCACAATATTCCATTAAACCTATAGCAATTTTGATATATTGGATAGAACGGGCAACTTTTGAGCAAAAAACTGTGTAAAATGTCAGACAAAACTGCAGATAATGTTTTCTTTATTTGACGAACTACAATGCAAGTTCAATCCAATCAATGACTTCATGCTTTTCAATGCCCTGTGGAAAACCTGCACACACCTGGCAGTTTGCACAGTGTTTCAACACAAAAGACACACATAAAGATTCCTCTGGACTAAAGACGACCTGACTCGATCATTCGGAGCACAAAGAGAAACACTCAATCCACAGGTTTGTGCAGAAAGGTAGGGAGTCTTTGGGAGCGTCTCTGAAAGGGGTGTCGAGCTCCTGGTTCCTCTCAGGTTACAGATCCGAGGCCCCTCAGCCAAAAACTAAAACAAAGCGCCGGATAGAATACATTACTATAACCACAAGACTGAATGATGTCACGTCTTTCGATCCAGACGAAAAGATAAACATTATAAAAACCGGGGGGGGGGAAGCACGTATGAAACGGGATGACCCAGCTCCGCACAGGAAAGCCTGAATAAACTTTGCTCGGGGGAAGTGGGGTCCCTCGTGTGTCCCTGATAATTCCAGGTTTCATTTCCTCGACAGGATGGTGAGTCAGCTCGGCCCGCTCGATTTAGACCAACGCCAGCCGCGGCGCCAAAACAACGGGCCGTCGACAAACCCCCGACCTCCTGCATCAGGGGAGACGTCTGTGATGCCGAATGATGTTAATGCAGAATCAGCAACATTCACGTCCATGCACAACGTCTTACAGTCATGCCAGGCATTCTGTTACTCACGAGCAAAAGGAAAATGTGCTTCAAAAGGTCCAGTTTATGTGAAAAAAACGAAAGAAGGCAAAAATCAATGTGGACTTCCCGAGGGGTCGTGGGTTCCAGAGTCGGGGGTCGTGAGAAGATTTCAAAACAAAAATGCTTTGTTTGACATTGAATTTAACCCCTTAACTCCCGCCTGAACCGAGCACAGTTTCTCCAGTGTGGCTTTGCCCCAATCCAAAAGCTTCTGGAAAAAAAGGTGTGGAAATAGCGACAAAACTGAGACGAAAACAATGATGGAAATGTGACAAAAAAGTGAGAAAACATTGACAAAAAAGTGACGAAAAATGGATGAAAAAGTGGCAAAAATGTCACAAGAAATTGACAAAAAAAATTGAAGAAAAAATTATAAAAAAAATGGACCAAAAAAATGACAAAAATGTGATAAAAAATGACAAAAAAAATTATAAAAATTTGACAAAAAAATTACAAAAAAGTGTCAAAAAAGACAATACGATGTAGAATGTGATGATGTCATAATGTCAGATGGAGGGCGGGGCCAATGCAACTCTATGGGAGAAATGCAGTTTTTGGAAGAAATCTCCAAAACGAAAATTGACAAATGTTTTTCCTCTTCAGTGTTTGATCGTGATTGGATTCACAAACCTGTGAGATTATCTTTGTCTGAAAGTCCTTTCTATTGGACAACATCATGGTCATGTTTTCGCATATTGTCACCACTTTTTGACATTTTTCAGAGATAATAATTGTACATTAGTTCATATGAGCCGACAGAGGAGACGATGAACTTTGTGACAGTTTTTGTTTCATGTGGATTCCTCCAGTAATGACTGAGATATGAGCCAAAAAACAAAGACATAAAAATATGCATTTTGTCAGTTACCACCGTTACCATAGTTTCCGTCAGTCGCTCCACCTCAATGTTAAACTATGGCTCTTTAGGATGTTGTGATGTCACGTGAACGCTACCTATTGACAAAAAAATGACCAAAAAGTTACAAAACTGAGTTGAAAACCCAACAAAAAAATGCTGGAAAAAAAAATCTGATGACGTGAGGAAAAAGATCCTCTTGGTTCAGGCGGGAGTTAAGAGGTTAATGCATCATTGATGGAAAAATTGTTTACCTTCTTCTATGTCACTTCCTGTCGGTGTCCAGTCAGGAAGTGAAATTAAAAACATCACAAAAACGAATCACTAAAGAAAGCTGGCTGGGTGTGATCAAATTCACACACACATCATTCGTCCCTACTGTACATGTTTTAGTGGTAGGGGAAACTGCAGCACCCGGAGGAAACCTACAGAGACACGGGGAGAACATGCAAACTCCACACAGAAAGGGCCCCAGATGAACCGCTATGCCACTGTAGTGGTGTGAGGTCGCGCCTATAAAAGGACACCGCGTTTTCTATTCCGCCCCTCCACCTGAGCTCTCCCACCCGTGACGTCAGACGCCCAGAGGCTGAGAGAGTGTGCGGCATCGGAGCGTTGGTGAGCTAGTCTTGTACCGATTACCTGTCGAGTGTGCGTGTGCAAGCTAACGGGGTCCTGTTTGTAGCATGCCGGTGGCTCGGTGATGGATCTCTCCTGCGTGGGCGTGCCTGTTTGGGTGGCTATAGGAGCTGCGTGCCGTCACCCGCGCAGCTCACGGTATGGCTGTCAAAATACCCGTGCTAATTTGTATTTTCTTTGAAAGAGATGTAAAGTCGGCTAAACGTTTATTACTTTCAGGCTCTGTCGGCAGCGAGTGTCCCGAGCTTCCCCTTTTGGACCAGCTTCTGTTCCGTTCAGTTTGGTCTATTCTGCAAAGCCCCAAAATGGACTGTATTATCTCTAAACGTTGTATATCTGTGCCCATGAAATTGTGATGTCTGTCGTGATCGGAAACAAGACGAAGTTTGAAATGTTATTTATTAATAAAATTATACCTCAAGTAATTCAGCTCTGTCTCTCAGTCGAACGAACCTGTGCTGCTTAAAATGGAGGATATTTTGTGTTGCTGGGTAAGACCGGCTGGCGTTGTGGCAAAAATCTGATTTAACTGAACTAGCAAATATAGCCTATGCTAGTACCATTATGTGGCTACCTGCCCACCCGGTTACACTACCATGTCATAAACTGCAATCAGAAAAATCACAATTAAGATTTGTTGTGCATCAAATCAACTACAAGCCGCCACTTTAACTGTGTCAAAATGGTGAAGGAAAATGTCTAAATTACCATAAAATTCAACCAATCCCAGCCGCTTCTGGCTTCTCATCTCTCTTCACTGACACAAACGTGCAACAACTTTGTAAAACATCCAGGGCCAGGGTCGCGGTGAGATCCGCTGCAGGGCAGGACGAGAGGGCCTGGATGGGACGGGGCTGGAATTCCTGAGAGAGCGGGGAGTCTGGAAGTGTGTGCGGAACAAAGGGAGATGTTATGTCTCGCGGGACGGCAGCTGACATGATAACGCCGGCCAGACTGTGGAGATCTCCCCGGGGCCCACTCTGCGAGGGGCAAAGCAATATCAAACTGAGAATTTACAGAGCGGGAGAGACAGGTTTCGGGGCATTCGAGTGGTCCGGGGGTTTTTAATCGACAGTTGACAGTAAAGGCGTGTGGAGTTTGGACTTTGGGGGAAGGAAATGTAAACTTTTTGTGTTGAAACGGCACAGGACGGAGAGGAGAGATGTAGGTGATGTTTTTGTAGGCAGAGCCGTGGGAAGTCTGTGCATAAATCCTATTGATTAACCTCTTAACCCCCGCCTGAACCGAGAGCGTTTTCTCCAGTTCAGCTTTACCCAAATCCTGTAGGCCAGTGTAACGCCTCATGTGAAAGACCGACAAAACTAAATGGATCTTTTTCCTCACGTCAGATTGTTTTTCACTTTTTTGGTTGGGCGATCGTCTCATTTTTGTCACTTTTACGTCAAATTATTCGCATTTTTTTGGTCAAATTCTCATCACTTTTTTGTCACTTTTTCGTCCATTTCTTCTCAATTTTTCATAAATTTTTTCTCAATTTTTCGTCAAATTTTTCTCACTTTTTTGTCACTTTTTCGTCCATTTCTTCTCAATTTTTCATCAATTTTTTCTCAATTTTTCATCAATTTTTTCTCATTTTTTCGTCAAATTTTTCTCACTTTTTCGTCAAATTATTTGCATTTTTTTGGTCAAATTCTCATCACTTTTTTGTCACTTTTTGTCAATTTTTTGTCCATTTTTTGTCAATTTCTTCTCAATTTTTCATCAAATTCTTATCACTTTCTCGTCAAGTTTTTGTCCATTTTTGTCATTTTTTGTCACATTTTTTCTCACTTTTCCGTCAATGTTTTCTCACTTTTCTCACATTTTTATCCTTGTTTTCGTCTCAGTTTTGTTGCTATTTTCTCACCTTTTTTCCAGAAGCTTTTGGATTGGGGTAAAGCTGGAGAAAATGTGCTCGGGTCAGGTGGGAGTTAAGGGGTTAATATTGCCTGGAGTTCACAAACTATCCAACAGGGGGTGCTGCAGCGCTCTCAGCACCCTGGGTTCCCTTGTTTGTAGGATGTTTAAAAATGGCGCTTCTACAAAAGACCTTTAAGAGTTCGGTGACTGAGCTTTAAACCGAGCTTTGACTAATGGTGGCCTTGCACTTGCACTAAACAGGTGCTGGGTTTGTAGAGGTGGGATTATGTTCATTTCCAAACTGGTTTTAATCATAGGATCCGGCAAGTGTGGGCTCAGTCGGCTGAGGTGAATATGGAAAAATCAAGACATCAATATGAAACTTTTGCTGTAGATTACTGATATAAAGAGGTCTGGGATGAAGTTATTGAGACACCGTCCAGGAATGGAAAGAGTCTGGCGTCACTGCAAACCTACCAAGACCCGGCCGTCCTCCTAAACTCACTGACCGAACAAGGACAGCACTGAGCACAGCTGTTACAGAGAAGCCTGTGATGACCCTGGAAGAACTGCAGAGAGACACAGCTCAGGTGGGGGAAACTGTCCACAGAACAATGGAAAGAGTCTGGCAGGTCCACAGAACAACTATTAGTCGTACACTGCACAAATCTGGCCTCATGGCAGAGTGGCCAGAACGAGCCATTTTTGAAAGAAAACCATTAGAAGTCCCGTTTGCTGTTTGCCAGAAGCCACATGGAGCCCACACGGAGGCTTCTTATGGTTTTCTTTCAAAAATGCCATTCTGCCGTAAGTGTATAACTAACAGTTGTTCTGTGGACAGCTGTAGCTCTCGGTAAAATCTTTGTAACAAATATATGAACAAAATATAATCTTTGACTTAAACCTGAGTCTATCCATGACTTAGATTTCGTTGCTGAAAGTCAAGGCATTTTTGGGCTCGCTCAGTGGTGAACCTCACACATCGTCCTCCTGACCGGTGGTTGTTTTTTGGGGGCAGTACCTGGTTATTAAAGACCTGACTGCAGGTTCTGTTCTCAAGCCTGACGAGGGTTACAGAGTTTTTTTGTTTTGTTTGTTTGTTTACTTTATTGTCCCCGTAGGGAAATTCGTCCTCTGCATTTAACCCATCCTTCGATGCCGCTGGGGCGACCCGTAAAGAGCAGTGGTCGACGGCAGTGCCGCGCCATGATGTGGAGCCAGGCTGGAGGATTCACCTATTGTACATGTGTTTAGTGGTAGGGGAAACCGGAGTACCCGGAGGAAACCTACGCAGACACGGGGAGAACATGCAAACTCCACACTGGTGGGAATCGAACCCGGGACCTTCTAGCTGTGAAGCGGAGGCGCTAACCGCTGTGCTACCGTGCCGCCCGGTCATCATAGGCTTCTCTGTAACAGCTCTGGTCAGGGTCAGTAAGTTGAGGAGCACGGCCGGGTCTTGGTAGGTTTGCAGTGATGACCAGACTCTTTCCATTCCTGGACGGTGGGGGCCGGTACCTTTGCAAATCACACTTTTCAGTTTTTTATTTATAAAAAATAATCCAAATCATGTATAAATGTCATTTCACTTCATGATTGTGTGTTACTTAGTGTGTGTCACAATGAAATATATGTATGTTTGTGGTCCACAGCGAGGCAAAATGTCAAAAAGTTTCATTCTTATGCATGAAACTTTTGTATGTGGAAAAGAAAAAAGCTCCCGCACACGGTCTTCTCTCTTTTAAACTTCACTGCTGCAATGTTTCGGTCAAACTGACCCTCGTCAGGCCTGAGAACAGAACCTGCAGTCAGGTCTTTAATAACCAGGTACTGCCCCCAACAAACAACAACCGGTCAGGAGGACGATGTGTGAGGTTCACCACTGAGTTCAGCAACGAAATCTAAATCATGGATAGACTCAGGTTTAAGGCAAAGATTATATTTTGTTCATATATTTGTTACAAAGATTTTACAGGAGGGGATTTTGGATAAGCTACTTAAAAAAAAAAAATGAAAGCCTTGTTTTTTTTAGGTTCAAAGCTCAATAAATCACACTAGGAATTAGAGAAGTAAAAGTAAAAATGAGCACTTGCAGTAACATGGTGTACGGGGAGCTGGGACGATTCCCTTTGTCGATAATGATTAAGAAGAGAATGATCGGATTCTGGGGAAACCAAGAACTGTGGCCTCTCCTATATTTGGAGATCCCAGAAAATCACCAATGTTAACTGGCTGAAACTCAAAGTGGAGCGAACCCTAAAGGACCAGTTTATACAGAGATGGAGAGGAGAATGCAGCACTTATGTGGAATTTAAAACCGTATTTGAATTAGAAAAGTATCTTTTGTGTGAGAATGTCTCTCACAGTAAGAACTGGAAACAATCGACTGGCAAAAGTCGTGGCCGATATAAAGGCACTGACAGAAAATTTCGTTATTGTAAATCTCTGAAATGATAATGTTGTCGGTGATGAGTTTCATTTACTGTTTGAATGTTCAAATGCGGAAGTTGTCATTAATAGAGAAAAATATTTGCCAACATTTTATTAGGACACCCTTTAATGCTTCAATTAATTTCACTTATGCAAAATCAAAGGCAAAATGTGATTAGTAAATTTGGTACCTTTTTGAAAAAAGGTTCTTCTTCTGTTAAAATGATATTTGTTATTACTTTGTTCTGTTTTGGGAGGAAGGAAAGAAAGAAAGAAAGAAAGAAAGAAAGAAAGAAAGAAAGAAAGAAAGAAAGAAAGAAAGAAAGAAAGAAAGAAAGAAAGAAAGAAAGAAAGAAAGAAAGAAAGAAAGAAAGAAAGAAAGAAAGAAAGAAAGAAAGAAAGAAAGAAAGAAAGAAAGAAAGAAAGAAAGAAAGAAAGAAAGAAAGAAAGAAAGAAAGAAAGAAAGAAAGAAAGAAAGAAAGAAAGAAAGAAAGAAAGAAAGAAAGAAAGAAAGAAAGAAAGAAAGAGATTAGATTCCACGACTGGAAAGTATCTGGTCCATATAGGAGCTATAAGTGGAGGGTCAAGAGCGAGTAAAGAAAACTTCCTTTCGGAGAAGACGTCAAAGTGTAACGTCTGCACATGTGCATTTCTCCCGTCTTCAGCATCGGAAAGGAAGTTAGCATGTGAAACTCTGAACATATCAAAATAATAAGCATCGTAAAGGGTAGTTTTTGTCTTTTTCTCACACTGACATTAAAACTAAGATGTAAATGGAGAAAATACCGGTTAAAAGTCTCTACACTGACGTTTGGGAATAAGTCAACACTACAATTGTCATCTTTGATTTGAACACGTTTACCTGAATGGGGGTTTATTTTAAGAGTATCTGCTTTATCACTGCTCAAAGTAAAAGCCATGTTTATTTGCTTAAGTATGGAGTTGAATCGTAAAGCGTGATGGATCAATATGAGGAACCCTTAATAGTGGATTCAGTGGATGAAATCTGACTCTAATCTGTCTGTCTCTTTCCATAATCCGAGCGAGACCTGATGTTTGCAGATGGAGGCTCTGTGTGGTCCATATTAAACCACGTCTTTGATCGTCTTTACGTCGGAGAAAATCAGGCTGTATGTTTTGGTTGTTGGCTGCAGATCCTGCCTCGGCATGAAACATTTGCTCACAGGAGATGACGCTGAACAGGAGCGGTTTTCACGATCTAACGCCTGGATTGTACACAAATCTTCAAACTACACCGTACAGATATAGAAGCTGCTCCCCTGTGTGCAGGCTGTGACTTGTACAGAGGCTGGACACACAAGAGAGAAATGATAAGACACCGAGGTGGGGCGAGCTCTGAGCACTTCACAAGAACTTCTGTTAAACCTACACTTCAGTGAGGAACAGCGTTAAAATGACTTTACGTTTATAATATGTCTTATACCATGGTCTGGGTGAATACTGGACTCTGATTGGCTGGTGCATTATTTTGGTATAACCGCACACGTAGTCCGGTTGTTAAATCAGTGATAGCCACATAAAGGCGTAATCAGTGACTGACAGGAACGTATGAGATGGATTTAGTGTTTGCTAAATGTTTGTAGAGGAGAGTGAGCAGCTAGGTTAGCTACTGTTAATAACATATGAGCTTAGATAGAGGCTACAGTATACGTAGGCATTAATCCTTGGCCTATAATTATGTTTTGTGCATACACTTAATATAAGGGAGTTAAAATACTTCAGAGTTAAAATACTTCACTTACTTTTTTTTAAATCATATTATAATGTAGTAAATCAAGGCTGGTGGTTAGATTCCAAATGAAAACTTAGTGCAGTAAAATAATGAACTCGTCATCTAAAAGCAGTTTTCTTTTTTTAATATGTTCATGTTTCTAAACTAGTCCTATAGGGTCACCTGCCCCCTGCTGGCCAGCCCTCACACCTGCCCCCTGCTGACCAGCCCTCACACCTGCCCCGTGCTGACCAGCCCTCACACCTGCCCCCTGCTGCCCTCACACCTGCCCCCTGCTGACCAGCCCTCACACCTGCCCCCTGCTGGCCGGCCCTCACACCTGCCCCCTGCTGGCCAGCCCTCACACCTGCCCCCTGCTGGCCAGCCCTCACACCTGCCCCCTGCTGGCCGGCCCTCACACCTGCCCCCTGCTGGCCAGCCCTCACACCTGCCCCCTGCTGACCAGCCCTCACACCTGCCCCCTGCTGGCCAGCCCTCACACCTGCCCCCTGCTGGCCAGCCCTCACACCTGTCCAACAGAGCCGCGCGGCCTGATGACATCATCACTCAGCGCTAATGTTTTTATGTCAAACCAAAGCCTGAACCTTTAGTGAAATGCAAAGAGAACAGAAACAATCATCTCAGCAGCTGAAGTAATAAGAGTCTGTTTGAGCTCCTTGATCTGCTCCTGAAGAAGAGTTTTAGACTTTTCTACTAAACAAAACCAGAGCCTGAGCAAAGGATGTCGAGGCTTCTGAAACAGCTGTTCTCCTTCAGCACAAGGTGAGCTCTGAACAGCGGCGTTATCTAAGAGTTGGGGATAAAAGGCTGATCAGACACAAACCGCTCAGGACGGACTTTTTGCACTTTGGATGGACGAGCGAGAGGTCATCC
The DNA here is from genome assembly GCF_951799975.1 of Gobius niger. Lineage (NCBI taxonomy): Eukaryota > Metazoa > Chordata > Actinopteri > Gobiiformes > Gobiidae > Gobius > Gobius niger. The sequence goes on along the minus strand of NC_136857.1, from coordinate 975,279 downwards.
TTAAGAATCGTTTGTTCTCGATTATGCTACTTTTGTGATCGTCTAGTGTAATAATCGAAATCGTAATCGAATTTCGATTAATTGCACAGCCCTAGTTCACAGCTTCAGCGCAGCGTGAGAGACACACTGAGCACATACAATGTTGGATGGTTTACAGCTAGAAGTCCCCTGTAATAGAGGCAGTTTTATTTACCTGCACATATTCCAAAGTGCAGAGTAGCTTATGTTGCTTTAATGAAGGAAAGATATTTATAATTGATCTATCGTGTCTAAACATAGACACATATAAGGTCCTTTTCTGCCGTGCACCGGGTTCTATAGAAGACAGACTGACGGAGAGAATCTCTTCAGAGGAAAGGGCAGCCACCTCCATCAGCCGGGAGGGTCTGCACCAGACAATGCGGCGCAGTGGAAGAAAGTGGGACGGCCCATCGGTTCACGTCAATGCCACTTGCAAAGACAAAAGCAAATTGAATGGGCCGCAGACAGCTCCTTCACCTTCAAAGGGGAACGCACTACAGTTAACTTAGCATTTCAATGAATGTTTAATAGGTATGAGCCCGGCAAGTACACGGCATGTAGGAGCCTGTTCCAGATAATGAGGTGGCTTTATTTTGTCTCGTTTAAAAGTGGCCAAGCTAAACATGCTCCAGTAGGTGTTTTGCATCAGGGCGGACTCGGACTGAGAAACAGCCCTGGAGTCGGACCAGCCCGGCCCGAATTAGCATTAATGGGACACTTCCACAAATATATATTTTAACCTCTTAACTCCCGCCTGAACCGAGGATCTTTTTCCTCACGTCATCAGATTTTTTTTCCATCATTTTTTTTTTGGGTATTCAACTCATTTTTGTAACTTTTTTTTCATAAAGCAGAGCAGCCAGCGCCCATTCAAAAACGAGACATAAAGGAGGATGAAAACTCGACAAAAAAGCATCAAAGGAGCGGAAAAAGGTGATGAAAAAAGAACAAAAATTCAGCGTTATTTTTGTCATTTTTTCGTCAATTTTTTATCACATTTTTGTCACATTTTTGTCATTTTTTGGTTATTTTTTTGGTCATTTTTTGGCTAATTTTATCACATTTTTGTAATTTGTTTGTCACTTTTTTGTCACTTTTTTGTCACATTTTTGTCGCATTTTTTGTCCATTTTTTGTCAATTTCTTGTGACATTTTTGCCACTTTTTCATAATTTTTTTGTCACATTTTTGTCACTTTTTTGCCACTTTCTTGCCACTTTTTCATCAATTTTTCGTCACTTTTTTGTCACATTTCCATCATTGTTTTCGTCTCAGTTTTGTTGCTATTTTCACACCTTTTTTCCAGAAGCTTTTGGATTGGGGTAAAGCCAAACTGGAGAAAATGTGCTCGTTCAGGTGGGAGTCAAGAGGTTAACCTTCTACCCCCCGCCTTAACACTAACGAGTGCATTTTCCCCAGTTCGGCTTTTTACTATTATTCTTTTGATCGGCATCATCAGCAAAAAGAGCGGGAAAGGCGGTCGTAGAAACAGAAGCAAAATCTATTATAGAAAACGCTATCTCAATGGCCGCCGCCTGGGCGCCGCCATGTTTATTTCCCATACCGACTTTGAAGCTAAGCAGGGAAGTGCCTGGTTAGAACTGGGATGGGAGACCGTTCCTTCGATGCTAAGCAGGGAAGGGCCTGGTTAGACCTGGGATGGGAGACCGTTTGGGAACACCAGGAAGCCTGGCGACAGTACTGAGTGCGTGGTTGGTGGTGCTGCTGTCCGAGGACAACCCGCTGTCACAAAAACGCGAGTGCACGAGATCTGACTGCCGTACGTGTGCGCGCATCCAAACAGGGCGATGTGTGTTTGTGTGTGTGTGTGCGCGCGCGTGCGTTTGGGTGCGTCCGTGCGTCCGTGCGTCTATGTGTGCGCGCGTGCATCCAAACAGGGCGGTGTGTGCGTGCGTGCGTGCGTGCGTGCGCGTGCGTTTGGGTGCGTCCGTGCGTCCGTGCGTCTATGTGTGCGCGCGTGCATCCAAACAGGGCGGTGTGTGCGTGCGTGCGTGCGTGCGTGCGCGTGCGTTTGGGTGCGTCCGTGCGTCCGTGCGTCTATGTGTGCGCGCGTGCATCCAAACAGGGCGGTGTGTGCGTGCGTGCGTGCGTGCGTGCGCGTGCGTTTGGGTGCGTCCGTGCGTCCGTGCGTCTATGTGTGCGCGCGTGCATCCAAACAGGGCCATGTGTGCGTGTGTCTGCGTGTGTGTATGTGTGTGCGTGTGCGTGCGTGCCCAAAACCTGCTCAAACACGAGCCTCTAATCAAACGCGCTGCTACGACTGATTTATCCTCCGTGTGAGTCAAAGCGAAAATGACACTACACCTTAACGAGCGCATGGCCTGCACTGCGTAGTTTTTTTCCTTTTTTTCTTTTCTTTGCTGCTGGACCATTTGTTTTCTATTTTGCTTTCACGTATTGTGAGCCCAGAGGTACATTTTATTCTAAAGCAGCTTTGAACGCATTGCCCATTTTATTGTAAGGTTATAAATACTGTCTAATAACGATCATTAGGCTATTTCAGTTCAACACCTACTCATTATTTGTTTGATTGCACTTGCACCGTGATGCACCAAACCACGGGTCCTGCACCGTCAACCAAACCGTTACAGCTGAACCCCTAATATTTATCCATAATTATTCCACTGTCTCTTGAATCCTGTTCCCCGAGTTTAGCGAACATATTGTCGTAGTTTATAAGAAAGGAGCACGGATGCATCAAACACTCCAATTGCAGTTTGTTTGAAATTGTTTTTTGCCTTCATTCTTTTACTCATTTGTAGTGGCCATAGTTTTTGGACTAGGTTGGGAACCACTGGTCTACAGCTGAACTGTGTGACGGCTTGGACATTTCTTTGTAATCACTCATAATCTCAGACTATCAAATGTGGAGACTAGCGAGGCCGGGTCTCAGCTAGTCATTCATATAAATAATAAATAACAACGGTCCCAAAATTGACCCTTGTGGTGCACCATACTCCACGGAATTCCTTTTAGATTCATGTTTTTTTTTTATACTGGGCTTTACCCAAATCTAAAAGCTTCTCGCCTGGAGATCAACAATGTAACGCCTCATTTGAAAGCTAAGACCTACAAAAGTGATGGAAACTTTTCGTCACGTCGCCACATTTTTGTCATGTTTTTGTTGACTTTTCATCCTCTTTTTCTCGCTATTTTGATGCTTTTCTTTCTAGCTTTTAGATTTGGGCAAAGCTTGGTTGAGGCGGGACTGGTTTTGCATAGGCAGCAGCTGATATTTTTTTGATAAACTCCTCTATTCCCTTTTGTGGCATCGGTGAAAGAGAGAAGAACTTCTACCTGGTGCACTTTAATTCAAGTTCTATAGCGCTGCAGTGTTCAAAAGCAGTTTAAAAAGTCGGGAGAAATATGACTTTTAAGGCGGCATTTAGGATGTGACAAATCTTTTCTTTTTTTCCATTCACGTGGAGGAGGTTTGCTACGGGCGTCGGAGAGCTCATCACTTTTTCATCAAAGGTATCAGGATCTCTACAGGAGGAGATACGGAGGCTCCATCTGAAATACATCCACGTTATATCCTAAACTAAACAAGGGAGTGTCGGGTCCAAAGGCTATTTCCATCTCTGTGGGAAGAACCAGCGGCGTGTCCTGACGCTGAACCCCTCCATGAACCCGGAGTTTATTACTTGTGTAATTGTGCGAACACGAGCGGGGCCGAGGCCGCGGGAACCCAGGGTGCTGAGGGCGCTGCAGCACCCCCTGGTGGATAGTTTAACCCCTTAACTCCCACCTGAACCGAGCACATTTTCTCCAGTCCAAAAGCTCTGGAAAAAAGGTGTGAAAAAAGCAACAAAACTGAGACGAAAACAATGATGGAAATGTGACAAAAAAGTGAGAAAACATTGACGAAAAATTGAGAAGAAATAGACGAAAAAGTGACAAAAAAGTGAAAATAATTTGACGAAAAAGTGACAAAAAATAATTTAAAAAATGACAAAAATGCGAGAAAAATGTGACGAAAAAGTGACAAAAAAGTGAAAAAAAATTGACGAAAAATTGCGGAGAAAAAAGGACGAAAAAGTGACAAGAATTTGATAAAATAAATGTGAATAATTTGACGAAAAAGTGACCAAAAATAATTTAAAAAATGACAAAAATTTGACAAAAAAGCGAGAAAAATGTGACGAAAAATTGAGCAAAAAACAGAAAAAATTGACGAAAAATTGAGAAGAAAGTGAGAAAAATTGACGAAAAATTGACGAAAAATTGAGAAAAAAATGGACGAAAAAGTGACAAAAAAGTGAAAAAAAAAAGGACGAAAAAGTGACAAGAATTTGATAAAATAAATGTGAATAATTTGACAAAAAAGTGACAAAAAATAATTTAAAAAATGACAAAAATTTGACAAAAAAGCGAGAAAAATGTGACGAAAAATTGAGCAAAAAACAGAAAAAATTGACGAAAAATTGAGAAGAAAGTGAGAAAAATTGACGAAAAATTGACGAAAAAATGGACGAAAATGTGATAAGAATTTGACCAAAAAAATGCGAATAATTTGACGAAAAAGTGACAAAAAAGTCACGAAAACTTGACAAAAATGAGACGACTGCCCGACAAAAAAAGTGATGTAAAAAAAATCTGACGTGAGGAAAAAGATCCATTTAGTTTTGTAGATCTTTCAAATGAGGCGTTACACTGGCCTACAGGATTTGGGTAAAGCTGAACTGGAGAAAATGCTCTCGGTTCAGGCGGGAGTTAAGAGGTTAATAAATAGGATTTATGCTCTTCCCACGGCTCTGAGCGGGGCTGAGCTGCGTGAGGCTTGTTGTTGTTAAGTGATGAAACGGCAAAAAAAATGAATAAATAATAAAGTTGTATTTGGAAACTGAAGATCGAGGACGTCGCACTTTAAAATTCACGTTGACGTCTCTTTAAATTGTTCACTCTGTCCTCAACTTTTGACCTGCTTGACCCTTGACCTGCTCCTATAAATCTGACTAACTCCCCTAAACGACCTTGTAAACGTGCACAAGAACTGAAGCTCCAGAATTTCAAACATCCAAAGCGATATATTTTCTTTGTTTACTTTGTTTCAGTGACACAAAATAATACTTTCCGTGTTGCATCGGGACGTGTGCAGGGTCAGTTCCAGTCGACTGAAGAACAGTTTCATACACAAGGCCATCGGGAAGCTGAACTCCCTGCCCTCCCACCCACCGATCCACAATCAAGGATGAAAGAAACATACAATCTTCAATCTTTGCTTTCAAAGTTACCCTGCATTATACCATGAGAACAGATAGAACATATACAATTCATGACCTGGATAAGGAGAACAAATTCATTCATTTACACATATATAAAACATATAATAATAAAGTTCTTTATCTCTTTACTTGCTTTATTCCAGAATTGAGCCTCCCATAAAAGACGTCTTTGTTTAAACCCTTTTCTGGCTTTTGGCAAAACAAACTTGCGATCATCTCTTTTAATCATCTTCAGTTTGTTCACTTTTCTGGGAGATGATTCTGTTTAACTCTAAACATGATTTGATTTCTTTTTATTATGAACTGTATCGTTAAATGTCATAATTTATTACATGATTAATGTAACACCCTGCATTATTGACCAGGCGTTTTGCACAGATTGTCTTGAAAGCGCCACATAGAGCAATGGGAGTTACAAGGTACAATATATCAGTGTTTTCCAATCAGGGGTGCAGGGACCTGGCAGTGGGTACTAACCGAAGGGAAAGGGGACACTTCGAATGGAGAAAAGCGATATTTTGCAGTCAATTGTGTAGTTTGGGGGCAATTTTAGGTTTGTTTTGAACACAACAACAGATTCAGATTCATTTTTTTGGCCATTTGCTGTTTGAAAAACCACATGAGCTCAAAGTGCGATATGTAAAACACGTAAAAAGACACAATATAAAAAACAGAACAAACAAACACTGCCACAGTAAAAGCCTAAGGGCAAAACATTGTACAATAAAAGTCCAGACAGATAAATGTCATAGAAGTGTTTGTTTAAAGTGCCTTGTTTAAAGTGATCACAGCTTGAAGAAAGAAACTGTTAATATGTCAAACAAAAGCCGCTTTTAAGTGTTTGCTTTATGAATAAAACGGTAACACCCTTGAGGTTGGGGGTGCACGGACTGAAAGGTCCAAGGTCCAAGAAAAGTTGGGGACACAGCAACACATCAAGGACAAGGCTTTTATTATAGAGGCCGACCTATATATCGGGCCGATATTTGGGAATTTTACAATACCGGCTGTCAACTGATCTAGCAATGAAAAAAAAAGCTGATATTTAAGACTTCCTTTTTTGCAAAGTCAGGGCTTAAAAACGACACAGGCCTCGGGGGAGGTGAGAAACATCGCCAGCTTCAAGTTTGTTCAACGCAAGTTTCACTGATACTCCGTCAGTATGGACAAGCTGCGTGTCATTCTGAAGTGCAGAATCGCTGAGTTAGTTTGAACCTCCACCATTGTATTTTAGATCGCTAGTAACCGCATGCTAATGCTAACAACAACTAATCAAAGCTGGGACAGAAACTATGATTGGAATACCTAGAGTACAAAAGGCCAAGTATTTGTTTTTACAGGATTATAGACCAGACATTTGGAAAAATCGTCCAAAAACAGGGCTGGACGGGCCATCGGGAGATTCGGGAGTTTTCCCGCTGGGCCGACGTACTTTTGGGGCCGGATGGGCCAATCACACCGAAATAAGGCCCATAATAACTGACACCGGCCCACAATTAACAGGAATAGCCATCAGAAGCTCTATCATTACATTTATGCAATTACACAACTCCTCCACTAGAGGGATGTGACGCCCTCTGGTGGCCTTTCTTGAGATATGGTTCCTACATAATCTTGTATAATGAGCGATGGGCCTCTGGGACATCACACTCATGCCCCTCACATTGTGAATATCAGAGGAAATAGTTTATTGTAGCTCCCTCCAGGACCCACAGAACCTTAGACCTCTATTTTTGTACATTTTAGACAAATGTTTGTAAAGAAGTGCATGCTGGGAGTTGTCAGGTGACTCTTGCCCTTCGTCGTCAGTGCAGTTTGGAAATCTTCTCGTTTCCATTGAAAGGATTTACAATGTTTGGCCTTTTTGGGACTTCTATTCTCACTCCTCACCTCTCTGACTCTGTGGTGAGTTTTACCGTTTTATCTGCATCCACAGTCGGATCATTTGGTTGGTTTTGAGAAGTTTATTTGTGCTGCAGTCGCGGGTGGAACTTCATTAACGGAACGCACATTTTAAGATTGTTTAGTAATTTCACAAAAGTTCCATCAAGTTATAAATGACAAGATTAAAGTGTTGAGTCTCTGAGGCGTGAGCTTGAATTCGGCAGAAACAAAAAGCAACTACTTGGAGTCAATTATAAACCCCAAGAAATTCTTCTCCTAATTTCAATCAGCGACAATGGCAGGAGGTGTGATTCAAACCCCCCCTCGCTCCAAGCTCTCGCAAATTCTTCTGCGGATCCCGATTCTTCACATGCAGGAGTTTATCTGCACGTTTTCCCACAATCAAACTTTACCGTCACACCGACACCGACAGATCTCAGCGAATCAGGGAAGCAGACGATTTACACGTGCAATTACTTTAAGGAAAACAGGGAGCTCCGACCCTGAGATCCGGTCTGCACTACAAAAAGTAAATATCAAGCATTGGCTTAAATGACTTGAATTGAGGAAATGTTTCTTGTTTTGAGCGGTTTTCACTCATTTAGACACTTTTCCTGATCGGACCGAGTTTACTTTGCTTGTTTGAGGACATTTCAGACCAGTTCTAGGGTAAATCTCGCTTGAAATAAGAAAGTAAAATTGCCAATGAGATAAGACCAACTTTCTTTCCCCATTGGCAAAGAAAATGACCTGAAATAAGGACGAAATGTATCGAAACGAGTCAGAAACATCTCAGAACAAGTGAAATAATCCGGGACAAACGCCCAAGAACTTCTTAACTAGTCAAAACAACTAAAATGTGGATTATTGTGCTCAAATTTAAATGTTTATACTGATCTAGTTGAATACTTTTTGCAGTGTGATCATTTACAGTTTACCTTAATATCTCCAAAACAGCCCACACGGCCAACAAAAGACTACAGATCCATTATTTTCACGCACAAAGCTTTGGAGCGACTCAAAGGAGAACACAATGACATCAGCAGCAGACGGGCCGCTCGGGGGGGGGGGATGTGGGGGGGGGGGGAGATGGTGAATGTGTGAGGAGGTGTGAATGGAAAGAGTCCGGTTACAACTCGCCGAGCCCTGAGCGTGTGGGCTCATGTCGGCGCATGTTCAGCCACAGAGGAGTGCAGCTGCTCGGAGTGAGGGAGGTGGGACGGGACCACAGCTGATGAATGTGGAACCGGGGGGGAAAAACATCGGAAAAATGTCTGAGTTACAGGCAAAATTAGGAACACACTGAGGTGATTTACCAGGCGTTTGCTCATGTGCAAAACGAGCAGCATGTGTGAAAGTGGAGGAACTGCCCAGTCATTTGTGCTTTATTTAATCACGTCTCATTTGCATATCAGGTTTGTGGCACTTAGAATAACACATCACTTCAAATAAGGCGGCACAACATCCTATCGTGATATTAGGTGATGCAATATCTGTATCGCAAGGAGCCACAGTATATTTCAGCATCGCCAAAGCCTGACTGAGATCGACACATTTTTGGCAAATTTGTTCAAAAAGTTCAGTTTTAGTTAAACATCTCCCAGCTTAATTCAATTTGACCCTTGTTTTGATCAGTGTTACTTTCGTCGACTAAAATATTTAGTCTTAATTTTAGTCAAAGTGATATTTTTGTGACTAAAACTGGACTAAAACTAAATGAAAAGTTTCTCATGAGACTAAAACTGTGACTAAAATGTCCAGATATTTGAGTCGACTAAAATCAGACTAAATAAAAATGAAAAGGAGAGACTAAAATCATCCAAGCATCTCTTGAGCGTCAGAAAGAGCCTCAGATTAGGCAAATTCTCTGCCAAATGAACAGGTTTGTGCTTTATTAATGTGGAAGCAGCTCCATGAAGTCAAGGACCTTGATTATAATGAATATTATCAATGCAAAGTCCACTAAATTAGTCTTAAATTTAGTCGACTAAAACTAGACTAAAATTGAAAAAATCCTTTTAGACTAAAACTCGGCTAAAATTACATTACATTTTAGTCAAAAGACTAAGACTAAAACTAAAATAAAATATGTTGTCAAAATTAAACCTGATTTTGTGTTTTTGTGATGACCTCTGCGAACTGACGCCTGAATGGAACATATCGTGTTGAAATGGTTTGGTAAAATATCGCAACAATATCGCGATCGTAATATTGCACCGTCGTATCACATGTTGTAAGTTACTTCAATAATGTGCAGCCCTGATTTCAAATATTTTGTTTTTCAGCTGCACTCACTGTTTAGCCCCTGTCTTTATACATGACTCCCTTCACGCCCTCTGGATTTAACTGTTCTGATCTGGGGTTTCTGATCCAGGTTCAGCACCAAGAGAAATTGAATGAAATCAGAGCGATAACCTGAACATCCGGAATGACCAGGTTATTCCATGAACAGGTTTCTTCTTCCCTGATGGCACAGGCATATTCCAAAATGACAATTCCCGGATTCATTGGCCTCACATTGTGAAAGAGCGGTTCAGGGAGCACTAGGGCTGAACGACATGGACAAAAGTTCATATCTCGATATTCATGACAGAAATCTCGATATCGATACGATATAACTATGGATTAGGTGAAAACCAAGCAACTTTTCAGAAAACATAAAACAAAATAGTGCAGTTTTATTGATGAAAATCTGTATCGTTTATATCTTGCTTTTTTGATTTTAGTGTTTTGAATGTTCATATCTCGATATCAATGCGATTACGATATATTGTTCCTTTTCCGATAATAACACAAGCGATCGCGATGTCGTCACATCCTTTGGCCGTGGTTGGCATTTTACGTTTTCATATTTGATTGACATTTTATTAAAATCCCATGATCGGCAAAAACAATGTCCATAAACCGGTGTAACAGATCTATCATCTTATAAAACCGAGTTAGAGGCCTGGATGCATCAGCTGTTGCCGACCATTCACCAAAAAATTGCGGAAGTAAACAATAGCAGTGATCGCCCGTATATCTTGAATGTTCATATCTCGATATCGATACGATAATGATATATCGTTCAGCCCTATTTCACACATGGAGGATTGGAGTCCACACAGACACTTGCACAGTGGTCACACTCTCCCATCATCAAGACAAGATCTTGGTGAAAAATAATACAACACAGGATTTCTGACATTGCAAAAGCTTATGAAACAAAGCCACAGTGAACACAAGCTGGAATCAAAACCACCATCCACTCCACAAAATCTTAAAGAGGGGGTGTTCTGCTTTTTTCAGTCCCATAGCACCAGTCTATATCACACTACAATGATGACAAACCTTCTGTTGGTCTGTAAATGCAGTAAATTAGAATAACTGCCTTGTATAAAATGTCTCTCTCAAAATGGCTGTAGTGAACGTCTTGAAATAGGCCTCTGTCTCTTTAACCTCTTAACTCCCGCATGAACCGAGAGGATCTTTTTCCTCACGTCATCAGATTTTTTCATCATTTTTTTGTTGGGTATTCAAATCATTTTTTTTTTACTTTTTAGTCTTTTTTCTTTTGTAATTTTTTTGTCCCTTTTTTATCACATTTTTGTCCATTTTTTGTCACATTTTGTCACATTTTTGTCTTTTTTTCTTCGTCAATTTTTTTTCTAATTTTTGCCATTTTTTGGTCTAATTTTTATCATATTTTTGTAATTTTTTTGTGACATTTTTGCCACTTTTTCATCAATTTTTCGTCACTTTTTTGTCACATTTCCATAATTTTTTTCGTCTCAGTTTTGCTCGGAGGCGTCTCCAGGAGGTGGGGGCGTTCCTAGGAGGACTCAGGCAAACCTATCCCTAAAATGGCCGCCATCAGCCAAAAACTCAACCAAAATGTGACAAAAATTCAACAAAAAATTACAAAAATTCAACAAAAAAGTGACAAAAATTCAACAAAAATTCAACAAAAATGTGACGAAAATTCAACAAAAATGTGACAAAAATTCAACAAAAATGTGACAAAAACCTATCCCTAAAATGGCCGCCATCAGAGTTTTTACAGATTACTCAAAGATACGTGAATGTGCCAAGGCAACACTTCAGACATGTTTTTAATGAGGGAGTGACAGAATAACAGGATGGAAAGCTGGAAAAAGTCCATTTTGCAGAATAGAAGAAGAAGAAGAAGAAGATCTTTATTTATATACCCCCCCTTTAAAGCGTGTGGCAGTGGAAATTCGCTTTGAGAACGATCTGAAAGTCTGAACTACCCTCCCAACCAAGTGCTGATGCTGCCACAGGATCGGCTGTGGAAGTATATCATTAATGACAAGAATCCAACAAAAAAAGCTAACTACATGATGACTAGAAGCAATTATTTCCACTGTTTTAGTTCATCTGATACAATCCAAGTTTACAACCACATTTTTGGTGTAAGACATCGCTCGCTTATTGTTATCGGGAAATCGCTGATTGAGCTTTTAATTTCTGTCAGTATTTCTGGCGGCCCTTAGTTAAAACTCAATTAAATTTCAATTAACCCGACCCGGCGTGAGCGAGCAATGACACGGACCAGTGCGTAGCGACTGACGGCGGAAGCGAATGCTGGCGGTGCATAAATCCACCCCGCCCCGTGAACTGTGGAGAGTCGGGTTCAGGGGGATGACCTTCGAACTCCGCGAAACCCCCCCATCTCCTCTGCCGCCGGTCACACCTCAGCGCAGAACCAACGACCACCAGCGACCCCGCGCAGCCTGCTCTCCATATGGGCCACACAGGACTCCCCCTGTCCCGCCTCGGACTCTCTCTCTCGGGGCTATAATTCAACAGTGCAATGTTTACCGAGGAGGCCGGTCTTCAAGCAATTATGTGAATGGGTCTGAGGGGGCTGACCTTCCCCACTGTTCAAACTCCAGAGTGGAGCGGCTGTTTGCACTGCGGGACTTTGCAACTCCACTCAATCTGAAGCTCTGTGGTCTGAATGGTTATGACTAAGTTCAAAACCGAGACGGAAAAAGGAGTCGCGTGCAGATGTTTCCTTATAAACGGCAGAGATGTTTCATTTAGAATCATTGAGCAGATTCGCTCAGAACAGGTGGTGATGGTTTCAGGCAGGGGTGCCCAAAGTGCGGACATTCTTTTATTTGCCACACACCGGATATGGTACTTTTTGCTACAAGTTTAAAGGGGCTAGATGCTACTCACTACTGCCACCTCAGGTCTTACGCGTAACTGCAGCTTCTATATTAAGCTCGTGCATGACGGCACTTCTGACCCGAATTACTTTTTGACAGTGCAGGATTTTAGAGGCAGTTGTGGTGAACAGGTCTGAGCTCATTCTACACATTAGGACACGGCCGGAACATGCAGGGGGAGGAACATACTTAGTTTTAACATTTTGAAACTCCGAATAGTCCCTTTAATAATTCCACTTGATTAAAACCTCAAAAACTAAGACTAAATAAAGTGTGGACCAGTGTTAATGTCATCGACTAAAATATTTAGTCTTAATTTTAGTCAACGTGATATTTTTGTGACTAAAATTGGACTAAAACTAAATAAAAAGGTTTTCATGAGACTAAAACTGTGACTAAAATGTCCAGATATTTGAGTCGACTAATATCAGACTAAATAAAAGTGAAAAGGAGAGACTAAAATCATCCAAACTTGTATTGAGCGTCTGAAAGAGCCTCAGATCATGTAAATTTTACAATTTTCATCCAGCCCTAGTGTGGAGAACAGTCTCTTAAACGCACCCAGTTGAATATTTGACTTATCACCAATCTGCAAACACTTCAAACATGTGGCCGATATTTAAAAAAACTTGTGATATGAGATACGGGCACGCAACACTGCAGCCTATACTACTGCAATATCGCAGTAAACCGGTACGAGACAGTTTGGTCCATCATGACATTACAAACAGCTCATTGTGTCAAAACAAGACAACAAAAAAACACTAAATCAGCAGCAAAACAAGGCTAAAATGGGGGGAAAATTAGATCTAAAACTAGTTTGTATCAATCTCAGTCCGATGGAAGACTTAGCAGCTTCTTGCAAATAACTATATTGCATCACTTAATATTGCGATTGGATATTTTGTGCGATATATTAGGATACACACATCGGCAATTACTCAAACCTGCATAAACACTACTCAAGTTATGTTTTTGATGAGGGAACCACCTGAAGAACAAGTTAAAAGCTCAAAAAGGTTGATTCTGCAGTCCATGTCCCCTTTAACATAATATTCTCTGTTTTTTTGCACCACATCAGAATAAATCGACTTTGTTTGAATCCCTGAATGTGCTTTACATGCGATAGAACTGACATGGATTTCATAAACCTTGACACATATCATGCAAACTCAGTCTAATAAAGACAGGAGTCCCACCCAGACAGAAGCCGCTTCTCCCTGTGACTGGACCCGACGCAGACTAAATAAACCCACACCCCCTAAGTGCTCAGTGACTGAACGATGAGAAGGTTCAGTTACAAAGATCATAAAAAAAAAGAGCACAATCTGCCCCAATAGCTCCGTCAACACGCAGTATATACTAGTCATAGGAATCCAGGCCGCCCTTCCCCCCCCCCGGGGCACCACGCCACCCCCCCCCCCGGTCGTACAGGCACTTGTGGCAGACTAAAGTAGGAAGCATCTCTGGGCTAAACTCGGCAGTGGAAGCGCTCGTATAAACAGCCAAATAAAGCTCAGTGGACGAAGTGGAGGTGCAATGAAAGTGGAAACCGTCGCCGGGTTTCAGGCGTCGACGTGGAAAGTGAACAGGGTTAAAGTGAGAGGGGGGGAGAAAAAAAAACATTTCAGCGTTTGTGGATTCTTCTTTGGGATGCTTTGGATTGGCCCACGGTTATTTTCCTCATACTGACTAATCTAAAGTTGTATCTTCTTTATATTAAAGCATCAAAAACATCCAATAAGTGCCTATCATCAACCACAGACTTGATTTAACACATCTAACTGCACAACACAATGTTAGCATCTTAACTCCAGCTTTCCCCAAATCTGAAAGCTTCTTGACTGGAGAGTTCACAGTTTGTTAGGCCTCTATGTCTCATTTGTAACTATCACGGGGTCACTTTTTTTGTTCTATTTATGTCACATTTTTGCAGCTTTTTTGTTGGGTTTTAGTTGCTTTTTTTAAAGAATTTTTTTGTTCTTTTTTGACCATTTTTTTCCCAGTTTTTTAGACCATTTTTTTCTGCTTTTTCACCACTTTTTATTGCTTTTTTGACCACTTTTTCGACATTTTTTTTTCTTCATTTTTTTAGACAATTTTTTCCTGCTTTTTTAACCGTCTTTTTTAGTCTTTGCTGCTTTTTTTTAACCAGTTTTTTCTATGGCGTCTTTGTAACTTTTTTGTTCCTTTTCCATCCTTGTTTACGTCTCGTTTTCATCTCCATTTTGGTGCTTAATTCCCAGAAGCTTTTAGATTTGGGTAAAGCCAAACTGGAGAAAATGTGCTCGGTTCAGGTGGGAGTTAAGAGGTTAAAGTTTAAAGCCATGGGAGCCAACACATACTGTAGACACATTGGAGATTTTCACAATTTTAGCCGTTTTCTGCCGGACTTTAGACATATTTATCACACACCGATAAAGTCAAGCCAAAATCGGGTCCATGTGGATGTTTTTTCACAGCAAATTGTTCAGTAGAAGCGGCAAAGCGGCACTCGTTGCTAACGTTAGCATATGTAGCATGAAGGTAATGCTAGCTTCCTGGTTAGGATTGTTTGTAGGGCTCGGCAATTCATTGAAATTGAATCGAAATCGCAAACTTTACTTGGTCAATTTCAATAATCATCATAGGACCTTGAAATTGTCATGTTTATAGCATTGAATTTTGGAGTTTGGACTAAACTGGAGCAAAGCATTTGTTTTTCTTTGAGCTGAGGTTTATATAAAAGGTCTAAGTTCATGAATCAGCTACATTTTTAGTACGAAACAATAGTTGCCACATTAGGGCTGTGCAATTAATCGAAATTCGATTACGATTACAACAGTAAACGATTACCAAATTAGCATAATCGCAAAAAATCGATTCTAATTTTTTTATTTTATTTTTTTTTATTTTTCACATTTTTTTTTTCACATTTCTTTTCTAATTTTTTATTTTGGGATTTTTGTCACTTTTTTGCTGGATTTTTGTCTTTTTTCTGCTGGATTTTTGTCTTTTTTTTTATGGATTTTTGTCTTTTTTTTGCTGGATTTTGTCACTTTTTTGCTGGATTTTTGTCTTTTTTTTTGCTGGATTTTTGTCACTTTTTTGCAGGATTTTTGTCACTTTTTTGCTGGATTTTTGTCTTTTTTTTGATGGATTTTTGTCTTTTTTTTGCCGGATTTTTGTCTTTTTTTTGCAGGATTTTTGTCACTTTTTTGATGGATTTTTGTCTTTTTTTTGATGGATTTTTGTCTTTTTTTTTGATGGATTTTTGTCTTTTTTTTTTATGGATTTTTGTCATTTTTTTTGATGGATTTTTGTCTTTTTCTGCTGGATTTTTGTCTTTTTTTTTTTTTGCTGGATTTTTGTCACTTTTTTGCTGGATTTTTGTCACTTTTTTGCTGGATTTTTGTATTTTTTCTGCTGGATTTGTCATTTTTTTGCTGGATTTTTGTCACTTTTTTGATGGATTTTTTTTAAAGGCAACAAATAATCGTTTGAATAATCGTGATTTCAATTATGACAAAAATAATCGTGATTGTTATTTTTTCAATAATCGAGCAGCCCTACGCCACATTGTCCAGCCCATGTTTAAGTATTTATGGGCTGCTGAACCACTTTACTCCTCTCCATGTAAAAGCCCAAAAAAGTAAAAAAAAAAAATGAGTTGAACACCCAACAAAAAACTGATGGAAAAAAAATCTGATGACGTGAGGAAAAAGATCCTCTCGGTTCAGGCGGGAGTTAAGAGGTTAAAGAGACAGAGACATTCACTACAGCCATTTTGAGAGAGACATTTTATACAAGGCAGTTATTCTAATTTACTGCATTTACAGACCAACAGAAGGTTCGTCATCATTGTAGTGTGATATAGACTGGTGCTATGGGACTGAAGAAAGCAGAACACCCCCTCTTTAAAGCAGAACACCCCCTCTTTAAGTAAATAAACTGCATGTTTCCTTCCCACCTCCCACGACACAGTGTTTTCAAACTACCTTGAGCGCTTCCTAACGATCTCGCACCGCTCGCCCTCCCGTCTCGCACCTCAGCAGGACTCGCTAAACCCACTTGTGATCGCGAGCCGCTTTCCTATCGTGGGATATTATCGACGTTGATTGTGTGGAGTGGCTGCGCGTGACCCCCTCCTCAGCGGCGGGGGCCAAATCTCAGGCCAAAGCAACACCTCCGCCAGTGCATAATTGAATCAGGGAGGCGGCCGGGCCCGTGTCCTCCGCCCGCGGTTCAAAGTCATAACGCACAAAACAGATGCCGCTCGCGCTCCGGTGTAATTTAATTAGCGGGTGCTGTTGTTACAGGGGTCTGGTAGTCAATCAGGGCCGCGGTGGGAGAGCAGGGTCCCGTTACTATCAGCACACGGCAGATGATAATAGCACACGGGGGACAACGTAGCTTTGGGGGGCTGATGACACTGAAGATACAGGAGGAAACAAAGGGGAAAAAAGACTTTACAAACAATGTGCAAGAGCAGCCATGGGAGGCGCTCAGTGTTTACAGTTTTTCTTTCATTCTGACCAGTGTTCATGTCGTCGACTGAAATATTTAGTCTTAATTTTAGTCAAAGTGATATTTTTCACGACTAAAATTGGACTAAAACTAAATTAAAAGTTTCTCATGAGACTAAAACTGTGACTAAAATGTCCAGATATTTGAGTCGACTAAAATCAGACTTAATAAAAATGAAAAGGAGAGACTAAAATCATCCAAACTTGTATTGAGCGTCTGAAAGAGCCTCAGATCATGTTTAAAGGATCAGCTCTGAGCTTTGTTCATGTGGAGCAGAAACATGAAGCAGAGGAGCAACATTAAATATGATTATAGTGAATATTATCAATGCAAAGTCCACTCAATTAGTCTGAAATTTAGTCGACTAAAACTAGACAAAAATTGAAACGTTTTTTTTGACTAAATCTTGACTAAAATTAAATTACATTTTAGTCAAAAGACTAAAAATAAAATAAAATATCTTGTCAAAATGAACACTGATTCTGACATATCATTTGTGCTTTCATTGGAGTATATTGTGGTCACCAAATCTATGCTGTCGACGTGTCCTTTTGGCAAGACACTTCACCAGCAGCCGGTTCCAGTCACAGGGGGTGTTGGATATTGCGAGACCAGGAGTAATACTGTTATCAGATTAGATTGGCAGCAGCAGAGGGCTTACACTGTTGTTGTGTGTCCTTGGGCAAGACACCGCAGTCACCGTGAACATGGCGGGTGCATGAAAGTGTGTGGTTGAATGAAAATGCGGGACAACTAAGGCTGAAACAACTAATCGATTAATCGACAACTAATCTAGTTGTCAACTATTCCAGTAATCGAGTAATCTTTTTTTAGTAAACACAGACTAAAATTGAGCAGAAATGACATGACAATTATGTAGTTTGGATGAAAACCTACTTTGTTTTTTAAAGTGAGGGTCTGCAGTGTTTTGTACATCGTAAATTTAATAAATATCTGTCTTTGTCTCGTCCAATCAAAGCAGAATTAGCACAAAGAGCCTCCTACAAATGTTTACTTTAAGTTTACTCCATCCACGTGTCCTCAAGCGGCGCCACTTTAGCTTTATGTGGTCAAAAAATGGAAAAAATACAATTTCCATGCACCTTTCCCAGCCAAGCGATTAATCGATTAATCGTAAAAATAATCGGTCGATTAATCGATTACCAAAACAATCGTTAGCTGCAGCCCTAGGGACAACAGATGCAAACTGAAGGCTATCATTGGATAAAGCGTGTTTATGTGAATGCGTCTCATGTAGCGATGGGACGATGATGAAATGTGGGGTCACGATTATCTATGGCCAAAATAACTGCGATTAATGATATTATCACGATATTTGCCTGTGGTTTAAAAAAATCACTGAAACTGCAGAAATGATGGATTGGGGCGGTTATTAAATATTCTCTTCATTGTCTGCTGTAAAAAAAAAAAGTTGTTGTATTCTCTTGTTCTGTTGTAAGGTTTTGCACTTCGGCATCTTGTCTGAACTGGTGAATGAATGCATTTTTATTGTTCTTGTCTGTTTTTATGTATCTATTTTTATGTATCTTGTGCTGCAAAACTAATTGCCCTATCGGGGACATGAAATAAAGTGAAGTGAAGTAAATGTCATATTGAGTGAGACATAAAGTAAGTATTTAAAGGCACACAGTGTAACATGTTGGATTATACTGTTGTCATCAAAACAAATGCAGCTAATGAGCAGCTCCACACAGACGAGGCTTTTCCTGCAGAGGGTGATCAAACTATGAGATTGGATGAGGAACTAACCTGCTGAAATCTCACAGGAACAGGCCGCCATTTTTACTTAGACGAGTTGATGAGTCCCTGTATGCATTTGGCCTCTCCTAGTGTGTTCCTGTAGCTCCAAACGGGGGTGAAGTTAGAAGCGACCAAGCTCTTCCACGGGCACAAAGACCAGACAGACACACATCAACTCGTCTAAGCTCAGGACAGAACATATCGATTAACTGCAGCATTTTCTTTATCGCGATTAACGACATTGTTGTTTATCGTCTCACGCACTGTCCCACCAAAGAAGTAATAGTTCCCAGGGTGAGTTGGCACCTGCACCAGTTTAAATAGATGCTAGTAATGCACCATAGTGGTATAATGTGCCTCAATGTTACATGACATGAATACTAGAGCTGAAACGACTAATCGATTATTGAAATGGTCGACAACTATTTTAGAAATCGATTAATCATTTTGTGGTTCACACAGACTCAAATAGAGCAAAAATGACATGAAAATGTAGTATTTTTTGATGAAAACCTACTTTGTTTTTCATAGTTCGGGTCTGTAGTGTTTTGTACATTGTAAATTTCATAAAAATCCGTCTGTGTCTCGTCCAATCAGAAGCAGAATTAGCGCCGAGAGCCTCCAACAAACATTTACTTTAAGTTTCCTCCATCAACACGTCCTCAAGCGGCGCCACTTTAGCTTTATGGGATAATTTTTTTTTTTTAAATCCAATTTTCCTACACCATTCACAGCCAAGCGATTAATCGTAAAAATATGCGATAATCGATGACAAAATGATCGTTAGTTGCAGCCCTAATGAACACCACTGTTTTTTACACGGCTTTCCCGCCACCGTGACAAACTTCTTAAAAAGACACCACCTTAAAACCACTTTTTCGCCTGGAAACTTTCAGCCAATAAATCACAAAAAGTTTTCCATCTGTCAAAACACAGACCATGTTGTCACGGCGAGGATGTACCTGCGCAGATGTTGATCCTTCTTCTTCTCTAAGAGTTTAAGTATTCTTGTCGCCGTTGAATCCTTCTGAACAGAGTTGGTAATTTTGTGGCTAAAACAACCCAGATTATTCACCTTTGTTCCTGCGCTGCCGATTCTCTCGTAAAACCACAAACTTCCAGGTGAGATTTTCCTCAATTGACTAATTATTTGTAATAGCTGATTCATGTTCGAGCAGGCTGCGACAGGCTGCACACTCACACCAATAAAACTGCATCATTCAGACCTTTGGATCCGAGCTGATTCACAGTATGAGACAAGATACACACTTAATATAAAGCTTAAAGCAAACCAGCCAAACACACACACGGCTGCATCCACACTCCAAAGTCAAACCTGTTCTGATTGTGGTGCACGGCAGTAATAATGCCTTAACTTTAGGGCTGAACCATATTGAAGTAACTTGCATATGCGACATGGCTGTGCAATGATATGTTCCATTCTAATTAAACACAAATCACAAGTTACTACGTTTTAGCAAATTGTGTTAAAACACTACATTGGGACCAAAACAAGGCCAAAACTTCAGTAGTAAATATTTAAAGCAGTACTAAGAAACTCTTGCCCCTAGAGGCCATAAGTGCCACTGCAGGTGTAAGAGCATGTCACAGTATTTTACTCTTACTCATTAATTGTCCGTGAGAGTAAATACTGCGCTGACAGAAAAGTCAAAGGGACAGAGGGAGATTGTTCAGATGTGGAGATGTTTTTTTAACTCAAACTTGGCTGTAAATACTGTTTAAGTGGTGCTGGCCCACAGTTAGCTTTGCCCGTTAGCCTGTTAGCTTCTTCGTCGTGATTCTATTAGTGTGTATTGGTGACTCCGACCCGTAGGCAGGAAAGCTGCAATAGTGGTTTTCTGGCCAGAGACACCAGGGGGAGATGAAAGACCCTCCAATCATCCCACTAACACTTGTATTACCCCCAGAGGGACTACGGGAAGGATTTATTAAAGGAATAGGCCACCGGAGTACCAGGAGTATTTCGAAATCCGCACAGTAATCTTCACTTTACTGCGCGGATGCCAAACTCCTCCTGGTATTATTACGCCTTACAATATAGTTCCCCCTTTTATCCGGATCCTATGATTAAAAACAGTTTGGAAATGAACATAATCCCACCTCTACAAACCCAGCACCTGTTCTGTCAAGTCCTTATTAGTGCAAGACCACCATTAGTCAAAGCTCGGTTTAAAGCTCAGCCACCGAATTCTTAAAGGTCTTTTGTAGAAGCGCCATTTTGAAACATCCTACAAACAAACTCCAGGCAATATTAACCCCTTAACTCCCACCTGAACCGAGCACATTTTCTCCAGCTTTACCCCAATCCAAAAGCTTATGGAAAAAAGCTGTGAAAATAGCAACAAAACTGAGACGAAAACAAGGATGAAAATGTGAAAAAAGTGAGAAAACATTGACGAAAAAATGACAAAAAAATTGACAAAAAGTGACAAAAACTTGACAAAAAAGTGAGAAAAATTTGATGAAAAATTGAGAAAAAATGGACGAAAAAGTGATAAGAATTTGACCAAAAAAATATGAATAATTTGACGGAAAAGTGACAAAAAAGTCCCGAAAATTTGACAAAAATGAGACGACTGCCCAACAAAAAAAGTGATGAAAAAAAACCTGACGTGAGGAAAAAGATCAATTGAGTTTTGTAGGTCTTTCAAATGAGGCGTCACACTGGCCTACAGGATTTGGGTAAAGCTGAACTGGAGAAAATGCTCTCGGTTCAGGCGGGAGTTAAGAGGTTAATCAATAGGATTTATGCACAGGAAAAGTATTTTGGGGGTACATTTTGTCCCTCAGCTCTTCCACCTTTGTGTAGCAGCTCACGGCATCTCCACATCTGACGCCCGATCGCAGCACGCTCCCCCTGAAACTTAAATACACCATGAAGCTATAAAAACTTTAAGACTCTCTCTGGCTCTCCCCCAGCGCGGACATGCCTCCACTACGGTCAGGGGGGAGGATTCGTACGCACTGCTGCTGCCACTGTGTCTCATCATTCAGGGGGATTTGCTCGGAGATCAGATCAGCAGGAGCCGGTCACACAGATATCTCAGGCATGACAGCTCTGTTTATTGGAGGGCATGAAGGTGAGGGAGCAGCAGACGCGATGGCAGGATGAGATGGGAGTCTATTCTGAGCAGGAGCCGCGTACGCACCTTGGTCTCAGAGGTCTAAACCGGGACCGGACCGGGTCTAAAGTAAGTCACGCTAAAGTGAACGCATCACGACATAACGATGGAGTGAGAAAGGCTGTCGTTTTTGTTTATGCGGGATTGGAAGTTACAAAAGTCAGTCCATTTCAGATTCATTCGAGTGATTTGGGGTTACCAGCTATTTAAAAATCTCCCAGTCTACCAGTGGAATAAGTATGTTTGCCCTCAAAACAAGTTAAGGAGAGACACTGCAGGTGAATGGGGAAAAAATGTATATTTACAGATATCAATTTGAAACTGTTGCTGTCGATCAGTGGCATAAATGTGAGAAAAAAACACATTGCAAGTTTTCTGTCATTTTATCTTTTCACATAAGAACAAGGTGTTTTATGCCGAAAAATGCCCCAAATTTCCCATCTTTTCGGCGACGAAATCTGAATAATTGACAGAGCTACATTCAAACTTATGGTGTCATTTTATTGATGAATGAGTTGCCAAGACTTTCTCAGAGGGGATTTTGGATTTCTTGTTTAGTTTTAAAATAAGCTGTTTTTTAGTGGAAAAATGTGTAAAAATTAAATTTTCGCCTCATTTTTTGACATTCAAAACTGAATAAATGGGGCTTAAGGGATTAAATAATAAAAAATCCCTCAGAAAAAATCTTCCAAATATTGTTCAGTCCGAGGCTGGAAAATGTGAAGTCTTTAGGTCCGACTGACGTGGACATAGTGTCGCCACAATGACAGAAACATGTGTTTGGAGAAAAAGGCCCTTGAAATTGCATTCTCCCATATAAGTCTATGGGGGAACATTGAATCAGCGCAATATTTAAACATGTTATTGTGAAGATTAGGCATATTTTCTGTTTCCGGATGAAAGCTTATATGTTCAGAGACCAATTTGGCCCAAAACCTGAAAACTGAAAAAAAATGAGTTTTGCCTGTAGTGTCTCCCCTTAAAAGAAATGTGCTGCCGAATTTGAAGTGCAGTAAGATGTTTTTCTTTTCTTGATTGTGCAAAAATACCTGTTCCACGGGCAGATTGTTCTTACTGCCGAGGACTAACACTAAGAGGACGTGTTTATCAGTTAAAGGAATGGTTTACCGATTCAACTAAAAGGAACAGGCCACCATTTTTACAGACTGATATGTTCTTGCCTGAGCTTAGACGAGTTGATACGTACCTGTCTGGTGTTTGTGGCAATGGCAATATTTATAATGCACTTTAAAACAGCTGAGTCGACCCAAGTGCTACAAAGGTCAAACATAACATAAAATACAATAGAAAAGGTGCATCGAATACAAATGAATACAATCTGGTAAAATGTCAAAAACTGTGTTAAAAGCCAGTGAAGAAGTGCGTTTTAAGAACAGCTTTAAAAACAGGCACAGAAGAAGCCTGTCTGATGTGTAAGGGCAGCTCGTTCCAACAGCCCGATCCCCTCTGAGCTTTGGTTCGGTCTTTGTGACGCTGAGGAGGAGCTGATCAGCCGACCTGAGGGGCCGCGAGGGCTTGTGCGGGTGTAAGAGCTCAGGTACAGCGGGCGACGCTGTTCAGACATTTAAAAACAAACAGAAGCAGTTTCAAATGGATCCTAAAGTGCACAGGCAGCCGGTGAAGTGAGGCCAGTTAAAAGACGCCGCTGCATTTTGTACGAGAGACACAGGACTGACTTTTTGTGTTTTTTGTGTTTGTGCGTAAAACCACCAAAGATGTTGTTAGCATTTGGCCTCTCCCAATGCATTCCTATGGCTCCAAACGGGGGTGAAGTTAGAAGCGACCACGCTCTCCCCCGGCACACAGACCAGACAGGTACGGATCAACTAGTCCAAGCTCAGAACAAATCTCAGTATGGAAGAACAGTGGCCTCTTCCTTTAAGGCCTCCACAACTATTAAAGCATTTAAGAAAATCTATAAATTAAAAACTATGGAGAAGTATAGAACACTTGAAGTTACTCGTGCATTGGTATTAGAGAAACTGTGTCATCTTTGGACACAGTGTCACAGTTGTAAATGAGATTAGGCTGTATAATTAATGACTTCAGCCTAAACCCCTCAGGTCAGGCATCATTTAGCACTTAAGTACTTAAAGAACATGTTTTTCTTATTGTATGTAATCTATAAGATCTTTGAAAAACTGTGATCTAAATGTTTAGAATGACCGAAGAAAATAAACTGACTACTACTACTGCTACTTAACCAATCACAAGAGGTCCATTTTTACCAATTACAAGAAGATGTCAGCTATTTCCAGATGACTTTTTGCAGTATAGGCTTATAGGAAGATGAGATGGGTCTATATCTTAACTAGGGCTGTGCAATTAATCGAAATTCGATTACGATTTCGATTACAACAGTAAACGATTGCAAAATTAGCATAATCGCAAAAAATCGATAATTAATTATTTTATTTATTTTATTTTTTTCACTTTTTTTTTTTTAATTTTGGGATTTTTGTCAGTTTTTTGCTGGATTTTTGTCATTTTTTTATGGATTTTTGTCACTTTTTTGATGGATTTTTGTCTTTTTTCTGCTGGATTTTTGTCACTTTTTTGAAGGATTTTTGTCTTTTTTTTGCTGGATTTTTGTCACTTTTTTGATGGATTTTTGTCTTTTTTTTTTTGCTGGATTTTTGTCACTTTTTTGATGGATTTTTGTCACTTTTTTGAAGGATTTTTGTCTTTTTTTTGCTGGATTTTTGTCACTTTTTTGAAGGATTTTTGTCACTTTTTTGAAGGATTTTTGTCTTTTTTCTGCTGGATTTTTGTCACTTTTTTGATGTATTTTTTTAAAGGCAACAAATAATCGTTTGAATAATCGTGATTTCAATTATGACAAAAATAATCGTGATTATTATTGTTTCAATAATTGAGCAGCCCTAATCTTAACTATGACTAAAACAGAACTGGGGCTAAACCAGGAAGAAAAGCCTTCAAAAGAAAACCTCCTGAACCAACACAAACAAGTATAAGCCAAGACTAAGTTAGGAGTTGACAAAAGCAGGATCACTTTGTAAATTAGGAATACTACGATGATAAAACCAGTACTAAACAAGGACCAACACAAACCAAGTCTGAACCAGGACTGAGTCAGAAAAGAATCCGTCTCGAAACCAGGATTAAACCGAGACTAGAACTGATTTCGACTCCGTGAGCAGCAGAAAAAGCAACAGAAACCGTCTGTGCTTCAGAGTAAAGTCGCCTCTTACTGCTGAGCTCCGTGATGGAAACCAAATGTTGCAGTGACAGAGGAGTGTGTGAGCGAATGGGCAGGATTTACAGCCTGCACTTTTTTTTCTTCTTTTTTTCCAGGTTTGAGTGAATAAAATGTGGCTCCGATGGAAATGAAGATAAACAATGACTGTTTACATGCAGCTGTGATTCTCACCTCTAACCTGAACCAAGTGCATTTTCCCCGGATCGGCTTTACCCAAATCTAAAAGCTTCTCAACAGTGTAACGCCTCATTTGTCCCATTTCTGAAGCGGTTTTGTTTGGGGTTTGTCAGTTTTTGATGCCGTTTCATCGTTTTTTCATCGTGTTTTTGTCGCTCTTTCAGGGCTTTTTTGTTGCGTCTTGATGCCTTTTTTTTAAGCTTTTAGATTTGGGTAGTGCCAAACTGGAGAAAATGTGCTCGGGTTCAGGCGGTGGTTAAGAGTTAAGAGGAGAGCTGAGAGATATATCGTCATCGTATCGATATCGAGAAATGAACATTCAAGATATTAAAACCGAAAAAGCAAGATATAAACAATTTCATCAATAAAACTGCACTCTTTTGTGGTTTTCACCTAACCCATAATTATAACGCCTCGTATCGATATCGAGATATGAAATTTAGTCCATATTATTCAGCCCTCGTTACACCAAGGGCTGAAACAACCGATTAATCGACAACTAATCCATAATTGAAACAACTCCTTTAGTGATTCATTGCTTTCTGGTCCACAGTACGGCTGCAGCTAACGATTATTTTGGTAATCGATTTATCTACCGATTATTTTCACGATTAATCGATTAATCGCTTGGCTGTGAAAGATGCATGGAAACTGTATTTTTTCCATTTTTTGACCACATGAAGCTAAAGTGGCGCCGCTTGAGGACATGTTGATGGAGTAAACTTAAAGTAAACATTTGTAGGAGGCTCTTTGTGCTAATTCTGCTTCTGATTGGACAAGACAAAGACAGATATTTATGAAATTTACAATGTACAAAACACTACAGACGCTCACTTTAAAAACAAAGTAGGTTTTCATCCAAAATACATAATTTTCATGTCATTTCTGCTCTATTTTAGTCTGTGTTTACTAGAAAACGATGAATCGATCACTGGAATTACTTAGTTGTCGATTAATCGATTAGTTGTTTCAGCCCTGGTCCACAGACTCATATCGAGCAATATTTATATATATATTGTTTTATTAAACGCTACTTTGTTAGCGGATGTAGAGTTTTGTACATTGTAAATTTCATGAATATCTGTCTGTGTCTCGTCCAATCAGAAAGCAGAAAGACAAACATTTACTTTAAGTTTCCTCCATCAGCACGTCCTCCAGCGGGGCCACTTCTGCTTAATGTGCTAAACAAAATGAATTACAAGTTTCATAGATTTATCGATGTAATGAAAAGTTGCCGTCCTAACACCATAAGTCCTGAACCGGGTGATTCTAACAGGACAAACTCCCAGGTCCAGGACAACACACGTCAGAACCAGCTCATAAAACATCACTGGGGCGAGATCGAGACTGAAGCGACTAAATAACGCCTAAACCTGAGCAGAACCATCTTAAAATCCATCACTAAAGCATCAACTATAATGACCAAAGTTTAAAATTCAACATCCACACTGCAAAAAGTCAATATCAAGCATCGTCTTAAATGACTTGAATTGAGGAAATGTTTCTTGTTTTTCACTCATTTAGACACTTTTCCTGATCGGACCGAGTTTGCTTTGCTTGTTTGAGGACATTTCAGACCAGTTCTAGGGTAAATCTCGCTTGAAATAAGAAAGTAAAATCGCCAATGAGATAAGACCGATTTTCTTTCCCCATTGGCAAAGAAAATGACCTGAAATAAGGACGAAATGTATCGAAACGAGTCAGAAACATCTCAGAACAAGTGAAATAATCCGGGACAAATGCCCAACAACTTCTTAACTTTTTGTCATTTTTTTGTATTTTTTTTGTATTTTTTTGTCAAATTTTCATCACATTTTTGTCTTTTTTTTTATTTTATTTTTTCGTTTTTTGTCAGTTTTTTGTCAAATTTTCATCAAATTTTTGTCATTTTTTTTGTCAGTTTTTTGTCAAATTTTCATCAAATTTTTGTCATTTTTTTTGGTCAGTTTTTTGTCATTTTTTCGTCAAATTTTCATCACATTTTTGTCATTTTTTGTATTTTTTTTTCAGTTTTTTGTCAGTTTTTTGTCATATTTTTTTTTGTTTTTGTTTTTTTTTGTCATTTTTTGTCATTTTTTATCAATTTTTTTGTCACATTTTTGTCATATTTCAATGACTTGAACTGAGGAAATGTTTCTTGTTTTGAGCGGTTTTCACTCATTCAGACACTTTTCCTGATCGGACCGAGTTTGCTTTGCTTGTTTGAGGACATTTCAGACCAGTTCTAGGGTAAATCTCGCTTGAAATAAGAAAGTAAAATTGCCAATGAGATAAGACTAATTTTCTTTCCCCATTGGCAAAGAAAATGACCTGAAATAAGGACGAAATGTATCGAAACGAGTCAGAAACATCTCAGAACAAGTGAAATAATCTGGGACAAATGCCCAAGAACTTCTTACCTTTTTGTCATTTTTTTATATTTTTTTTGTATTTTTTTGTCAAATTTTCATCACATTTTTGTCATTTTTTGTATTTTTTTTTTCAGTTTTTTGTCCGTTTTTTGTCCGTTTTTTGTCCGTTTTTTGTCATATTTTTGTCATATTTTTGTATTTTTTTTTGTCATTTTTTGGTCATTTTTTCGTCAAATTTTCATCACATTTTTGTCATTTTTTATCAATTTTTTTGTCACATTTTTGTCAAATTTCAATGACTTGAATTGAGGAAATGTTTCTTGTTTTGAGCGGTTTTCACTCATTTAGACACTTTTCCTGATCGGACCGAGTTTCCTTTGCTTGTTTGAGGACATTTCAGACCAGTTCTAGGGTAAATCTCGCTTGAAATAAGAAAGTAAAATCACCAATGAGATGAGACCAATTTTCTTTCCCCATTGGCAAAGAAAATGACCTGAAATAAGGACGAAACGTATCGAAACGAGTCAGAAACATCTCAGAACAAGTGAAATAATCCAGGACAAACGCCCAACAACTTCTTAACTTTTTGTCATTTTTTTGTATTTTTTTGTCAAATTTTCATCACATTTTTGTCATTTTTAGTATTTTTTTTTCAGTTTTTTGTCAGTTTTTTGTATTTTTTTTGGTCAGTTTTTTGTCATTTTTTTGTCAAATTTTCATCACATTTTTGTCATTTTTTGAAATTTTTTGTAATTTTTTTGTCATTTTTTATCCATTTTTTTGTCACATTTTTGTCAAATTTCAATGACTTGAATTGAGGAAATGTTTCTTGTTTTGAGCGGTTTTCACTCATTTAGACACTTTTCCTGAAGTTTGCTTTGCTTGTTTGAGGACATTTCAGACCAGTTCTAGGGTAAATCTCGCTTGAAATAAGAAAGTCAAATTGCCAATGAGATAAGACCAAAGAAAATGACCTGAAATAAGGACGAAACGTATCGAAACGAGTCAGAAACATCTCAGAACAAGTGAAATAATCCAATTTAACCAGTCAAAACAACTAAACTGTGGATTATTGAGCTCAAAGTGAGATGTTTATACTGATCTACGCTGGTGTTACAGGAGTTTGTCTGGCATTCACTCACAGCTCAGCAGCAACAACGTGCAGAATGGAGGGAAAGAGTGAAGCAGACCCACAGTCCTTCACACGCAGCACTCACAGACACGTAAGAACCAACTGCAGTGAGTCTATGAATAGCCTGTTCCTATGGATAAACTTAGCCGCCTCACTCTCCGCGCGAAGAACTTCCCCAACTCTCCTTCACGGAGCGTTGGGGACCTTTGAAATCCCACCTGCGCGCGAGGCTTCTACCTGGCGCAAAAGTAACGCAGTCGTGCAAGACTCACCGCAGCCAGATGGCACGTGAGCGTCAGGCAGAGGATAAGTCCACACGTCGAAGCGGCCGGAGAGCCCATTTTTTTTAGTCCCAGCAAAGGCTCCTAACGCTGGGGGGGGGAAACGTCCCTTCTTCACCCCCTCCTGGAGGCGGCGGTGGCGGCGGTGGTGCGTGCGCTGCGCCTCGTTCAGCAGACTTTTCTCCCGTCCCACCACGCCAGGCGGGACCACATCAACAGGTACGAAGAAGAAAGAAAGAAAAGAAAGGATCCTGGTTGTGAAAGTACAGCCCGAAAATGAGCTTGATCCGCGGGGAGGGAAAGGCAGAGGCACCGTGTCGTCTGGTTCCTCGCGGAGCCCCCGAAACTTGGACTTGTGCGCGCAGAATGCAGTCCTGTAGGTCAGTAGTAGCAGGAGCCCTCCGGAGCAGCAGAGAGGGCGCGCACACTGACGCACACACACGCACACACACACACAAAAGGAGGCGGAGTGGAAGAATCCAGGCAGGGGAGTGCTCTCTCCTGCTCTCTGCTCTCCTGCTGCAGCTGAAAGAGACGACGCTAATCCCGCAGAGCGCAGACGCCACCGGGACGCATGAATGTGAAGAGCCCGCGCGCTGCTGGGGGCTGGAGCCACATGTGGTCCGGCCTCAGCCACATGTGGTCCGGCCTCAGCCACATGTGGTCCGGCCTCAGCCTGGGCCCGGCACCCCCCGCGGCTCCGGAGTCTCACCCTGCTGTAACTTTGGGGAGAACTTTAGCCCGGGCTGATGTTTGCACCACGCGCGCTGCTTTTGCCTTTAAGATGAAGAGCTGGATCAACATCTGCTTTCACCTCAGATTCACGCACTTGTGTAACATGGCCCAGGCTTTCAGATATATGTGCCCTCCAGCTACACTTTTTTCCCATTCCTTTTTGTATAAGAATAATAAACGTGACGTGAGTTACGTGAGCGCGCGGTGGCCTGACCTGTGGGGAGTCACGTGGTCTCCAAGGTCTTAATCAATCAATAACTGAGTCAGATTTGTTGTGGGGAGAAATATAAATCAGTGTTGATGTTGTTGTAATGTTTGCGTAGACGTTTGTCGCCCTCTAGTGGAAATCACCGGCATCTTTTTTCTTTCATTTTTTTCCATTTTTTTAAATTTATTTCCTTTATTTAAAAATGCAACAACAGCAGGGGCGGACCGGCCACGTGTCCGTTCTGGAAGAGCACAGAACCGAGCTTTACCCAAATCTAAAAGCTGAAAAAGAAAAGCATCAAAATAGCGAGAAAAAGGAGGATGAAAAGTCAACAACAATATATGAGAAAAACACGACAAAAAATGATAGAAAAAATAATTAAAAACTCAATGAAAAAAAATAACAAAAATTCGGCGAAAAGCTCAACCAAAAAGTGACAAAAATGAAAATGAAAAAATAACATGCAAAAGGTGACACAACACGAGCGCAAGGAAAAAGGTCAGTTTTGTGGGTCTTAGCTTTCAAATGAGGCGTTCCACAGCCAAAAGATCGAAATAGCGAGAAAAAGAGGATGAAAAGTCAACGAAAACGTGAGAAAAACACAACAAAAAATGATAGAAAAAAATCATTAAAAAAACAACAAAAACATGACAAAAATGTGGCGACGTGACGAAAAGTCTCCGTCGCTTTTGTGGGTCTTAGCTTTCAAATGAGGCGTTACATTGTTGATCTCCAGTCGAGAAGCTTTTAGATTTGGGTAAAGCCCAGTATAAAAAAACATGAATCTAAAAGGAATTCCGTGGAGTATGGTGCACCACAAGGGTCAGTTTTGGGACCGTTATTATTTATTATTTATATGAATGATTTTGCTTCTGTTTCTACGACCGCCTTTCCCGCTCTTTTTGCTGATGATGCCGATCAAAGAAATAATAATAAAAAGCCGAACTGGGGAACATGCACAAAAATGGCAAAAGTGCGACAAAAATGTGCCAGAAAAGCAAAAAGTGACCAAAACAGGACAAAAAAAAGCGCTTTGAAAATGTCATGACATAAAAGCTATGATCAGTTTTGCTGGTCTTAGCTTTCAAATGAGGGATCACTCTGGCCTGCAGGCTGGAAGCTCCAATCAAGAAGCTCGAAGAAACCAGCCTGGTCTGTTTGCCCGTGGAAGAGCGCGGTCGCTTCCAACTTCACCCCCGTTTGGAGCCATAGGAATACATTAGGAGAGGCCAAATGCTAACAACATCTCTGGTCGTTTTGTGTGACTGAGCGCACGCACAAAGACTAGACAGGTACGGATCAACTCGTCTAAGCTCAGGTAAGAACATCTCAGTGTGGGAAAACGCTGGCCTGTAGTGTAACATGTACAGGCTCCTCCTCACTGGAACAAGAAAATAATCATGTTTATTTAATCACATTTAATCAAAACGGAAGATGTGCATAACATGAATTGTGAGATCTTTACATTTGCAAGTCCCTAAACATGTGAAAGGTTTTGCGGTGCCCCAGCTGTGAGCAGACTCAGTAACTGAAACAGTTTTGGATTGTGTAATAGAGGAATAAAGTTACTGGAACATAGATTCCTCATTTTACACACTACATCATCTCATCATGAGAGAAAAGGGAATGTTTTCCTTTAGCAGGGGATCAAATGGAGCTATTGCCACAGACCAGGCCTTCTATCTATAGCCCTGCTTAAAAAAGGGGGGGGGGGTCTCATCAACTATATTTATCAGAAGATGCATGCCTCACACACACACACATATCCAGAGGAAATGGAACCTGTACTGGACTCAAAATCAAAGAAAAGCTTGGAATTAAAGACATAATTGGACATAATACATTAATATGTTTTCATGTGAGAACAAAGTCATGTCTTACTTTGTGGAATAAGGTTCTATGTTTATTATGGTGAAAGCATGAATGACTTCAGTGCAGAGACTGACTGTATTCACCTTTTACAGATGATTCAAAACAGAAGTAAAGATCTTTATTTAACCAGGAAACGGACATTTTGGAATCTCTTTCTATGGCCCAGAGGGGAAACTCTTCCACATGTTTTTAATGGAAGGTGAAACCAGCAATTTGCAAACTCAAGTACAAGATGTAAATACAGGGTTTCTGCGGGGCATTAAAAGTCATTAAATGCCCAAATCAAGACCTTTAATGTCAGCTTTAAAATGGATTCAAACTGGCATTAAATAGACATTTATTGGAAAATATCTATATATCTGTATTTTTAACTGTCATTGAAAACTACAAAACGATGGTCTAAAACAGGGGTCGGCAACGTCAGGCCCAGGGGCCAAATCAGGCCCTCCAGCACAGAACCTCTGGCCCCCAAGATGATTTTGAGAAATATTCATATGCAAATAAAAGATCAAATACCTGCTAAAGTCTTAAAATGCGAGAAATCGTGTCAGTATTTTAAAAATGTCCCGTCAGAACATCCGGCTTGGTCAGATATGATGTTAAACTGTGATTCTCTGGTCAATATTTTCCATCTGAAACTGCACGGAAACACTAACTGTCTGTTAAATGAATGTTATTGGGTTGTTTTGATCATAACTTCAGTCTTAGTGGGAAATCTACTGCTTGTTCAACAAAAACCTGTGTTGAAAATACAATATTTTATACGATATATGTTTTATTTGGGTCCTTGTCATCCGAGTATAACAGTAATGGAGCCCAAAGCCACTTGGGAACCACTGATGTAAAACATTTACATTTGCAGAAAATAGTTCTTTACTTCCTACTACGAAATATGGAGCCACGCCTACGCTACAAACACAAAACCTATTTTTATTTGACAAAAAAAAGCCATATGGAAAGTCAATCATTCACCGTATAATGAACCAACAAACGCAATATTCTGCAAATTTAAAGCAATTAAATCCTGTGATCGAGTCAGTCTGAACCGCTGTGTTTATGTACAAAGTCCACAGGAAAAAACTGCCTGAAAATATATTTGTCTGTTTGAAAACAGGAACCAGAAATATAACCTGAGGAGAAAACAAATGGTCCAAACAAACTTTAAAACGACACTATTTCGGTCAAAGGGTCGACTTGTGGAACGATCTCAACGATGATCTTAAAAGGAGCAATTCCATTCATTATTTCAAAAAACAGTCTAACCTTACCTTAATTTTTGAGAAATATACAAAAAATGCTTAAGAAAATGTGGTTAAGTGAAGCTCAGGCATTACTGTTGTGCATAAATTGGAACAAAGAAACAAACGAGCATTTGTATTTACAAATTACCATATTATTATTTTAGTAAAGAAGAAAAAATGTGTACTGTATATGTGTGAATGTATAAGTATGTATATAATATATTGTATATATTTGTTTTTGTAACGTCTTTGATGTAGATGTTGTTTTGTTGTTTTGTAAATAGTGTCGGCAAAATAAGCCACGGCTTCAGCTCCGCCTTTTCGCTTTCCCGCCTTGTCTGTGATGAATTTGCAGAACAGACTTTTTGTTTTATGTTTTGTAACCGAATAAACCTTCATTCATTCATACTTTTGGCGACAATGTTGAGGTTCGACCCTTGGGGGTTTTGGCCTCCACGACACAAACCTGCCCACCCCTGCTCTAAAACATATTCCGCTGCAGTTTTGGTGGAAATTAGTACCGGAGTCATTAACAAAGTGCATTCTAACGACTTGCTTCTGCCTGTATAAACCATAGACTGTAGAAAAAATGGACGTCTTCTGCTCACTCCTCCCCGTTTACCAGAAAGACCACGGCCGTGGGGGAATTCATGGAGGGTTTACAGGCTCCTCCTCCCCAGCTCTGACGAATCATGTTCCTAAAAAGGGCATAAGGGCGGGATCTTCACCGTAGACTCCGCCCTTGCGTGACGTGTAGCTCGCGCTGCTCCAATGCTAACAGTCCGAGCCTCATTAAGTACCAGATTTTAAAAAATCATATTACGAAAACCAGCCTGGTTTCATATATTGTGATTAACCCAGCGTTATCTCAGGAGGAAGATCTAGCCTAGTCTAGCGTTGAAACAATTGAAACCAGGCTTTAAAGTAGTTTTTAACGTGTCTAAAGTCCAATGCTTTTCAATGGGGGCCTAGCGGCGATATGGAGGTACTGCAGCAACGGCGGAGCAATGGCGGCCTCCACGTTTGTGGTCAAAAAGCAGGGCAGCCAGCGGCCATTGGTATTAACCCTGGGCTAATTGGATGGAGCATTTACCCTTTAACTACATGCTCTGTCAGTGTTTCCCATCTTCTGTATTCTTTAGAAGTTAAAAGAGTGTGTCATTAACTTCGATGTTGAACAGAGAATACAGTGATGCAACAAGCCTCAGATTCCCCGACGTGGTGTAATCAGTGATCAATAATCAGCACAAAGTCCCCCTGGTTAGTGCTCTAATCTAAACGTTATAAACCAGGTACTATTCAAAGTTTAGTAAGTGAAGGTGCTCTGGTTTCCATGATCGGTCACGGTGAAGGAGAGTCGTGTTTATGAGACAGTGGATGCAGATGAGCCCATTGTTGCTCGAGTCCCGTGTGTTGATTAAAGACCTGAGCAAACGGAGATGAAAAGATCACGTTGGTTACAAAGGTCTTCGTTTTTACAACCACTTGTTTGATCAACATCTAGAGTTGCTACACTATCTACACTTACTGTCACCATTCAAACAATATGGCCGTGTTGAGCTGATCATTAACTTCAGCGTCTGTGGTTTAACACCATGTCTGAGACCAGTGGTTCCCAACCCTCCAGTCTTTCATTTCTACTCACAGTAGTGGAGTATTTAGCTGTGCAGGTGATCGTCATAGAATTAGAATGTCATGAAAAAGTGCATTTACTTCTGTTATTCAACTTAAAATGTGAAACTAATAAATGACATAGACCAGGGGAGTCCGAGCGTTTTTCATGTAGGGCCACATACATACACACTCATGGTTTTGAAGATTTATTTTTCTTCATGAGTTAAATTATTTTCAGATTAAACAGTTTAAAAAGGATCAGGCCACTGTTTTCCCACACGGAGATATGTTCTTACCTGAGCTTAGACGAGTTGATGCGTACCTGTCTGGTCTTTGTGTGTGCGCTCAGTCAAGCAAAACGACCAAAGATGTTGTTAGCATTTGGCCTCTCCCAATGTATTCCTATGGCTCCAAACGGCGGTGAAGTTAGAAGTGACCAAACTCTTCCACGGGCACAAAGGCCAGACGGGTACGGATCAACTCGTCTAAGCTCAGGTAAGAACAGATCTCAGTGTGGAAAAACGGTGAACTATTCATTTAAAGGTCCTATATCCTGCTATTTTAGCCATTCCAAAGTTACGTACAGGCATGTATATGATATATTGTACCTCTACCATTATGGAGCCTCATTTTTGTGATAAATATAAGTGTTTTCTGGAGGTATTTTTCAAACCCGGAAGACGCAACGCTTTGATTCAGTTAACTCCGCCCCCTCTCTCCGCACATACTTTACCGTAATATAAATAAACAGCAATAAGTGAAGTTACTTCACGATGCAGTTATACGGAGTTGTCATCTGCAACACAGCTTCATAAATGGCTAACACACAAGCTAATATGCTAACACACAAGCTAACACACATGCTAATATGCTAACACACAAGCTAACACACATGCTAATATGCTAACACACAAGCTAACACACATGCTAATATGCTAACACACAAGCTAACACACAAGCTAATATGCTAACACACAAGCTAACACACAAGCTAATATGCTAACACACAAGCTAACACACAAGCTAATATGCTAACACACAAGCTAATATGCTAACACACAAGCTAACACACAAGCTAATATGCTAACACACAAGCTAACACACATGCTAATATGCTAACACACAAGCTAACACACATGCTAATATGCTAACACACAAGCTAATATGCTAACACACAAGCTAACACACATGCTAATATGCTAACACACAAGCTAACACACATGCTAATATGCTAACACACAAGCTAACACATATGCTAATATGCTAACACACAAGCTAATATGCTAACACACAAGCTAACACACATGCTAATATGCTAACACACATGCTAATATGCTAACACACAAGCTAACACACATGCTAATATGCTAACACACAAGCTAACCCGCGTTTGGACTGACTCACCGCTCTGGTCCATCGCTGTTTACATTGTGGGACTCGCGTTGGTTATAAAAGTTAATCCACTTTGATTCTGGTGAAGGTTCAACAAACATCCATCAGTGACAGTCACAGAAAAACAATATTTTGGTGAAAGTCGCTGAATCCCGAAGAAAAAAAAACAACTTCTGACGGGAGTGGCCTCTTTAGGAAGGTTGAATCATAGACTGTATAAACTCCCGTCCTCGTAGCCAAACGCGCTTCTTTTTCTCCGTGACATTATCGTTAGGTAAGAATAAAGAACAGGTGTGTCCAGTTATAACGAGCTCCATCTTCAGCTGCAGCACAAACATGACTGATCTGGTCAGACGCTC
This sequence comes from Gobius niger, assembly GCF_951799975.1. Taxonomy (NCBI): domain Eukaryota; kingdom Metazoa; phylum Chordata; class Actinopteri; order Gobiiformes; family Gobiidae; genus Gobius; species Gobius niger. The sequence continues at coordinate 938,942 of NC_136857.1, read as the reverse complement.
AGGGTTTGTTTTGGCCACAGCTGACCTGGAAGCACCTCGGGCACATCCTTTTTATTCTTTTTTTGTTCTCTTTGTTTCTCTCTTACAACAGAAATAATGAAAAAGCTGTTTTACAAATCAAAATCAGGCTGTAAAGATAAAGGGATTAAGACATTGCTTTACAGACGTCGAGCACTTCCGTTCCGCTGTGACGACACAACTGAGCAGGTCAGTCGTTCACCAGGAGAGGGCGGAGCCTCAGAGAGCAGGAGGGCGGAGCCTCAGAGAGCAGGAGGGCGGAGCCTCAGAGAGCAGGAGGGCGGAGCCTCACAGAGCAGGAGGGCGGAGCCTCAGAGAGCAGGATTCAGGAGGATTACTGAGAGCTGCGTGAATGAAGCCACAAACCACTCTGGGGGTGTTTTTGATAAGGAAATAGCAAAACAACATGGCTAAAAGCTCCAAAAAGTCGATTTTGCAGGATATAGGACCTTTAAAGCTCCCCTCATACTCCTGGAATAGATTTTTGTCAGGACAAAGTTAGCTCGACGTTTGGAAGGTGGCGCATGTAGCGAGGCAGTGTGGGAACGCAACCACTCCGGTCCGGCAAAACGGAGTCGCTGACGGCAGCTTTCCTTGAGCTAATTACTGGAATGAAACATCAAGGCAGAACACAAACTTTCATAATATTTATTGATTGTAGAAATACATAGAAATGTGCACATGTTGTAAATGTACGTAATGATCAAATGCGTTTCAGACTTCAGTAATATTTCACCATTGGGAGGACACACAGCATCTCGAACAGGAGATTGGCTCCGGTCAGGGCCGTGTTTCCTGTTGACAGAAGGATGTGTAAATAATAGAGCGTGTTGTGAATGATTGTTTGTGAACACGGTCGACGCTGTCAGAGTTACCCGTGGTGTCGTAGGCAGGAGAAACCTCCACCAAGTCACATCCAACCAAGTTCAGACCACGGCAGCCACGGATGATCTCAACTCCCTGCACAAAACAGCAGCAGTGAGGCAAATAATGCACGACAACGGCACTTCTCACACTTCTCACACTTCTCACACTTCTCACACTTCTCACACTTCTCACACTTCTCACACTTCTCTCACTTCTCTCACTTCTTACACTTCTCTCATCCAAAACCACCGCACACAACACCTACAGGGCGACAGGATGATCAAACATGAATGATCGGATTTATATAACGCAGCACTATCGGTCTCATCAAGCTTTGAGTGAGTGACGAGGAGATTTAAAGGGGGGTATTCTGCAAAATGGACTTTTTCAAGCTTTCCATCCTGTTATTCTGTCACTCCCTCATTAAAAACATGGCTGAAGTGTTGCCTTGGCACATTCACGTATTTCTGAGTAATCTGTAAAAACTCTGATGGCGGCCATTTTAGGGATAGGTTTTTGTCACATTTTTGTTAAATTTTTGTCACATTTTTGTTGAATTTTTGTCATTTTTTGTAGAATTTTTGTCACTTTTTTGTTGAATTTTTGTCATTTTTTTGTTGAATTTTTGTCATTTTTTGTAGAATTTTTGTCATTTTTTGTAGAATTTTTGTCATTTTTTGTTGACTTTTTGTCACATTTTTGTAGAATTTTTGTCATTTTTTGTAGAATTTTTGTAGAATTTTTGTAGAATTTTTGGAGAATTTTTGTAGAATTTTTGTCACTTTTTTGTTGAAATTTTAGCTGATGGCGGCCATTTTAGGGATAGGTTTGCCTGAGTCCTCCTAGGAACGCCCCCACCTCCTGGAGACGCCTCCGAGCTTTGGTCACCAGAACCCCCTCCCCACTGATGCCACAGACAGCGTGTGGAGGGGGCGTGTCTAAAGGCTCAGAGGTTCTTAAAGAGACAGAGGCCGATTTCAAGACATTCACTACAGCCATTTTGAGAGAGACATTTTATACAAGGCAGTTATTCTGATTTACTGCATTTACAGACCAACAGAAGGTTTGTCATCATTGTAGTGAGATATAGACTGGTGCTATGGGGCTGAAAAAAGCAACACCCCCTCTTTAACCAATCACAGTGAAGTGTAAATAAGTGGATGGCTTTAGTTGCCTCTAAAAGGAGTCACACAGACACAAAGGGCACGTGAATTGTGGTCCTCTTGCTCTAAAGCAGTGGTTCCCAACCTTTTGTGTCTCACGTACCCCTCGAGTCTTCCATTTCTACTCAAACTACCCCTAAACTCTAAGGTGCAGCCAATTACGTCAGATTTATTGGCATTTAGTTGTGTAAAACACTCAAAATTCAAACCTTTCACTGCAAATGATAATTGAAAAATAAAGAATAATGAAATACTCTTCAGTTCCACCTTGTTTTCAGATCTGAAACATTTCCAAGTGCTGAGTGCTCGCGTGCCCCCTGGGGTCCCCGTACCCCTTTTTGGTCCGATCAGGACTCTGTAGTGCAAGGCCGTGGGAACCCAGGGTGCTGAGGGCGCTGCAGCACCCCCTGGTGGATAGTTTGTGAACTGCAGGCAATATCAACCCCTTAACTCCCACCTGAACCGAGCACATTTTCTCCAGCTTTACCCCAATCCAAAAGCTTCTGGCAAAAAGGTGTGAAAATAGCAACAAAACAGACGAAAACAAGGATGAAAATGTGAAAAAAGTGAGAAAAAAATTGACGAAAAATGACAAAAATTTGACAAAAAAGTGAGAAAAATTTGATGAAAAATTGAGGAAAAAATTGACAAATAAATGTGAATAATTTGACGAAAAAGTGACAGAAAATTGACAAAAAATGACAAAAATTTGACCAAAAAATGCGAATAATTTGACGAAAAATTGACAAAAAAGTCACGAAAATTTGACAAAAATGAGTCGACTGCCCGACAAAAAAAGTGATGAATAAAAATCTGACGTGAGGAAAAAGATCCATTTAGTTTTGTAGGTCTTTCAAATGAGGCGTCACACTGGCCTACAGGATTTGGGTAAAGCTGAACTGGAGAAAATGCTCTCGGTTCAGGCGGGAGTTAAGAGGTTAATAAATAGGATTCATGCACAGAAAAAGTATTTTGGGGGTAAATTTTGTCCCTCAGCGCCCCCTAACTAAAACATCTTCCCACGGCTCTGCTGTAGTGTCAGTCAAACAGAGGAGATCCCTGGAAGAGCTGCTCTCTGTGATGAAGAACAGCTCTCTGCAGGAGCTGGTGAGGAGGCAGAGGAGCTCCTTCAGTGAGAGACTCAGAAAATGTTTCTTTCCCAGAGCGATTAGAACTAATTATAACAAATCCTTGGGTGGGATGGGCTGAATGGGAAAGATGATGCTGTGTAGTACTTTTATTCATTCTCTGCACTGTCCTATTTAATGATTTCTTTCCTAATCTTTAGTCTGTTGCTTTTGTGTGTGCAGCTGATGAACTGAATCTCCTTCGGGATTGTACTATTGGGAATCACTGCTCTCAGGGACACAAATCTGGACACAGTTGGCAGATGATCTTAAAAGAAGTGATTCCCAGATGACACGATATCCACAGTCTCCACATAACAAAGTGGGGTTGGGCAGTGAGTGGGTTAAAAAACACCACATCGTGATAAGACGATATCGCCCACAGAGAAGGGAGTCACACAGATCAGTATTGAATTTTCTTGTCACATCAACAAGCCCTACGGCAAAGGAAGAGATGGGACGGGGGCGTTCGGGACATCAGTGTTTACAATCACCGTTTTGCACCTGTTCTGCTCAATAAAAACATAAAAAAACATTGGCTTGACTGTATATTTGCTGCATCACCTGAATCGGGGTCAGTCCTGCTATCTCCGGAGTCCCAGTTCCCGGGGCGAATCCAGGGTCCAGCGCGTCGATGTCGAAGCTCAGATAAACCGGCCCGTCGCCCATCTGAGCTCGGACCTCGGCCATCAGAGGGGTCAGGGACTTGTGCCAGCACTCCTCCGCCTGCACCACCCGGAAACCCTGCACGAGGAGCACACAGGCCTCTACAAAACACTGTTTACTACAATGTTACTACAACCAGAGCCATCCTATACTGGCACCAAACCTGAACCTCTTACCACCCGCCAAAACCAAATGCATTCTCTCCACTTTGCCATTGTCATCACTTTTTATTTCCCTTATGTGTTTTTGTCACTTTTTTGCTGGATTTTTGTCATTTTTTGCTGTTTTTTTGTCTTTTTTTACTGGATTTTTGTCACTTTTTTTGCTGGATTTTTGTCACTTTTTTGCTGGATTTTTGTCATTTTTTTTACTGGATTTTTGTCACTTTTTTGCTGTTTTTTTGTCTTTTTTTGCTTGATTTTTCTGTCATTTTTTTTTGCTGGATTTTTGTAATTTTTTGCTGTTTTTTTGTCTTTTTTTGCTTGATTTTTGTCACTTTTTTGTTGGATTTTTGTCATTTTTTTTGCTGGATTTTTGTCTTTTTTTGCTGGATTTTTGTCACTTTTTTGTTGGATTTTTGTCTTTTTTTGCTGGATTTTTGTCATTTTTTTTACTGTTTTTTTGTCTTTTTTTGCTGGATTTTTGTCACTTTTTTGTTGGATTTTTGTCTTTTTTTGCTGGATTTTTGTCATTTTTTTTGCTGGATTTTTGTCATTTTTTTTTACTGGATTTTTGTCACTTTTTTGCTGTTTTTTTGTCTTCTTTTTTTGCTGGATTTTTCTGTCTTTTTTTTTTGCTGGATTTTTGTCTTTTTTTTGCTGGATTTTTGTCTTTTTTTGCTGGATTTTTGTCTTTTTTTTGCTGGATTTTTGTCATTTTTTTGTGGATTTTTTTCATTTTCTTTGCTGGATTTTTGTCTTTTTTGCTGTTTTTTTTTTGTCTTTTTGTTGGATTTTTGTCACTTTTTTGCTGGATTTTTGTCACTTTTTTTGCTGTTTTTTTTGTCTTTTTTGCTGGATTTTTGTCATTTTTGTCGCTCTTTTGTAACTTTTTAGCGCTTTTTTGTTGTGTTCACATCCTCATTTTCTTCTCGTTTTTTATTGCCGTTTTGTAGAAGCTTTGAGATTTGGAGAACAGGAGAAAACATGTTCAGGTGGGAGTTAAGAGGCTAAACACTGTACTTAAGTAGAGTTTTTAAAGATGTGTTCTTCACTAGAGCAGAATTGTTGTTGAGAACATTTACTCCCCTACATTTCTATAAAGGGCGTATGTTTTGCTCCATTTTAAACCTCAGACAATGACTCCAGGACAGTAGGCGGCGCTGTGCGGATGAACTGTCAAAGCAACTGACTAACCACGAGGAAGATTTGTCCCGTCGTCTTGCCGTACTGACGGGAATTCAGGCGCAGTCTTCATTTTTTTTGTACTTTCAATACTGTGTTTGTGCTTTCTTTGTGGTAAAGGATTTATTAAAGCAGCACTAAGTAAGTCATGCCCCTAGAGGACATAAGCGCCACTGCAGGTGTCGTAGCAAGTTGTGATTTTTTAACTTTTTTGGCTGTAAATACTGTTTAAGTGGCGCTAGCCCGCAGTTAGCTTTGCCCGTTAGCCTGCTAGCTTCTTCTTCGTGATTCCATTAGTGTGTGTTGCTTTCTCCGGTGCGGTGGCAGTCAAGTTGCAATTGTGGTTTTCTGGCCAGAGACACCAGGGGGCGATGAAAGACCCTCCAATCATCCCATAAACACTTGTATTACCCCCACAGGGACTACGGGGAGGGTTTATTCAGGTAAACACGTTACTTAGTGCTGCTTTAATCATTTGACTGAACAACTTTTACTTGTACAGGAGTAATATTTGACCAGGAGGATCTGGACTTTTACTAGTTAAGAAAAGAAGTTGCACCATCACCGTTTAATTCATAACACACCTTACAATATATATTATTATATTTATATTTTCAATGTTTGTTTTCTTTTGCATGTATGTGTCTATTTTACACTTGAATCTATCGAGAAGCATGTTGAAGAAGTAGACGAAGAAGAAGAAAATGAAGATAAAGAAGAGGAAGAAGACCAAGAGGAAGATTAGGAGTGTGAAGAAGAAACCATCTAATCTGATTGAATATTTTATTTCGAGCTACACAAAACAGACACAAAAGCGAGAAAAGCAATAATAATAATTACAAAAAAAACAGCATGCTAGCTCGAAAAGGAGTGGGAAGAAGAATCTACAAAGCACATTTTGCAGAGAAGATCACAAAGTGCTTCACAATGAACGAGTGAATCAAAAACAACCAAGTATTTCATGTGGGTCACTGTACCTGGGACCGGCTCCACTCATACGAGTCCGCGGAGTAGCCGGATCCGCGCAGCCCGATCTGGGCCACCCTGCGACAGTCCAGAAGCCCCTCCTCCACACAGCGTCTGAAGGGCGTCCCGTGGCCGATCTTCTCCCCCAGGACCACGTCACTCACATCAGCATGGGCGTCCACGTGGACCAGACCCACGGGGCCATACCTGCAAAATGATATGTTTAAAAAGGAATCTTAGTGGCACTTTAGACTTTATTTGTCTTCAAGCTTGGCCATAAAAGTCTTATCGTTTTTGTGATGTTGTATTCTGATTTGACACTGTTTATTTTATTTGAAAGCTCTTTGTAAATGATATAAAATGTTGATCGACTTGTATTGAGCTCACGTTCCTCCATTCATATAACTCATGTTTATGGGCTGTTACTTCCCCCACACTCCAGGTTCTCCTGAGTCAAAAGGGGGTTGTTTGACCCTGAAGACGACCGTTTATCAGCCACTATGAAAGAACTCACCACACAAGGCTTCACTCCCTCTATAGCCAAACCTTTGATGCATGGAGACTATTTTTCTTGAAACTTTGCAACTCCTTAAAGGAATAGGCCACCGTTTTTACATACTGAGATATGTTCTTACCTCACCTTAGTCGAGTTAATATATCCCCGCCTGGTCTTTGTCCGTGCGCTCACACATACGCAGCCTCTCCCACATGTCACATAGCTCCGAAAAAGCTCACGATAGAAGCTACCAAGCTCTTCCACGTGTTCCCTATTTAAATAAAGTTACGTGAAGTGTTTTCATGCGAAGTATATTTACACAGAAATGTAACATGTGGATTTTATAAGCAGATAAAAAGGGGGACTATATTGTGAGGCGTAATGATACGAGGAGTAAAACGTCCGCGCAGTAACTCCTAAAGACTTCCCCCGCTCACTTCCGTCAGTAGAAGCTGCGTGACTTGTAGAGAGCCTTTTACAACAAGCAGAAAGTATATAGTGTAGTAATGTTTCACAGATTTCCAACGACACAGGACTCAGGAGCTCCACCATGAGGTAGGAATGTGCAGCACTTTCCCAAAATATATTTTCTGCTTGTTACAAAAGGCTCTGTACAAGTCACGCAGCTTCTACTGACGGAAGTGAGCGGGGAAGTCTTTAGGAGTTACTGCGCGGACGTTTTACTCCTGTATCATTACGCCTCACAATATAGTTCCCCTTTTTATCTGCTTATAAAATCCACATGTTACATTTCTGTGTAAATATACTTCGCATGAAAACACTTCACGTAACTTTATTTAAATAGGGAACACGTGGAAGAGCTTGGGGATATATTAACTCGACTAAAGTGAGGTAAGAACATATCTCAGTGTGTAAAAACGGTGGCCTGTTCCTTTAAAAATAACAATTCTTTCAGATGGATTCAAAATCATAATATAAATTCTTAATTAAATTGTTAAACTGTCACTATGAAGCTGCAAGAGGAAAACTGAAGCTGTCGGGGCCAAACATGACTTTTTATTATGTTTTATGGAAGCTTTACTTTTGTGAGATAAGAATGTTTATGGCATTTGCTCCTCTTGCTTTGTGCTGCGACTGGCCACATACACATAAAAACCATGTATAAAGCTCATCTGGAAAGTTTACCAAACAATTTACAAAACAGATTCAATAAGAGAAAAAGCAGAAATGAACTAAAAGGTACTGAGGTTTTTACAAAACCCAGGTTTCCATCGGCAGCAAAGGAAAGATGTCGCTCTGTGGAACAGTCTCGATTGTAAAGTGAAAACAATCTAATTCCATTGATGTGTTTAAGAAATATGTAAAATTATCAATGTTACAAAAATATGACACAGCGGAGGAGCAGATCCACTTTATGTATTTTGTGTTTTGATGTCATGGGAAAAAAAGAAAAAGAAAGACGGCTGCGTGAGACAGTTTAACATTTAGGCCCATTTTAGGCCCTTTGCTATTTTCTCTGTATCTTCTACCCCTTGGTCTGATTTTAGAGAAACACAAAGTTAGTTATCATTTTTATGCTGATGATTTGCAGATATATATGCCACTAAAGTCTAGCTCTGAGAGATCATTGAATCCTTTGTTGGATTGCATTCAAGAAGTTAAGACATGGATGGAGGCCAACTTTTTAAGTCTAAACAAAGATAAGACAGAAATTGTAATATTTGGAAATTCTTCTAAAGTTCTCGACACCTGTGACAGCGCCATCGGCCCTCCAGCTTCCTTCTGTCACCCTTTTGCAAGGAATCTCGGTGTGTTTCTAGACAATGAATTTAAATTTGAGAAACATATAATTCATGTTGTCAAATCAAGCTTTTTCCATCTTAAAACTCTAAGCAAGGTACAAAACTATCTACCTGCCTGTGACTTTGAGAAAGCCATTCATGCTTTTATAACGTCGCAACTTGATTATTGTAACTCTGTGTACACTGGGCTTGGTCAGCGTTCAATCCGTCGCCTCCAGGGGGCGCTAAACGAAGCCGCTCGTCTCCTCCTCTCCAGCACATCCACCCCTGTGTTAGCGGCTCTACATGTGTGTTATAGGATGAGGTTGTTGTCTTTAAATGTCTCCACGGCGCTGCTCCTCTGGATCTGTCTGAGCTTCTGGTGCTCGGGCTCTGAGATCTGCTGATCAGCTGCTTTTAGAGGTTCCTCGCTCCAAATATGTGACCAAAGGCGACAGGGCTTTCTCTGTGGAACGACCTGCCTCTCCACATCAGAGCTGCTCAGACACTGGACCAGTTTAAATCTTTGCTTAAAACACATTTTCATGCAAAAGCTTTTAACACTGTCCAGCACAGACCTGGCCAAATCTGAGCTGTTAGTGCTTTGCTGTTTTGTATGTTGTGTTTTGTTTCTTATTATTATATTTATATGTTGTTTTTTTTCTCTGTACTGTAGACCTTTTGTGAAGCACTTTAGTCAACAGCAGTTGTTTTAAATGTGCTATATAAATAAATTTGATTTGATTTGATTTAACTGAACTGGAACTGTAAATGATTTTGTGATTAGGGGCAGACATTATAAGTTTTTACTTCTTTCTGCTCCTTTTCATTCATGCTAAATGCTGTTGTTGCATTTTTAAATGAATGAAATGAATGAATAAATGAAAAAACATACACTTGACACAAGCTCAGCAGCTCAGTCTGTGTTTAGACCTGTTTTTTTCTTTGTTCAGTCTAAGTTTTGTAAAGTTCTAGTTTGTTGTAGACGCTGTTCTTGACTTGGTTTAGTTGCTGACGTAGGTACAGGCTACAGCATCTCCCCTTAATAGGAGGCCTAATACGATTGCTAAATTTGTGCTATGATTCAAAAGTCTAAATCAGGGGTAGGCAACGTCAGGCCCGGGGGCCAAAACCGGCCCTCCATCATCAAACTCGGGCCCTCGAGATGATTTTGAGAAATATTATGACCCAAATCAGAGATGAAATGCCTGTTAAAGAACTGAAGAAATACTCTCAATTCCTTTCAATGTCTTAGAGCACCGTTTTAGGCCATAATCCTAAAAGATACTAAGAAATGACTTAAATCTACTTGAACTAAGAGATTAAATCTAAAGTTTGAGTGGATTTGGTTTGACCTTAGAGCAGATAAAACCTATTCTTGCCAATGGAACAAGCACAAGTTTTTTCTTAATTTATTTATTTGATACATGTGTGAACAATAAACACGTACCGCACTACAACATTTATAGCCAAGGCTAATTTGCAATGTCCGTCCCTAGAAGGGCTTTTCAAATTCACACAGAAAGTACAAAAAATGCATTTACAGTAACATTAATTAATTACTTCTGACATTACACAAAGGAAGTGCATTGAGTGCAGACTAAACATGATTGCAGACTTGATCTCTTTTTAAAATACGTTTTAGTTCATTTTTAAAAGCCCCCAGATCTAAGTCCTGTTTGAGCTCAGGAGGCAAAGAGTTCCAAAGTTTAGCTCCTGGACGGTAAAAGCCGACTGTCCGAAGGTCTTTTTTCTAACGGGTACTTTCACATTTCCATCAGCAGCTCCTCGTGTGATGGAGCCACTGATCCAAGAGGAACTATGAGCCGTCTGAGAACATCAGGGGCTGTGCACACATGTGTACATTCATTTGAAGTTACAGAATTTAATAACATTTTCAAAGTTAAGAAAGTTTAACCTCTGCAATACTCCACAATTCAGATTATCTTGTATAATTTCAAGTGAAAAATAAATATTTGTTTACAGTAAAAGTTAATTTGTTTGATTTCCAGTGGGATTTCTATTTGTTCCATTGGCATTGGTGTTTCTATCTGGTCTTAGAAGAGTTCAAACCGACTCATAAAAAAAACTTCATTCAAGCGATTTTAAGTCATTTTTCTCATTTTAAGATGGACATTTTTCCAGTGTGTCTGATACAACACTGGCATATGTAGAAAGTGATGCTTCATTTGGAGGGTCCGGCCCTTGGTCTTTTGACGATGAAGAAAACCGGCTCCACCGAGAGAACCTGCCTCCCCCTGGTCTAAATTAACCACGTGCTCACAGAGGCCGTGTGTGTAAAAAGGGTAAATATGTTTATGCAAGTCTGTGACAAAGAATAGAAACATCCGGAGCTTCCCCTGTTCGAGCGCAGCCGCCACTGGCACAAAGACGCCACTTACTTTTCAGCGACCGCTTGAAGAATGGGATATGCGATAGTGTGGTCTCCGCCTACAAACACGACAAATACTCAGTTAGACTCACGTCGGGGCCGTGGATGCAGCCGCAGACTCACCCATGGTCAGGGGGACGCAGCCCGTGGCCACGATCGCCCTGTACGCCTCGCGGATGCGTCTGCAGGTGTCCTTCAGGTCGTACACGTTCACGTTGACGTCCCCGATATCGGCCACCACCACAGACTCGTACGGCGCCGCCCGGGTGCCGCTGTTGTACGCTCGCAGCATGGCCGACTCCACTCGGATCTGCCGGGGGCCAAATCTGAACACACAGGTTCAACATTCATACAAAGTAGAGACTGTATCGAAAATAACAACATGATGAAGAACTTTAGGACGTTGGACACTGTGGGGAAGGAGGTGGACACTGTGGACACTGTGGAGAAGGAGGTGGACACTGTGGACACTGTGGGGAAGGAGGTGGACACTGTGGACACTGTGGAGAAGGAGGTGGACACTGTGGACACTGTGGGGAAGGAGGTGGACACTGTGGACACTGTGGAGAAGGAGGTGGACACTGTGGACACTGTGGGGAAGGAGGTGGACACTGTGGAGGAGGAGGTGGACACTGTGGAGGAGGAGGTGGACACTGTGGGGAAGGAGGTGGACACTGTGGACACTGTGGGGAAGGAGGTGGACACTGTGGACACTGTGGGGAAGGAGGTGGACACTGTGGAGAAGGAGGTGGACACTGTGGACACTGTGGGGAAGGAGGTGGACACTGTGGGGAAGGAGGTGGACACTGTGGACACTGTGGGGAAGGAGGTGGACACTGTGGAGAAGGAGGTGGACACTGTGGACACTGTGGGGAAGGAGGTGGACACTGTGGGGAAGGAGGTGGACACTGTGGACACTGTGGGGAAGGAGGTGGACACTGTGGACACTGTGGAGAAGGAGGTGGACACTGTGGGGAAGGAGGTGGACACTGTGGAGAAGGAGGTGGACACTGTGGGGAAGGAGGTGGACACTGTGGGGAAGGAGGTGGACACTGTGGACACTGTAGAGAAGGAGGTGGACACTGTGGAGAAGGAGGTGGACACTGTGGAGAAGGAGGTGGACACTGTGGGGAAGGAGGTGGACACTGTGGACACTGTAGAGAAGGAGGTGGACACTGTGGAGAAGGAGGTGGACACTGTGGACACTGTAGAGAAGGAGGTGGACACTGTGGACACTGTGGAGAAGGAGGTGGACACTGTGGACACTGTAGAGAAGGAGGTGGACACTGTGGACACTGTGGAGAAGGAGGTGGACACTGTGGACACTGTAGAGAAGGAGGTGGACACTGTGGAGAAGGAGGTGGACACTGTGGAGAAGGAGGTGGACACTGTGGACACTGTAGAGAAGGAGGTGGACACTGTGGACACTGTGGAGAAGGAGGTGGACACTGTGGACACTGTAGAGAAGGAGGTGGACACTGTGGAGAAGGAGGTGGACACTGTGGAGAAGGAGGTGGACACTGTAGAGAAGGAGGTGGACACTGTGGACACTGTGGGGAAGGAGGTGGACACTGTGGGGAAGGAGGTGGACACTGTGGGGAAGGAGGTGGACACTGTGGAGAAGGAGGTGGACACTGTGGAGAAGGAGGTGGACACTGTGGACACTGTGGAGAAGGAGGTGGACACTGTGGACACTGTGGACACTGTGGACACTGTGGACACTGTGGGGAAGGAGGTGGACACTGTGGGGAAGGAGGTGGACACTGTGGACACTGTGGAGAAGGAGGTGGACACTGTGGACACTGTGGGGAAGGAGGTGGACACTGTGGACACTGTGGAGAAGGAGGTGGACACTGTGGACACTGTGGGGAAGGAGGTGGACACTGTGGACACTGTGGAGAAGGAGGTGGACACTGTGGACACTGTGGGGAAGGAGGTGGACACTGTGGAGGAGGAGGTGGACACTGTGGACACTGTGGGGAAGGAGGTGGACACTGTGGACACTGTGGGGAAGGAGGTGGACACTGTGGACACTGTGGGGAAGGAGGTGGACACTGTGGACACTGTGGGGAAGGAGGTGGACACTGTGGGGAAGGAGGTGGACACTGTGGACACTGTGGGGAAGGAGGTGGACACTGTGGACACTGTGGAGAAGGAGGTGGACACTGTGGACACTGTAGAGAAGGAGGTGGACACTGTGGACACTGTGGAGAAGGAGGTGGACACTGTGGACACTGTAGAGAAGGAGGTGGACACTGTGGAGAAGGAGGTGGACACTGTGGAGAAGGAGGTGGACACTGTAGAGAAGGAGGTGGACACTGTGGACACTGTGGGGAAGGAGGTGGACACTGTGGGGAAGGAGGTGGACACTGTGGGGAAGGAGGTGGACACTGTGGAGAAGGAGGTGGACACTGTGGAGAAGGAGGTGGACACTGTGGACACTGTGGAGAAGGAGGTGGACACTGTGGACACTGTGGACACTGTGGACACTGTGGACACTGTGGGGAAGGAGGTGGACACTGTGGGGAAGGAGGTGGACACTGTGGACACTGTGGAGAAGGAGGTGGACACTGTGGACACTGTGGGGAAGGAGGTGGACACTGTGGACACTGTGGAGAAGGAGGTGGACACTGTGGACACTGTGGGGAAGGAGGTGGACACTGTGGACACTGTGGAGAAGGAGGTGGACACTGTGGACACTGTGGGGAAGGAGGTGGACACTGTGGAGGAGGAGGTGGACACTGTGGACACTGTGGGGAAGGAGGTGGACACTGTGGACACTGTGGGGAAGGAGGTGGACACTGTGGACACTGTGGGGAAGGAGGTGGACACTGTGGACACTGTGGGGAAGGAGGTGGACACTGTGGGGAAGGAGGTGGACACTGTGGACACTGTGGGGAAGGAGGTGGACACTGTGGACACTGTGGGGAAGGAGGTGGACACTGTGGACACTGTGGAGAAGGAGGTGGACACTGTGGGGAAGGAGGTGGACACTGTGGGGAAGGAGGTGGACACTGTGGACACTGTGGGGAAGGAGGTGGACACTGTGGACACTGTGGGGAAGGAGGTGGACACTGTGGACACTGTGGAGAAGGAGGTGGACACTGTGGGGAAGGAGGTGGACACTGTGGACACTGTGGAGAAGGAGGTGGACACTGTGGACACTGTGGGGAAGGAGGTGGACACTGTGGGGAAGGAGGTGGACACTGTGGACACTGTGGGGAAGGAGGTGGACACTGTGGACACTGTGGAGAAGGAGGTGGACACTGTGGGGAAGGAGGTGGACACTGTGGAGAAGGAGGTGGACACTGTGGGGAAGGAGGTGGACACTGTGGGGAAGGAGGTGGACACTGTGGACACTGTAGAGAAGGAGGTGGACACTGTGGAGAAGGAGGTGGACACTGTGGAGAAGGAGGTGGACACTGTGGGGAAGGAGGTGGACACTGTGGACACTGTAGAGAAGGAGGTGGACACTGTGGAGAAGGAGGTGGACACTGTGGACACTGTAGAGAAGGAGGTGGACACTGTGGACACTGTGGAGAAGGAGGTGGACACTGTGGACACTGTAGAGAAGGAGGTGGACACTGTGGACACTGTGGAGAAGGAGGTGGACACTGTGGACACTGTAGAGAAGGAGGTGGACACTGTGGAGAAGGAGGTGGACACTGTGGAGAAGGAGGTGGACACTGTGGAGACTGTGGAGAAGGAGGTGGACACTGTAGAGAAGGAGGTGGACACTGTGGACACTGTGGGGAAGGAGGTGGACACTGTGGGGAAGGAGGTGGACACTGTGGAGAAGGAGGTGGACACTGTGGACACTGTGGAGAAGGAGGTGGACACTGTGGAGAAGGAGGTGGACACTGTGGACACTGTAGAGAAGGAGGTGGACACTGTGGACACTGTAGAGAAGGAGGTGGACACTGTGGAGAAGGAGGTGGACACTGTGGACACTGTGGAGAAGGAGGTGGACACTGTGGACACTGTGGACACTGTGGACACTGTGGACACTGTGGGGAAGGAGGTGGACACTGTGGGGAAGGAGGTGGACACTGTGGACACTGTGGGGAAGGAGGTGGACACTGTGGACACTGTGGAGAAGGAGGTGGACACTGTGGGGAAGGAGGTGGACACTGTGGAGAAGGAGGTGGACACTGTGGGGAAGGAGGTGGACACTGTGGACACTGTAGAGAAGGAGGTGGACACTGTGGAGAAGGAGGTGGACACTGTGGACACTGTAGAGAAGGAGGTGGACACTGTGGACACTGTAGAGAAGGAGGTGGACACTGTGGAGAAGGAGGTGGACACTGTGGACACTGTAGAGAAGGAGGTGGACACTGTGGAGAAGGAGGTGGACACTGTGGACACTGTAGAGAAGGAGGTGGACACTGTAGAGAAGGAGGTGGACACTGTAGAGAAGGAGGTGGACACTGTGGAGAAGGAGGTGGACACTGTGGACACTGTGGAGAAGGAGGTGGACACTGTGGACACTGTAGAGAAGGAGGTGGACACTGTGGAGAAGGAGGTGGACACTGTGGAGAAGGAGGTGGACACTGTGGAGACTGTGGAGAAGGAGGTGGACACTGTGGACACTGTGGACACTGTAGAGAAGGAGGTGGACACTGTGGACACTGTAGAGAAGGAGGTGGACACTGTGGAGAAGGAGGTGGACACTGTGGAGAAGGAGGTGGACACTGTGGAGACTGTGGAGAAGGAGGTGGACACTGTGGAGAAGGAGGTGGACACTGTGGACACTGTGGACACTGTGGGGAAGGAGGTGGACACTGTGGGGAAGGAGGTGGACACTGTGGGGAAGGAGGTGGACACTGTGGAGAAGGAGGTGGACACTGTGGACACTGTGGGGAAGGAGGTGGACACTGTGGGGAAGGAGGTGGACATGAAGAGGGTCTTATTGTCAGTTGCTGCTCAAAGTTTTGTGATCTTTCAAACTCCCCCATATTAATGTCACTCCTGCCAATGCACGTGTGGAAGAGATAAATCTTAGAGCCAACACCATTCAGCTGCTCAGCTCCACTATCATCAGTTTTGTTACTCTGCCACAGACACAACTGAAAACAGCTTAATTAAACCAAACTCCAATGTTTAAATGAACTAAAGGAGCTAAAATATACAATTATGCTTTAACACGTACGACCAAAATATCGTTAGCCACATGGCATAATTGCCTAACTCATTTTTGTTTTGATTTTGGAAAAGATGTAAAAAGACGTTTTATAGGAAACACATTGTTTTTCTCATATTGCCATTTTAACAATACAAAATGACTTAGGCAATTATGCTATGTGGCTAACGATATGTTAAATCAATGTTTACTGAAATTGTGATGAAAGAATCTAAAGACAGATGCTGATTTTGAACTAGAAACAGCTGCAACTTTCTTCATACTGAACATTAAAACACACATTTGCATATTGTCGGGGTTACTGCATCTTTCAACTTAAACCATTAACTTGCCTTTCTGTTGAGTTTGAACATTTTATCCACAAACCTACACCCTCCACATGCACCCCTGATGAAGCTGGAGGTGGAGACCAGGTTGTAGAGACTCTGGCAGGGATTCAGGGAGATTATGGGCCAGTGGAACATTCTCCTCACGGTGCCAAACTAAATACTGCATAAGTATAAAAAGCCGTGGTAGAAGTAGACCCTGTGCTGTGCAGAAGATGAAATCCAAACAAAGGACTCCATCATTTGTAAATAATCAAACTAAAATGTAGGAGACGTTTGTGTGATGTGGCTCTAATCAGTGTTAATTTCGTCGACTCAAATATTTAGTCTTAATTTTAGTCAAAGTGATATTTTTGTGACTAAAATTGGACTAAAACTAAATTAAAAGTTTCTCATGAGACTAAAACTGTGACTAAAATGTCCAGATATTTGAGTCGACTAAAATCAGACTAAATAAAAGTGAAAAGGAGAGACTAAAATCATCCAAACTTGTATTGAGCGTCTGAAAGAGCCTCAGATCATGTAAATCAGGGGTGCCCAAAGTGGGGCCCGCCGGAACAACTAGGTTGGCCCGCCAGAGGGTGACCTACTTTTGCGCCGCATCTGGTTAATAACTCTCTCTCCCGTTCATTCTCAATGGCAAATATAGATGCAGTTCACTTTTTGTCCACCAGCGTCAAATTGGGGGCGCTGTTTCGCTCCTTTCGCAAAGTTAAGGAAACACTGTTCTGTAGGGTGCTTCTAAAAAATGAAAGTTTCAGGGCAGTGTTCTCCAACCCTGCATTACATGATGCTTGTTATAGAGAAGCTGTAAAAAAAGTTAGTAAGAAAAGTTAACGCTAATGCAAGAGTCCACATAAAAGCCAATTTAATTTGAAATTAGTTGCTGCGATTTAATGATCAAAAATATAAATAACAGAATCGAATGATCCTGGAGCTCTGTTGTCGGGGGCTTCGTGCCCCAGTAGGGTCTCCCAGGGCAAACAGGTCCGAGGTGACGGGTCAGACAAAGAGCGGGAAAAAAGGTAAAAACTTCAATAGAGTTGAGCAAGTCCTAAATATTAATATTTTCAGCTAAAACTTTTAGGGTTAGGGTTAGGTTAGGGTTAGGGTTAGGGTTAGGGTTAGGGTTAGGGTTAGGGTTAGGGTTAGGTTAGAAAATTATCTCGATGACCCTCCCTGTTCATTCCTTGATGAATTAAACAGTTAAGGAGAGTCAAAGGCAATGCACGGGCCCACGTACGTCGCTGAGTTTCCTCATTCCAGCGGCGCTGAAAGTTGTCATACTAAACATATTGTTTTAGGTAAAGGACTCTAGCTAGAGTTAATGGACGTAAAAGCGATGATAGGCCTAAAAATGAAAGGGGGAAGAAATGGCTGTGGTGATGAAGAAGGAGAGGAAGAGCAAAGGAGTAGAACCCTTGTCCGGGGTCGAGCCACTCCCACCACCTGTCAAGCCGCATGCTCCACCAAACCAACCAACCAACTGGTGTCTCGGTGTTTATCAATCACAGAGCGTCGTAGCATCAACTTCCCCATTTTTCCAACTTTTTTTTGCAAAAATCGTTGACATCTATGACTTATAAAAGAATTTATGCTGAACTGACACTTTCAAAATGATACAATGTGGCATTTTCTTTGACTTAAAGAAATGAATGAGCTAAAGTCACTGTAGGTGCTGCAGGTACAGGTGGTGCTGTTGTTTCCATTTTGCTCTATATTGCTACAATAATTGATTTTGTTCTACTAAAACTAGGCTTTTGTAGCATGTTAACCCCTTAACTCCCACCTGAACCGAGCACATTTTCTCCAGCTCGGCTTTACCCCAATCCAAAAGCTTCTGGAAAAAAGCTGTGAAAATAGCAACAAAACTGAGACGAAAACAATGATGGAAATGTGACAAAAATGACAAAATAATGACATTA
This sequence comes from Gobius niger, assembly GCF_951799975.1. NCBI lineage: Eukaryota > Metazoa > Chordata > Actinopteri > Gobiiformes > Gobiidae > Gobius > Gobius niger. The sequence continues at coordinate 920,771 of NC_136857.1, read as the reverse complement.
AAGTTACAAAAATGAGTTGAACGCCCAACAAAAAAAATGAATCCTCTCGATTCAGACGGGAGATAGGAGGTTAATTGCATAGATTGAATGAAATGCAAAGGTGTACCAAAAAAGAAAATAAAGTAACTTTTATTATTTGCAGTTATATGTTTCACGCTCGACATCGCCGTGTTTGGCCCGCGACCCACAGGCACTTTTTCATTTTGGCCCTCGGAGACAAAAAGTTTGGGCCCCCCTGGTGTAAATTCTCTGTTAAAGGATCAGCTCTGAGCTTTGTTCATGTGGAGCAGAAACATGAAGCAGAGGAACAACATTAAACATGATTAGAATCAATATTATCAATGCAAAGTCCACTCAATTAGTCTTAAATTTAGTCGACTCAAACTAGACTAAAATGGGGATGAAATTTTCTTTTTCTCGTCACATTTTTTGGTCAATTTTTTGTCACATTTCTTGTAATTTTTTTGTAATTTTTTGTCTTTTTTTATTTTTTGTCACATTTTTTGAAATTTTTTTGTCTTTTTTTTTATTTATTTTTTCGTAATTTTTTGTCTTTTTTAATTTTTTGTCACATTTTTTGTCATTTTTTTGGAGAGACTAAAATCATCCAAACTTGTATTGAGCGTCTGAAAGAGCCTCAGATCATGTTTAAAGGATCAGCTCTGAGCTTTGTTCATGTGGAGCAGAAACATGAAGCAGAGGAACAACATTAAACATGATTAGAATCAATATTATCAATGCAAAGTCCAATAAATTAGTCTTAAATTTAGTCGACTCAATTGACTTGCAATTTTAGTCGACTAAAACTAGACTAAAATCGAATTACATTTTCGTCAAAAGACTAAAACTAAATGAAAATATGTTGTCAAAATGAACACTGGCTCTAATATGTTTTCGTGAAAAAGCAGAAGAATATGGATGGATGGATAAAACAATAAAAATGAATGTAATTTGTTTGAGCATTTTTAAGCATCTCAACCAAGTAACTTGTAAAATATCCAGGACAAATCACCCACATGTGTCTGACCAGCCTGAGGTTTGGTTTCTCTCATCAAGTGTCATGAGTAAATGGACAGTACAGTATCTGAGTGTTGAGGTAATCAATAACTCTCATATAAGCGCGTGCCACACCTCGCCCCCGGCCTGTTGGAGGTTCCAGTATCGATCGGGACCCCCACAAACGCCGCCTGCAGCCCGTCCGCCGTCTCCTGGAAGGGCAGCTTGGCCATGGTCGGGATCCCGGACACTCTCGCCACGAACTCCGCGCTGGGCGGGACGTTGAACCGACTCCCGGAGCACGTTCTCTTCGGATTTACGCACGAGGTCTGTCCGTGCGACCCGACGCACGAGGCCCACGCGCGGCGCCCCGAGGAGCGGGAGAAACAGGGCGACAGTGCCCCGTGAAAAGTCCCGTAGAAAGTCCTCAGCGCGGACGACATGGTGCAGAAGTGAGATCCAGGCGCTGTCTGAACTTCAGCGTCTGACGCGTTTGGGGAGGGGGGGGGGGGGGGGGCGCGCGCAGCTGCTGACGGGAGGTTTTAATGGTCAGCGGTGGCGCAGCATTGGAGGAAATAAAGTTAGTACTTTGACCACGTTACACAATCCAGAACTCAATCCAGTTTGTAATCTCCAAATAATCTCAAACAACAGATCAGACACAAGATCAACACAGTGCTTTCTTCTCAAGTTAAGAATTTATTGGTCGTTTCTTACAGGCGACATGTTGAGTTTTTAATTAGTTTAATGGGATAAGTCAGTTTGGGACTGTCCTCCATCATTCCTACTTTACGCAAATTACGCACGTCCAAACCCTCCTTGTGTTGCTCGCGCTGGTCAATCTCATGAGTGCCTTAATTAACCTCTTAACCCCCATCTGAACCGAGCGCATTTCTCTCCAGTTTGGCCTTACTCAAATCTAAAAGAGTCTGGAAAAAAAAAGTCAAAATAGCGACAAAACTGAGACTGAAACTATAGGATGAAAATGCAATAAAAATGTAGCGAAAAATGTAACTGAAAAGTGTCAAAAAAGTGACATCAATGTGAAGAAAAAGTGACAAAAATGCATTAAAAATATGATGAAGAAGTGAGAAAAATCTGACGGAAAAGTGACAGAAAAATGTGCTCCATTAATTTTCTTCCGCTTTATCCGGGGCCGGGTCGTGGGGGCAGAGTCTCAGCAGAGACGCCCAGACTTCCCGATCCACACACACCTCCTCCAGCTGTTCTGACCCCGAGGCCACACCTCCTCCAGCTGTTCTGACCCCGAGGCCACACCTCCTCCAGCTGTTCTGACCCCGAGGCCACACCTCCTCCAGCTGTTCTGACCCCGAGGCCACACCTCCTCCAGCTGTTCTGACCCCGAGGCCACACCAGGCCAGCTCGGAGACATAGTCCCACCAGCGTGTCCTGGGTCCACGAGGCCTTGTCCCACTAGGACAGGGGTGTCAAACTCAAATACACAGTGGGCCAAAATGTAAAACTTGAACAAAGTCGCGGGCCAGCATTGGACAAATGAACCTTTTAAAATATGGACCCAAACAAGATTTGCTTTAACATTGAATATGGAACAAGCAACACTTATTACTATACAATATATAACTTAATAGTCCAGATATGCAAAATCGAATTTCAAATAAAAAAAACATTCATTCATGACATTCATTTATTAAAAAAATAATAATTATAATAATAAATAATAATAATTTTAAAAACAAAATAACAATAATAAATCAATCAACCATTCCAGCCCATGTCTTGGAGTAGCAAGAAAAAGTGCAGAAAATGTTTTTCACTTTTTCATACATTTTTCATCACTGTTTTCTCACATTTCCATCATTGTTTTCGTCTCAGTTTTGTTGCTATTTTCACACCTTTTTTCCAGAAGCTTTTGGATTGGGGTAAAGCCAAACTGGAGAAAATGTGCTCGGTTCAGGTGGGAGTTAAGGGGTTAAAAGAAAAGCATCCAAAAACAAAAATGCGCTGGAAAAGCAACAAAAAAGTGACAAAAACGTGACGACAAAGCAATGAAAAAAGCGATGAAAAAACTACAATAACATGAAAAAACCCCTGAAAAACAAGAGACGAAAACACAACGAAAAAGTGACAAAAAAGTGACAAAAAAGTAATAAAAAAGACAAAAACATGACAAAAATGCGACAACATGACAAAAACTTACCATCACTTTTAACTTTCAAATGAGGCGTTACAGTGTCGCTCTCCAGTCAAGAAGCCTTCGGATTTGGGTAAAGCTGAACTGGAAAGAAGGCTCTCGGTTAAGGCGGGTGGTAAGAGGTTCACATATGTATTTAACCCCTTAACTCCCGCCTGAACTGAGAGGATCTTTTTCCTCATGTCATCAGATTTTTTTGTTGGGTATTCAACTCATTTTTGTAACTTTTTTGTCATTTTTTTGTCACATTTTTGTCATTTTTTTGTCACATTTTTGTCATTTTTTGGTGAATTTTTTCGTCAATTTTTTATGATTTTTTTGTCATTTTTTCGTCACATTTTTGTTATTATTTCATCAATTTTTTAATCACATTTTTGTCACATTTTTGTCACATTTTTGTCCTTTTTTGTCCATTTTTTGATCACAATTTTCTAATTTTTTTGTCCTTTTTTGTCCATTTTTTAATCACATTTTTCTAATTTTTTTGTCCATTTTTTAATAACATTTTTGTCACATTATTGTCATTTTTCAGTCAATTTTTTGTTATTTTTTTGTCAAATCTTTATCACATTTTGTCACATTTTTGTCATTTTTTCATCCATTTTTCATCACTTTTTTGCAATTAATCGAAATTCAATTACAACAGTAAACGATTACAAAATTAGCATAATTGCAAAAAAACGCGCTTTTTTTAAAATCAAATTTTTGTCACATTTTGTCATTTTTTCATCAATTTTTCGTCCCTTTTTTGTCACATTTCCATCATTGTTTTCGTCTCAGTTCTGTTGCTATTTTCCCACCTTTTTTCCAGAAGCTTTTGGATTGGGGTAAAGCCAAACTGGAGAAAATGTGCTCGGTTCAGGTGGGAGTTAAGAGGTTAAGGAAGTGTCGCATTTACGCCAGAGTCCAGGGCTGTTTTTCAGTCCCAGTCCGGCCCTGGGGTTAGTTGAAACTGACCCGTTGGAAGCAGCTGCTGCAGTTGCTTTACGCACCACAGGGGGGCAGTGCGCAGCCCGTCAGCAGCAGATCCAGTTAAACAGAGGCACCGCGCGCTCGAGCTCCTCACTTGTCTCGTTACATTGTCTAATATCGACGAGCCTCATCATGGTGAGTACAGAACTTCTCAGTTAGATCCATATATATTATTTATTATCAGTAACTTTATTAGTGTGTCATCCTTGGAGAGTTAACAGCCTAATTCCACCTGTATCTGTTTGTATTACACCCACAGAAGTCACTTAAACTGACAATACAGCTTTTCTTCTGTCACATGTTCCCACATTTAAACAAAATAAACCTTGCAATGTGGTTTCAGTGAAAATGCAGCAGTTTATAGCTCATTAATTGTAGGTGATCTGTGAATGCGCTTTTGAGAGTCTGGCTGCCACCTGTCCGACCAAGTTAATCTACCATAATCCCAGTCACTGAAGGCAGATTAATGGTACATAACACCACGCACTTGTTTTTCACCCTGACTTGAGAACGCGTTAGTCCTACATGGCTTGAGGTGATTCTTTTTTAGTTGTGTTCACTGTTGTTCTTTTTCACATGTTTCCAGCCATTATTTTTGATAAAGTGTGCAGATTAGTGGTTTGTACAATGTAAACTTCATGAATAGAGCCTTCAACAAACATTTCCCTTTAGTTTCCTCCATCAGCACTTCTTTAACCTCTTAACCCCCGCCTGAACCGAGAGGATCTTTTTCCTCACGTCAATTTTTTGTATTTTTTTGGTCAATTTTTTGTCACATTTTCGTCACATTTTCGTCTTTTTTTTTGTTAATTTTTTGTCATTTTTTTTGACATTTTTTGGTCAATTTCTTCTGACATTTTTGTGACATTTTTGCCACTTTTCCATCATTTTTTTGTTAGGTAATTCAACAAATTTTTGTAACTTTTTTGTCATTTTTTCATCCATTTTTTATCACATGTTTGTCACATTTTTTATCACATTTTCGTCACATTTTCTTTGTCAATTTTTTGTCAATTTTTTCGACATTTTTTTTGTCAATTTCTTGTGACATTTTTGTGACATTGTGGCAGCCTACGTAACAAATTTTTATCACATTTTTGTCATTTTTTTGTCACATTTTCGTCACATTTTTGTCTTTTTTTTTGTCCATTTTTTCTGACATTTTTGTGACATTTTTGCCACTTTTCCATCATTTTTTTGTTGGGTAATTCAACTAATTTTTGTAACTTTTTTGTCATTTTTTCATCCATTTTTTATCACATGTTTGTCACATTTTTGTCATTTTTTTTGGTCACATTTTTGTCATTTTTTTTGGTCACATTTTTGTCACGTTTTGTCAATTTTTTTGTCACATTTTTGTCATTTTTTTGCCAATTTCTTGTGACATTTTTGTGACATTGTGGCAGCCTACATAACAACACGCACTTGTTTTTCACCCTGACTTGAGAACGCGTTAGTCTTACATGACGTGATTCTTTTTCAGTTGTGTTCACTGTTTTTCACACGTTTCCAGACATTATTTTTGATAACATGTGCAGATTAGTGGTTTGTACAATGTAAACTTCATGAATAGAGCCTTCAACAAACATTTCCCTTTAGTTTCCTCCATCAGCACTTCCTTAACCTCTTAACCCCCGCCTGAACCGAGAGGATCTTTTTCCTCACGTCATCACATTTCTTTTCCATCATTGTTTTGTTGGGTATTCAGCTCATTTTTGTAACTTTTTTGTCATTTTTTGTCACATTTTTGTCATTTTTTTGCCAATTTCTTGTGACATTTTTGTGACCTTGTGGCAGCCTACATAACAACACGCACTTGTTTTTCACCCTGACTTGATAACGCGTTAGTCCTACATGGCTTGACGTTATTCTTTTTCAGTTGTGTTGTTCTTTTCCACATGTTTCCAGCCATTATTTTTGATAAAGTGTGCAGATTAGTGGTTTGTACAATGTAAACTTCATGAATAGAGCCTTCAACAAACATTTCCCTTTAGTTTCCTCCATCAGCACTTCTTTAACCTCTTAACCCCCGCCTGAACCGAGAGGATCTTTTTCCTCACGTCGTCAGATTTCTTTTCCATCATTGTTTTGTTGGGTATTCAGCTCATTTTTGTAACTTTTTTGTCATTTTTTGTCACATTTTTGTCATTTTTTCATCAATTTTTTATCACATGTTTGTCAATTTTTTTTGTCATTTTTTTGTCACATTTTTGTCACATTTTTGTCATTTTTTTGTCATTTTTTTGTCAATTTTTTGTAATTTTTTGTCATTTTTTTGTCACATTTTTGTCATTTTTTGTCATTTTTTTGTCATTTTTTTGTCACATTTTTGTCATTTTTTGTCACATTTTTGTCATTTTTTTGTCATTTCTTTTATCACTTTTTTGTCAAATTTGTGTCATTTTTGGTCAAATTTTTGTCATTTTTTGTCACATTTATCACATTGTCACATTATTTTTGATCAAGTGTGCAGATTAGTGGTTTGTACAATGTAAACTTCATGAATAGAGCCTTCAACAAACATTTCCCTTTAGTTTCCTCCATCAGCACTTCCTTAACCTCTTAACCCCCGCCTGAACCGAGAGGATCTTTTTCCTCACGTCATCACATTTCTTTTCCATAATTTTTTGTGGGGTATTCAACTCATTTTTGTAACTTTTTTGTCACATTTTTTGTCATTTTTTGTATTTTTTTTGTCAAATTTTTGTCAATTTTTTGTCAATTTTTTGTCATTTTTTTGTCACATTTTTGTCATTTTTTTGTCACATTTTTGTCATTTTTTTGTCAATTTTTTGTCATTTTTTTGTCACATTTTTGTCATTTTTTGTCAATTTTTTGTCAATTTTTTGTCAATTTTTTGCCATTTTTTTCAACATTTTTTTGGTCAATTTCTTGTGACATTTTTGTGACATTGTGGCAGCCTACATAACAACCCGCACTTGTTTTTCACCCTGACTTGATAACGCGTTAGTCTTACATGGCTTGACGTTATTCTTTTTCAGTTGTGTTGTTCTTTTCCACATGTTTCCAGCCATTATTTTTGATAAAGTGTGCAGATTAGTGGTTTGTACAATGTAAACTTCATGAATAGAGCCTTCAACAAACATTTCCCTTTAGTTTCCTCCATCAGCACTTCTTTAACCTCTTAACTCCCGCCTGAACCGAGAGGATCTTTTTCCTCACGTCATCAGATTTCTTTTCCATCATTTTTTTGTTGGATATTCAACTCATTTTTGTAACTTTTTTGGCATTTTTTCATCAATTTTTTATCACATGTTTGTCACATTTTTGCCAAATTTTTGTCATTTTTTGTCACATTTTTTGTCATTTTTTTGGTCATTTTTTGGTCACATTTTTTGACATTTTTTGTCATTTTTTGTCATTTTTTGTCCATTTTTTGTCATTTTTTGTCACATTTTTGTCATTTTTTATCACATGTTTGTCAATTTTTTTGTCATTTTTTGGTCAAATTTTTGTATTTTTTTAATCAAATTTTTATCAAATTTCAGTCATTTTTTGTCACATTTTTGTCATTTTTTGTCACATTTTTTGTGAATTTTTTGTGAATTTTTTGTATTTTTTTCATCAAATTTTTATCAATTTTTTGTCATTTTTTCATCCAATTTTTATCAATTTTTTGTCATTTTTTGTCATTTTTTTGTCAATTTTTTGTATTTTTTTTGTCACATTTTTTATCACATTTTCGTCACATTTTTTGTCATTTTTTTGTCGAATGTTTTCAGTTTTTCCTCAATTTTTTATCAAATTTTTGTCGTTTTTTTTTTGTCATTTTTTGTCAAATTTTTTATCACATTTTCGTCACGTTTTTGTCCTATTTTTGTAAATTTTTTGTAATTTTTTCGACATTTTTTTGTCAATTCACCCTGACTTGATAACGCACTAGTCTTACATGGCTTGACGTGATTCTTTTTCAGTTGTGTTGTTCTTTTTCACATGTTTCCAGCCATTATTTTGATCAAGTGTGCAGATTCAGTGACATTGGATGAATGAACCCAGTCAGTCACACACCATATCTGCCTGTTGCTCCACAGCGTGAGTGCATCTCCATCCACGTGGGCCAGGCCGGCGTGCAGATCGGTAACGCCTGCTGGGAGCTGTACTGCCTGGAGCACGGGATCCAGCCCGATGGACAGATGCCCAGTGACAAGACTCTGGGAGCGGGAGACGACTCCTTCAACACGTTCTTCAGTGAGACCGGGGCCGGGAAACACGTCCCCAGAGCCGTGTTCGTGGACCTGGAGCCCACGGTGATCGGTAAACCAGGAACTGTTCACTGTTCATGCTTTAAATCTCCCATTCACTATTGTTGTGTCCTTGGAAAAGACTTTTAACTCGCCTGTGAGTGTCGGTGCCAAAGCGCCTTATGTGTGGCTTAGTTCACCGCAAAAAGTAATTAACTAGCCTGGGATAAAAGTCTAAATTTGAGCGTAATAATCTGAATTTGAGATGCTTTGACGAGGAAAGATGCAGATGGGCTTTTGACACAGATTATTTCACTTGATTAGAGATGTTTCTGACTCGTTTCAATACATTTTGTCCTCATTTCAAGTCACTTTCTTTGCCAATGGGGTAAGAATCTCATGAGCAGTTTTACTTTCTTATTTAAAGCGAGATTTACACTAGAACTGGTCATAAACATCCTCAAAAGAGTTAAATAAACTTGGACAGATCAGGAAAAAAGTCTAAATGAGTGAAAACTGCTTAAAACAAGAAACATTTCCTCAATTCAAGACATTTCAGCCAATGCTTGATATTTACTTTTTGCAGTGTAGTTACTTCTTAAAGGAACAGGCCAGCGTTTTTCCACACTGAGATATGTTCTTACCTGAGCTGTGACGAGTTCTTTAGGACCTGTCTGATCTTCAGTCACGTAAACACAGCGCAGACGGCGTTAGCATTTAGCCCCTCCCTCTCTCCTCTATAGGCGTCTCCCAGACTAGAAATGTAAGCGCGCGACATTTTGAAGGGAAACAAAAATGGCGAATACTACAGAAAACGACGGCGCTTCCACACAGTTATGCAGCGTTCTTTCACCTACATCTGTTACAACTCACTTACAAGGAGATGCGGCGCTTCCATACGCAAACAAACTGTCGTCGTTGGATATTACAGACCCAGACACGCTTCGGCCGAGTTATTTACTGACGCGAAGTTCTCGCTCAACATCCCTTCACTCCAGTTTGGCGACATTTACAGCTACTTGACAGACTTTCCGTCTTCATACACAGGAAAATCATTAAAAGCATATAAAAGCCTTTCTGCATACAGATGTTTTGAGTCCGGATGGGCATCAAATACATCTGCATGGCGACCAAAAGGAAAGGATATTCTCATTGTCAGGAGTAAGGTAGGCTAATAATACTGTAAAACACATTGGATTGGACACCCAGCTTGTTGTAAAGATATCTTTCACAGATTAGTGAACAGTAAATCTTACAGTGACAGTAAATTCTTTAAAACATTCGTTCCTTCTCTTTTGATATTCTATAGACGAAACACCAGCAATTTAATCTCTGACGTTGTTGCATCCAACTGCGCAACAAGTTTCAGGCATTTCAGCGGTTTTGAAATGTAGATTTTGAATGACACGTTGGTGAGTTTATCTGGAGTTCATTAGCATGTGTCCCGTCAAGATGGAGTCACTTAGTTGGCGTGACGTCACATGGAAGGAACCTATAGCTCCAAAACAGGTCAAGATAGAAGCTCCCAAGCTCTTCCACGTTTTCCCTGTTTAAATATAGAGTACCAGGAGCAGTTCGAAATCCGCACAGTAATCTTCACTTTACTGCGCGGATGCCAAACTACTCCTGGTATTATTACGCCTTACAATATAGTTCCCCCTTTTATCCGCTTAGAAAATCCACATTGTTTAATTGTGTGTAATTATACTTTGTAGTGGAACACTTCACGTAACCATATTTAAATAGGGAAAACGTGGAAGAGCTTGGTAGCTTCTATCTTGACCTGTTTTGGAGCTATAGAGGAGAGAGGGAGAGGCTAAATGCTAACGCCGTCTGCGCTGTGTTTACGTGACTGAAGATCAGACAGGTCCTAAAGAACTCGTCACAGCTCAGGTAAGAACATATCTCAGTGTGGAAAAACGGTGGCCTGTTCCTTTAACGTGAGGAGTTAATCAGCGACGCTCCAATCCCGTGTTATTGTTTTTGTTGATTTTGTCCAAACCGTCGTCTCCGCAGATGAGGTGCGCACCGGCACATACAGGCAGCTGTTCCACCCGGAGCAGCTGATCACAGGGAAGGAGGACGCCGCCAACAACTACGCCCGTGGCCACTACACCATCGGCAAAGAGATCATCGACCTGGTGCTGGACAGGATCCGCAAACTGGTGGGAGATCGGTCTGTGTGTTTATATTTATACATCTACATTTGCTGAAGTGTGTTGTCCCCAGGCCGACCAGTGCACCGGGCTGCAGGGCTTCCTGGTGTTCCACAGCTTCGGAGGAGGCACCGGCTCCGGCTTCACCTCTCTGCTGATGGAGCGCCTTTCTGTCGACTACGGGAAGAAGTCAAAGCTGGAGTTCTCCATCTACCCCGCCCCGCAGGTGTCCACTGCGGTGGTGGAGCCCTACAACTCCATCCTGACCACCCACACCACCCTGGAGCACTCCGACTGCGCCTTCATGGTGGACAACGAGGCCATCTACGACATCTGCCGCCGGAACCTGGACATCGATCGCCCCACCTACACCAACCTGAACCGGCTCATCAGCCAGATCGTGTCCTCCATCACGGCGTCCCTGCGCTTCGACGGCGCCCTCAACGTGGACCTGACGGAGTTCCAGACCAACCTGGTGCCCTACCCTCGCATCCACTTCCCCCTGGCCACCTACGCCCCGGTCACCTCCGCGGAGAAGGCCTACCACGAGCAGCTGTCCGTGTCCGAGATCACCAACGCCTGCTTCGAGCCGGCCAACCAGATGGTGAAGTGCGACCCCCGCCACGGCAAATACATGGCGTGCTGCCTCCTGTACCGCGGAGACGTCGTCCCCAAAGACGTCAACGCCGCCATCGCCACCATCAAGACCAAGCGCTCCATCCAGTTCGTGGACTGGTGCCCCACGGGGTTCAAGGTGGGCATCAACTACCAGCCGCCCACGGTGGTGCCCGGGGGAGACCTGGCCAAGGTGCAGAGGGCCGTGTGCATGCTGAGCAACACCACCGCCATCGCAGAGGCCTGGGCGCGGCTCGACCACAAGTTCGACCTCATGTACGCCAAGAGGGCCTTCGTGCACTGGTACGTGGGCGAGGGCATGGAGGAGGGGGAGTTCTCCGAGGCCCGCGAGGACATGGCCGCTCTGGAGAAGGACTACGAGGAGGTGGGCGTGGACTCCGTCGAGGGCGAGGGGGACGAGGAGGGAGAGGAGTATTAAAGGAAACCGTTAGAATCACTCGAGGTGACGGCATGAAACGTATACATTGGATATTGAATGCCGAGTAAAAATAAAATGTGTAAGCAGCTGTTTCTATGTGTTTTTATTCAGAAACATAACTAAATATCCTTTAATATTTCAAAAAATACAGTGTTTCTCCTCCAGACAACGCATCAAATAGGGCTGAAATGACTAATCGACAACTATTTTAGTAATCGATGAATCGTTTTCTGGCTCACACAGACTCAAATGGAGCAACAATGACCAAAAGAATGTAGTATTTTTGATGAAAACCTACTTTGATTTTATATTTCGGGTCTGTAGTGGTTTGTACAATGTAAATTTCATGAATAGAGCCTTCAAAAAAACATTTCCCTTTAGTTTACTCCATCAGCACTTCCTTAACCCCTTAACTCCCGCCTGAACCGAGAGGATCTTTTTCCTCACGTCGTCAGATTTCTTTTCCATCATTTTTTTGTGGGGTATTCAACTCATTTTTGTAACTTTTTTGTCATTTTTTCATACATTTTTTATCACATTTTTGTCACATTTTTGTAAAATTTTTGTAATTTTTTTTGTCAAATTTTTATCACATTTTTGTAGTTTTTTTGGGTCATTTTTGTCACATTTTTGTCAAATTTTTATCAAATTTCCGTCACATTTTTGTCATTTTTTTTGTCATATTTTCGACATTTTTTTGTCAATTTCTTGTGACATTTTTGCCACTTTTTCATCAATGTTTCCGTCTCAGTTTTGTTGCTTTTTTCCAGAATCTTTTGGATTGGGGTGAAGCCAAACTGGAGAAAATGTGCTCGGTTCAGGTGGGAGTTAAGGGGTTAAACAGCGCGACTTAAGCTATAATGTGATAAAAAAAAAAATGAAAAAATAAAACTTTACAACACTATTCACAGCCAAGCGATTAATCGTAAAAACGATCGTTAGACTAATCGATTACAAAATAATCGGTAGTTGCAGCCCTAGTATCAAAGCAAGTTTTCACCACATCCCCCAGTGTTGCACAGAACAATTTTCTCACATCATTACTTTCAAATGTTCTGAGCCATAAATAAAAACAACCCAAAATGGCCACAAAAAGTGCAATTACAAATATAAAGTGCAAACCACAGGAGCAAAAAAAAAAAAAAAAAAATTATTCTAGCGTTTCCTTTGTTTCCACAGACGTTAAAAGTTCCCGACTGGTTCTACTGTAGTTCTTAATGTGATGCTGAGCACAGGCAGAAGTGCTGGGAGTGGATTAAGCGTCACGAGGATATGATGGTGATGGTTCCCTAACGCTCGTCTCTACAGCGAGCACAAAAACAGCAGCTTCACTTTGAATCTTAATGCGTTACATGACTCTAATGACAGAGGTGGGTAAAAAACAAGTTACTAGATGACTTTTCAATAAAATACAAGTACATCCTTTCCTTCTAACTTCACCGAGTGGCACAAGCTTCATCAAGACAATGCAATTTACATTTGGGGTTCTTGTACCAAAGCTTCAAGCATGATTTACTTCTTTTATGTTTTGGAAATAGCAGAATTCATACACGATCATATGTTTTGTTAGCCAGATTAACAGATCGGCGGGCGTTCTGCTCTCCCAAAATTCCACCCGATGGGCGGGGGGAGCGATAAAAAAAAAAACATCTGTCGTTTCCTATTTCACTTCCGGTTGATTTAATGTAATGGCGAATATGGCTTACAAGCGACTGACGGGGCCTGGATTGCGTGAAAGGTTGTAGAGAAAGGGTATTTCGAGTGTGGGGAAACGAACGGAGGAATTGTTGTTGCGAGTTGAACGAGCGGATGGTGTTTATGAAGATTTAGAAGATGAGAGCGAGCAGAGCGAACGAAAACGTCTGTGTGCGAGTGAAACACGGTGACAATGTGAATGAAGTTCAGCTGAGAGGGAAGAATGTGATGATGTGATGATGAAGGATCTTCAACTATGGCTATACACACGATCTGCACAAGGATCTCCCTAGTATTTAAGCTCATGTCCAGCCCATACGTCCGAATAAAGGACTATTATTTGTGCCAGTGGACAATGGCGATTCCAGGTTAGCCCCGTTAGCTTGTTACAATCGCCTGCAGCCCATTGTTGATGAAAAGTCCACAATAAACCACAAATGCATCAAGCCCGGCTCAGTGTGTGTCGTCTCAAAGGCTGCTTTATATAGTTACTGCTGTATTTACGTTATTATTGCATAATACTTGTTTTCACCGGATCTATGCGCCGCTAAGCAGCTAGTTAGCTCCGGCCGAGCGGTTAGCAGCTCGGCTACGGACTTATTTCTGACATGGCTGATGTTCTCACGTTGAAAACACAGACTCGATAAAGTTGTTTTGGGCAGAGAGATAATCAGAGGCTTCAGTGCTTTTTACTATCGTCTCCCAGGGACAGCTCACAGACCCCTGGGTTAGTTATCCCGCCCGGCCTTCGAGGCTCCGAGCCGGACGGGGGACCGTACAGCGGGGCAGTGCGTGGCTAAAAGTGTCCGCTGAAGGCAGGAGGGGGGGCGGGAGGTACGAGCCCCAAATGTAGGGAGTCGGAACAGTCGAAGTCTGCATCGTAAAATATCAGCTACAGAGTTGTATTCCTCTCTTAGCAGAAGATGAAGCCAGCAGCAGTCGCTCCCCCGCCCATCGGATGAAATTTCGGGAGAGCAGAACGCCCGAATTGCTTTAGCTTTATAGCTGACAATACAAAACTGTCAAAGGCTAAACATGATTTAACCCCAGCTTTAAATTGTAAAACAGTACATGTTTTCTTTTCTATCTTATTTTAGTGAAGTGCCTCGTGATTACGTTTTATTAATTGAGTAATTGCATTTCATATTGATACTACTCTTGAGTTATATTTGGCTACGACCCCCCTCTGGTCACTGGTGTCAGAGTGTGTCTACACATCTAAGCTGACGTGACGCACAGCTCATGATTGTTTTGACCGTAGAGCAGAAACCCCACAGCCGTGCGCAGATCCTCCAGCTCCAGGTTGGACAGGAAGCTCCTCTGCAGCTCGGCCTCCACCGTGCTCCCCCCGGGCCCCCCGCAGCCTCTGAGCAGGACCACGGCGGACTGACACAGGAGCCAGTCCACCAGGCGCCTCATGCCCACGCTGCCCTGCTGACAGAGAGCCTCCCTCCCCCACAGGCTGAGGTGAAGCATGTCAGCCGTCACTCGGGCGCTGGGTCTCTGCAGGGGGACAACAGTGCGTTATGGTCAGGTTTACTCTCCTGTCAAAGCCCTCGTTTACCCCTGGTTCTAAAAGCTTGGGCACATAACAAGACCTTGTGCGGGTTCCTCCTGAGAAGCAGCCGGGTCACTAACTCCACCTCCGCGGGGACGCTGGAGGGGAGCGGGGGCAGCTCGTACTCGCTGTATCTCCTGCTCTCCAGACCCACCGCTCGGTAGAAGGGGTTTGGCTGACCAAAGATCTCGTACGCAATGGCCCCCACCGCCCAAGCATCGGCCTTGCTGTAGTCGATCACCACGCCGGGACCAGGCACCGCACTGGCCACCTAAGAGAGGGCAAGACACGCAAGATTACCAAGGGTCCTCTTAAATATAGTTAGCCGGCTGAAAATATGGTTTGACTCCAAAAAAAGTATTGCTACAAAAGGTTTTTCAATGGTTTTCTGTAGTATCAGGTGAGCTTATTAACATACTAAAAGTCGACCAAAATCTGACCACTGGAAAGGTCTCATTTTCAAGATGGCGTCCGAGAGGGTGGCGAGATCCTCCTAGCGAGTTTGTCACGGCAACGGCACACATTTTCAACGCAACCTTACATCCCTTCATCGCTACATAGAGGCCATAAGCGCAACTGCAGGTGTTGTAGCAAGTTACGCTTTTTTAACTTATTATTTGTCTTGGAGAGTAAATACTACACTGACAGGAAAGGCGAAGGGACAGAGGGATACTGAGCATCCAATTATACAATGGAAATATTTTTTTTTCACTCAAACTTGGCTGTAAATACTGTTTAAAGTGACGTTAGCCCGCAGTTAGCTTTGCCCGTTAGCATGTTAGCTTCTTCTTCGTGATTACATTAGTGTGTGTTGCTTTCTCCGGACCGGTGGCAGCCAAGTTGCAAACATGGTTTTCTGTCCAGAGACACCAGGGGGCGATGAAAGACCCTCCAATCATCCCATAAACACTTGTATCACCCCCACAGGGACTACGGGGAGGGTTTATTAAGGTAAACACGTTGCTTAGTACTGCTTTAATTACTTTATTCTGACGGCCCAAAAGCACCGCAGTCCATCGGAAAACGTCCGATCCCTGGCGATTGCCCGGCACGCCTTTGAGCTTACCTCTGGGGCCATCAGCGACGCATTCCCGCCTCTGTTCACCCACACACTGTTGAACGGAAGCTGGAGACCTTTGTCCCTCTGGGTCAGGCAGCAGCCAAAGTCAGTGATGACCAATCTTGGACAACCATCTGAAAAGCAAAAAAATAAGTTCATCCAATCAAGCAGAACATCATATATGTCCCGTTTCTACAGACTGTTGCGCCGTCAAGGAAGAAAAAAAACCTGGATGAATCTGGAGTGTAATTTGGTTAAAGGGGGGGTATTTTTCAAGCTTTCCATCCTGTTATTCTGTCACTCCCTCATTAAAAACATGGCTGAAGTGTTGCCTTGGCACATTCACGTATTTCTGAGTAATCTGTAAAAACTCTGATGGCAGCCATTTTAGGGATAGGTTTGCCTGAGTCCTCCTAGGAACGCCCCCACCTCCTGGAGACGCCTCCGAGCTTTGGTCACCAGCCGAGTAACCAACCACTGCTCCTCAGCAGAACCCCCTCCCCACTGATGCCACAGACAGCGTGTGGAGGGGGCGTGTCTAAAGGCTCAGAGGTTCGTGACCTCCTAACTCCCGCCTGAACCGAGAGGATCTTTTTCCTCACGTGAACAGATTTTTTTTTTCCATCATTTTTTGTTGGGTTTTCAACTCATTTTTGTCATTTTTTGTCATTTTTTTCATCAATTTTTTATCACATTTTTGTCACATTTTGTCACGTTTTTGTCATTTTTTTGTCATTTTTTCATACATTTTTCATCAATTTCTTGTCAATTTTTTGTGACATTTTTGCCACTTTTTCAGCAATTTTTCGTCCCTTTTTTGTCAATGTTTTCTCACTTTTTTGTCACATTTCCATCATTGTTTTTTGTCTCAGTTTTGTTGCTTTTTTCACAGCTTTTTTCCAGAAGCTTTTGGATTGGGGTAAAGCCAAACTGGAGAAAATGTGCTCGGTTCAGGCGGGAGTTAAGAGGTTAAAGAGACAGAGGCCTATTTCAAGACATTCACTACGGCCATTTTGAGAGAGACATTTTATACAAGGCAGTTATTCTAATTTACTGCATTTACAGACCGACAGAAGGTTTGTCATCATTGTAGTGTGATATAGACTGGTGCTATGGGACTGACAAAAGCAGAACACCCCCTCTTTAAAGCAGAACACCCCCTCTTTAAAGCAGAACACCCCCTCTTTAATAATCCAACAGAAGTGAACCTCTTTACCAGAGTCTAACTCCAGCAGGACGTTGTCGGACTTGAGGTCCCTGTGAGCCACTCCTTGTCTGCAGAGATGGTCCACCCCTTCGAGGAGCTGCAGCATCATCAGAGAGCCCTGTCTGTGGCTGGGGGAGCACGCCTCCAGGTACTGCCTCAGAGTCAGCGGGTAACTGGAAATATTAAACATATTCAGTTTTGTGAACACATTTTGCAGCAGGATCTAAAAACTCAGTGCATCTTCCTAGAATAATGAGAATGCTAACTTCCTGGTGATGCACATGATCTTTACTGTAAGTCTATCAGCACTTACTGTTTCATGACTAAAAACAGGGTGCGGTTGTTGCCGAGCCCGAGGGGGTTGAGTCTGACGGGCAGCACGTCCGGATACTCCTCCTGAGCCCCAGGCAGCAGCGGGACGTCCGCAGTGAAGGCGCGGTACACTCGGATCACATTCGGGTGCGCCGCCACTCTACGGGGCACCACTCCAAACTGTCTGCAAACGAACAGGAAAAATACCAAAACTCAAACACCCACACATCACAGAGAAGCTCTCCTGGACCATCCACACCACAGCACTGGTCACTGTGTGGTTCTTCTACAGAGGGACTATAGAAAGCATCCTGACCATCACTGTGTGGTTCTTCTACAGAGGGACTATAGAGACATTGTCAGTTTTTACGTCATTTTTTTTTGTCTTTTTTTGTCGTTTTTTCGTCAATTTTTTGTAAATTTTTTGTCACATTTTTGTCATTTTTTAGTCATTTTTTAGTCATTTTTTAGTCATTTTTTTGTCCGTTTTTTGTCACATTTTTGTAATTTTTTGTCGTTTTTTTGTCATTTTTTGTCATTTTTTGTGTCATTTTTTTGTTGTTTTTTTGTCACATTTTTGTCGGTTTTTTTGTCATTTTTTAGTCATTTTTTTGTCATTTTTTGTCGTTTTTTTGTCACATTTTTGTCATTTTTTTAGTCATTTTTTAGTCATTTTTTTTGTCATTTTTTGTCGGTTTTTTGTCACATTTTTGTCATTTTTTTAGTCATTTTTTAGTCATTTTTGTCGTTTTTTGTCGTTTTTTTGTCACATTTTTGTCATTTTTTGTCATTTTTTGTGTCATTTTTTTGTCGTTTTTTTGTCACATTTTTGTCGGTTTTTTTTGTCATTTTTTAGTCATTTTTTTGTCATTTTTTGTCGTTTTTTTGTCACATTTTTGTCATTTTTTTAGTCATTTTTTAGTCATTTTTTTTGTCATTTTTTGTCGTTTTTTTGTCACATTTTTGTCATTTTTTTAGTCATTTTTTAGTCATTTTTTTGGTCATTTTTTAGTCATTTTTTGTCGTTTTTTGTCGTTTTTTTGTCACATTTTTGTCATTTTTTGTCATTTTTTGTCATTTTTTGGTCACATTTTTGTCGTTTTTTTCGTCGTTTTTTGTCACATTTTTGTCATCACAGAGAAGCTCTCCTGGACCATCCACACCACAGCACCGGTCAAGAAAAGTCATCAGTGTCTCTGCTTTCTCCGCAAGCTGAGAAGAGCCAGAGTCCCAGCCTCAGTTAGTGCAACTTCTACAGAGGGACTATAGAGAGCACCCTGACCATCACTGTGAGGTTCTTCTACAGAGGGACTATAGAGAGCACCCTGACCATCACTGTGAGGTTCTTCTACAGAGGGACTATAGAGAGCACCCTGACCAGCTCCATCACTGTGGTTCTTCTACAGAGGGACAGATGGCGCCAGCACTGCCTCCTGCCGAAGGAGCCTCCAGCGCATCGTGAGAGCAGCGGAGAAGATCTGAGGAGCCCCTCTCCCCTCTATGTACTCCACCCATCAGAATCACCAGGGACCCTACGCACCATCACAGTCTCTTCAAAGGAATGGCTTCAGGGAGGAGACTGCGGAATCTACGAGTCAGTTCCAGTCGACTGAAGAACAGTTTCATACACAAGGCCATCGGGAAGCTGAACTCCCTGCCCTCCCAACCCTCACTCCCCACCCCCACGTTCCACAATCAAAGAGAGAAATACAATTTTAAATCATTCACAAATGGTTTGACAAATAAAGAATCTTTGAATCAAAGCGTGCCAGGATGATGGTTATTTTAGATGTCACATTTTACAAATTAATTTTAAAAGCAGTCAATTACTGAAAGCTACTTTTACAACAAACAAGAAAACAAATTAACGTAATAAACTGAAATAATCTATTCGGCAAAGGTGGTGTTAATGGTGGGAGTGATCTATATGACAGAGCAGACATGCAAACACATACATAGTGAAAAAGGCGGCGGAACGCGCGGTTTGCAGACATTTTTTAACAGAACGCGTAGATTCTATGATTAATGAACTCAAACAATCCACTTTTTTGTGGTGCATATGATGGACAACTATTAATTCAACACAAAACTTTCATTTTGTTTTAGGACTGCAGTTCTACTAATGGTAGATTCATCACAGAGTGAACAGAGTAAAGGATTTGTACATAATGTGGAATTCCAAATCAGGTTCTGTACATCAGCAGATACTGTCTTCTATTTGAATTATATGTAAAAAGGACAAAATATTGTTACATTTTTTATTTTTAAATATTGATTTTAAACTTTTATTGACTATTTATAGAAATATAACATACACTGCAGAATATGCCACCCTATACCAGAGTGAAACAAAGGGAAACAATGAAATAACTGTGTTTTTTGTAGGGCTGCTCGATTATAGAAAAAATAATAATCACGATTATTTTAGTAATAATTGAAATCACGATTATTTGTTGCCTTAAAAAAAATCTTTATTTTATTTATTCATTTTTATTATTATTTAAAAAAAAAACAACTATGGACAACATTTTCTTTGGACAATAAAAACTTTTTTTTTTAAATATGTTCACGTAATGCTATAGGGACACCTGCCCCCTGCTGGCCAGCCCTCACACCTGTCCAACAGAGCCGCGCGGCCTGATGACATCATCACTCAGCGCTAATGTTTTTATGTCAAACCAAAGCCTGAGCCTTTAGCTCGTGAAATGCGAAGAGAACAGAAACAATCATCTCAGTGGCATGAAATAATAAGTTTGCTTTGAGCTCCGTTGAGATCTGCTCCTGAAGAAGAGTTTTAGACTTTTCTACTAAACAAAACCAGTGCCTGAGCAAAGGATGTCGAGGCTTCTAAAACAGCTGTTCTCCTTCAGCACAAGGTGAGCTCTTAACAGTGGCGTTAAGTCAAGAGTTAGGGATAAAAAATATTAGTACGATATTAGTTCTGTCACGCTGCGCTGGTGTTTCAGCTGATCAGACGCGTCACACAAACCGCGCAGGGCGGACTTTTTGCGCTTTGGATGGACAGTGGGAGGGCATCCTTAATAATCGTTTTTGCTCGATTATGCTATTTTTGTGATCGTCTAGTGTAATAATCGAAATCGTAATCAAATTTCGATTAATTGCACAGCCCTAGTTTTTTGAATCGCTAAAACTGTAATTACTGACGTCCCAACACAAGTATATAAAGTGAGCCTAGCACAACGTCTTACCCATCGAGGTTAATGTGCTCAATCTCCTGCTTCACGGCCATCGGAGCTGCAGGCACCAACTCCTGAGACATGGACTTCAATATGGCTTCACTCGACGATCCAGCCTGCGACACAAAGCACAAAATACATAAACGAGGCCCACATCAACATTTGGCTTTGAAAGATGTAAACTCTCACATTCAGACGATTTCAGATTGATTTCTAAAGAGTAATTTAGGATGAGTGCGTACCCCAAAGTTCCACATCATCTTAACGGCCAGTGGGAAGTTCCGCAGGGAGCAGCAGCTCAGCGAGCGAGCGCCGAGCTTCTCCTCGCTGTCTTCTTTCAGCTCCACCAAAGCGGCCTCTTTGTTTTCTGTCTGATGGAGTGGAGCGAACCGGGCGGCCGCCTCGTACACCGCGGCATTGGAGCCTTTTCCGATCTGACACCCAATAAGGTAATCCTCCAGCTTGTATCCACAGACCAGCGGCTTCGACGGCGGCTGGAATCGCTTCTTTCTGAATACAGCCTGGAAACAGAACACAATCAATGTTTTGGGGAAACCGACCCAATATAGGTAGAACATAAACTGTACTAATGAAACAAAGGGGCCGTTTAAAGACCTATTAAAAGTTGCTATCAATGATGATTTGCATCCAAAAGGGCATTAAATATAAGTGTTCAAATTCACATCGTGTGGACCACATTAACTCCAGCTGAAATATGTGAGAAACAAACAAGGTAACTCATTTATAACTCGGTTTTAACCTCTTAAAAAGTGCATTCTCCCAGTTCAGCTTGAGTCTACCGCCTATAGGCCAGAGCAACACCTCATTTGAAAGCTAAGAGCTGCTAAACTGATTCTTTTCCTCGCCTCGTTCTCAATTTTGGCATTATTTTCCCATCGCTTTTTTGTTGCGTTTTCGTCACTTATTTTCAACACATTTTTGTGACTTTTCTGTTGTTTTTTTGTTGCTCTTTGGTGGTTATTTTGTCACTTTTTTGTTACACTTTTGTCACTTTTACGGTCACGTTTTTGTCGCTCTTTTTGTTGCAGTTCCATCCTTGTTTTCGTCTCATTTTTTATCACTTTTTGCAAGAGGCTTTTACATTTGGGTAAAGCCAAACAGGAGAACATGTGCTCGGTTCAGGCGGGGGTTAAGAGGTTAACGAGGGAACTTGTGTTTATTTGTGCTAATGTTGAGTCAATGTTCAGTAATGCTATGAAACCAAATGCAGTCATATTATACATATACATATACATATTACAGTGTTAATGTCGTCGACTAAAATATTTAGTCTTAATTTTAGTCAAAGTGATATTTTTCACGACTAAAATTGGACTAAAACTAAATTAAAAGTTTCTCATGAGACTAAAACTGTGACTAAAATGTCCAGATATTTGAGTCGACTAAAATCAGACTAAATAAAAATGAAAAGGAGCGACTAAAATCATCCACACTTGTATTGAGCGTCTGAAAGAGCCTCAGATCATGTAAATTCTCTGTTAAAGGATCAGCTCTGAGCTTTGTTCATGTGGAGCAGAAACATGAAGCAGAGAAACAACATTAAACATGATTATAATCAATATTATCAATGCAAAGTCCACTCAATTAGTCTTAAATTTAGTCGACTAAAACTAGACTAAAATTGAAGATATTTTTTTGACTAAAACTAGACTAAAATCGAATTACATTTTCGTCAAAAGACTAAAACTAAATTAAAATATGTTGTCAAAATTAACACTGTTATATTGAGTTGTTCAGGGTGGGACTGGGACTGAAAAACAGCCCTGGACTCTGACCAGCCTGGCCCAAATTAGCGTAATTGTGACTTCCACAAATACAAATTTTAACCTCTGACCCCCCGCCTTAACATTATTATTTCTTTGATCGGCATCATCAGCAAAAAGAGCGGGAAAGGCGGTCGTAGAAACAGAAGCAAAATCATTCATATAAATAATAAATAATAATGGTCCCAAAACTGACCCTTGTGGTGCACCAGACTCCACGGAATTCCTTTGAGATTCATGTTTTTTTACACTGGGCTTTACCCAAATCTAAAAGCTTCTCGACTGGAGATCAACAATGTAGCGCCTCATTTGAAAGCTAAGACCTACAAAAGTGATGGAAACTTTTTGTCACGTCGCCACATTTTTGTCATATTTTTCGCTATTTTTTAAACTATTTTTTCTATCATTTTTTGTCCGTGTTTTTTTCATGTTTTCATCCTTTTTTTTTCGCTATTTTGATTCTTGGACATATGGCCAGTCCGCCCCTGGAGTTTACTATGTAATAATATCTTGTAACAACCTGTACCTGTATCTCCTGGCAGGTAATGCTGTATTATATTGAGTTTACTATGTATAATAACCTGTACCTGTATCTCCTGGCAGGTAAGGCTATATTATAGTGAGTTTACCATGTATAATACCAGTGTACCTGTATCTCCTGGCAGGTGATGATGTATTATATTGAGTTTACTGTGTATAATATCTTAATAACCTGTACCTGTATCTCCTGGCAGGTGATGCTATATTATATTGAGTTTACTGTGTATAATAACCTGTACCTGTATCTCCTGGCAGGTAAGGCTATATTATAGTGAGTTTACCATGTATAATACCAGTGTACCTGTATCTCCTGGCAGGTGATGCTGTATTATATTGAGTTTACTGTGTAATAATATCTTAATAACCTGTACCTGTATCTCCTGGCAGGTAAGGCTATATTATATTGAGTTTACTGTGTATAATAACCTGTACCTGTATCTCCTGCTATATTATATTGAGTTTACTGTGTGTAACACCAGTGTACCTGTATCTCCTGGCAGGTAATGCTATATTATATTGAGTTTACTGTGTATAATAACCTGTACCTGTATCTCCTGGCAGGTAATGCTATATTATATTGAGTTTACTGTGTATAATAACCTGTACCTGTATCTCCTGGCAGGTAATGCTATATTATATTGAGTTTACTGTGTGTAACACCAGTGTACCTGTATCACCTGGCAGGTAAGGCTGTATTATACTGAGTTTACGATGTAATAATATCTTAATAACCTGTACCTGTATCTCCTGGCAGGTGGCTGAACTCTTCCTGTCATCTTCCAGCTGCTGCTCGATCAGTCCGACCCCGAGTCCAAACGCCAGGAACACGGCCCTGTTTCGTGAGGAGCCGCCGCCGAACCGCCTGAAGCCCGCGGCCTGGAGCTGGGCGGCCAGGCCCCGCAGAGAGGTGCGGTAATAGCGGTATCGATGCGGCAGGAAAGTCTGAGGCTGAGCGCAGCGGACCGAGGGCCCGGCGCGGAAGCGTTCAGCTCGGAGCTTCGCTGCGGCTCGACCCCCGGCTTTCAGGAGGCCCAGCTGGAAGAACGAGCGGCCCAGCTCCAGCCCGCGGCTGAGGGCGTGTTTCACCGACATGACTGACCCTAAAGAGAACCGCGCCGGTGATGAGAGGCTCTGCTGTCACACAGGACGTAAACAAAGCGGCCTACTAACACCACGCATGCGCAGATGTGTTGTTGTTCTTTTTCTTCTTCTTCGGCTGCTTAACGGCGGATGTGGACCAACTTAAAGCGCATTACCGCCACCATCCGGATAGATTGTGCATGAACGTCATTATGGCTTAGAAAAACAAACAAGAAAAAACAAAAACTGCTCTCTATAAATGTGCAGAGCCGTGGGAAGATGTTTTAGTTAGGGGGCGCTGAGGGACAAAATTTACCCCAAAATACTTTTTCTGTGCATAAATCCTATTTATTAACCTCTTAACTCCCGCCTGAACCGAGAGCATTTTCTCCAGTTCAGCTTTACCCAAATCTTGTAGGCCAGTGTAACGCCTCATTTGAAAGACCGACAAAACTAAATTGATCTTTTTCCTCACGTCAGATTTTTTTTCATCACTTTTTTTGTTGGGCAGTCGACTCATTTATGTCAAATTTTCGCATTTGTTTGTCAAATTCTTATCACTTTTTCGTCTTTTTTTCCCAACATTTTTGTCAATTTTTTGTCAAATTTCCGTCACATTTTTGTCATTTTTTTGTCATATTTTCGCCTTTTTTTTGTCAATTTCTTGTGACATTTTTTGCCACTTTTTCATCAATTTTTCATCACATGTTTGTCACATTTTTTGTCAATTTTTTGTCATTTTTTGGTCAAATTTTTATCACATTTTTGTATTTTTTTTTTGTCATTTTTGTCACATTTTGTCACATTTTGGTCACATTTTTGTCATTTTTTTGTCATATTTTCAACATTTTTTTGTCAATTTCTTGTGACATTTTTGTGACATTTTCGTCACATTTCCATCCTTGTTTTCGTCTCAGTTTTGTCGCTATTTTCTCACCTTTTTTCCAGAAGCTTTTGGATTGGGGTAAAGCTGGAGAAAATGTGCTCGGTTCAGGTGGGGAGTTAAGGGGTTGATATTGCCTGCAGGTCACAAACTATCCACCAGGGGGTGCTGCAGCGCCCTCAGCACCCTGGGTTCCCACGGCCTTGGCAATGTGTGCGGTGTGTTTTAAAAATATATAAAAACATATATTTTATTACTCTGTGCTCTGACGTCATAGATAGGCTAAAATGTCTTTTAAAGGAACAGGCCACCGTTTTCCCCACACTGAGATATGTTCTTACCTGAGCTTAGACGAGTTGATGCGTACCTGTCTGGTCTTTGTGTGTGCCCTCAGTCACGCAAAACGACCAAAGATGTTGCCCTCTCACAACATATTCCTAAAGCTCCAAACCGGTGTTAATTCCGTCGACTAAAATATTTAGTCTTAATTTTAGTCAAAGTGATATTTTTGTGACTAAAATTGGACTAAAACTAAATTAAAAGTTTCTCATGAGACTAAAACTGTGACTAAAACGTCCAGATATTTGAGTCGACTAAAATCAGACTAAATAAAAATGAAAAGCAGAGACTAAAATCATCCAAACTTGTATTGAGCGTCTGAAAGAGCCTCAGATCATG
The DNA here is from genome assembly GCF_951799975.1 of Gobius niger. NCBI lineage: Eukaryota > Metazoa > Chordata > Actinopteri > Gobiiformes > Gobiidae > Gobius > Gobius niger. Next base: position 895,224 of record NC_136857.1, on the reverse strand, counting down.
TAAAGGATCAGCTCTGAGCTTTGTTCATGTGGAGCAGAAACATGAAGCAGAGGAACAACATTAAATATGATTATAATGAAGATTATCAATGCAAAGTCCACTCAATTAGTCTTAATTTTAGTCGACTAAAACTAAACTAAAATGGATTTTTTTTTTTGACTAAAATTAAATTACATTTTTGTCAAAAGACTAAAACTAAAATAAAATATGTTGTCAAAATTAACACTGCTCCAAACATGGTGAAGTAATATGCGTCCCAGCTCTTCCACGGGCACAAAGACCAGACAGGTCTGCATCAACTCATCTAAGCTCAGGTCAGAACAAATCTCAGTGTGGAAGAACTGTGGCCTGTTTCCCCACTGTCCTCCTTCCTTTTCATTAAAACATGTTCTTTTTTCTTTGTGATTTTCTGTTCATTATATGTCTATGTTTTCCCAGTATAAACAGCAATCCTATATTTGCAAAAGGTTTGAAGAAATGATGAAAACTTAACCTTAACTACGTTATGTTATAGCACCTCCTAGTGCCAAAAAGTGAAATAACTAAGTAAATAGTGACGATTTTTCTTTGTTTCATTTGCTCAAATAAGCTCTGCCCTCCCCTGTGTTAAGTTACATAGTCATAGGCTTCACTTTCAAAACACAAAACAAGACAAGATTCAAGATCATATTTAATTGTTAATTTTGTAAACATAGAGACAATTTTGGTCTAACAGAATATTAATAACTGTTGCATTCAGTAAAAACAAGTGAGTGAGCCCCAGAACAAACAGGAATTCATTATTTTCCCAACATTACAGTGTAGATTTGTTGTGCGCGTTTTACTGATGGAGCATGACTTTGGTACATCTCATAAATACAATCATTACAATGAAAACACAGTGACTTTTATAGAGATTTGGAAACAACATCTTTAAAACTGCTTTGTCACAATATTCAGTGTGCCTAAGATAAGATTGGATGTTAGGACTTTATTGATCTATACCTGCACATGTGTCTGCATATACTGCGCTCCGCTCTTGTGCAGACCTACGTATCATATTGTTCCCAAATCGGGGGAAATGCTTGTAAAACATACTTAGGCCCAATAGCTAAGTTGCAAAAATGAGCAATAAGAATAATTGCTCATTCCGGGAAATGGCTTTTTATAAAATCCAAACAATTAACATGTGTGGATTTAGTCAAGTTAAAAGTGAGATTATGTTCTGTGTTGTGAACTGAAGCTTTCACCAGCATTCAATCCTTCTTCCATTTACGAAGAGGACATTTAAGAGGTTTGCTTCCGTTTGAACCAGGTATAATACTATGATAATACATATTCGTAATGTGGAATGACCTAAGTAACAAAAAACAACAACCTTAAAATATTATTGTGTGATTAATGAGATGAATAATTGTGCCATTTTATGAATATACAATGAAGCTGTCCAATAGAACATTGCATAACAGTAATATTGTTATAGAGGTTGCTTGAATTAATTTAGTGGAATAGGTTTGTTTTGATGTACTTGTTGATGATCTGGTTGTTATAATGTAGATCTTATATGGAAAATTCTACTTTGAATGCGAGCAACCAAAAACAAACCTTCAGTCATTCACTCCTTGTATATTTTGAAATCTATATCGTGCTATTGTACCAGCTGTTGCATCAAGTGTATTATACTATAGATAAGTTAAGTTAGCACATTTAATTAGAACCTTCCTCAATCATCACTCGAATCATCCAGTGAACATAGTTCCTGATTTTTGTGTATACTCCAGGGAAGAATCGGTTTCCGCAGCCGATGCCCCAAGACACGATCCCCTCCAGGTACCCGTTGCATATCAGGGGTCCCCCAGAATCACCCTGAAAAAGACACATGCAAACAGACCTTTGGTGCGGAGCAGAGAGTCGGTTTCAAATGTGGAGCAGCACAGTAGTATTTCAGTGGCTACAGGAATTAAAACTACTAAAAATCCAAAAGTCATAGTAACCCAGAAGAAATTGTTGTAACATTAGCAGCCGAGGTCGTCGCAATGGCGGTGTTTATAGTGGAAGTAATAAGCAGCAGTAGTAGAAGCAGCAGTAGTAGTAGTAGAAGTAGCAGTAGATAATAGTGTAGTTCAATGGTTCTCAAACTGTGGCATGATCAGCCAACACAGGCAGGGCCGGACTGGGACTGAAAAACAGCCCTGGACTCTGACCAGCCCGGCCCAAATTAGCATTAATGAGACACTTCCACAAATACATATTTTAACCTCTAACCCCCCGCTTGAACCGAGAGGATCTTTTTCCTCACGTCATCAGATTTTTTTTCCATCATTTTTTTGTTGGGTATTCAACTCATTTTTGTAACTTTTTTTTCATAAATCAGAGCAGCCAGCGCCCATTGGTTAAAATAGAGTCAAAAATGAGACATAAAGGAGGATGAAAACTCAACAAAAAAGCATCAAAGGAGCGGAAAAGGGTGATGAAAAAACAACAAAAATTCAGAGTTATTTTTGTCATTTTTTCGTCAATTTTTTATCACATTTTTATCACATTTTTATCACATTTTTGTCATTTTTTGGTAATTTTTTTGTCATTTTTTGGCTAATTTTTATCACATTTTTGTAATTTTGTTGTAATTTTTTTGTCACTTTTTTGTCACTTTTTTGTCGCATTTTTTTGTCATTTTTTGTCAATTTTTTTGTCAATTTCTTGTGACATTTTTGCCACTTTTTCATAATTTTTTTGTCACATTTTTGTCACATTTTTGTCACTTTTTTGCCACTTTTTTGCCATTTTTTCATCCATTTTTCATCACTTTTTTGCAATTAATCGAAATTCGATTACAACAGTAAACGATTACAAAATTAGCATAATCGCAAAAAACGCTTTTGTTTTTTTTAATCACAGTTTTGTCACATTTTCGTCAATTTTTTTATCACATTTTTGGTAATTTTTTGGCAAATTTTTATCACATTTTTGTCACTTTTTTGTCACTTTTTTTTGTCAATTTCTTGTGACATTTTTGCCACTTTTCCATCAATTTTTCTTCACTTTTTTGTCACATTTCCTTCATTGTTTTCGTCTCAGTTTTGTTGCTATTTTCACACCTTTTTTCCAGAAGCTTTTGGATTGGGGTAAAGCCAAACTGGAGAAAATGTACCCCCCGCCTTAACACTAACGAGTGCATTTTCCCCAGTTCGGCTTTTTATTATTATTTTTTTGATCGGCATCATCAGCAAAAAGAGCGGGAAAGGCGGTCGTGGAAACAGAAGCAAAATCATGAATATAAATAATAAATAATAATGGTCCAAAACTGACCCTTGTGGTGCACCATACTCCACGGAATTCCTTTTAGATTCATGTTTTTTTATACTGGGCTTTACCCAAATCTAAAAGCTTCTCGACTGGAGAGCAACAATGCAACGCCTCATTTGAAAGCTAAGACCTACAAAAGTGATGGAAACTTTACGTCACGTCGCCACATTTTTGTCATATTTACAATAATAATAATTTGAATAATTGAATAATTAGAGAAAGTTTATAGAGTTATAGTTATAGATACAGACGCATCTCTGGAATCGCCCATATATGGTCATGTTTGAAAACAGTTAAGGGGAAAACAATTTCGAAAAAATGTAAATTTTCTCTAATTATTCAAAAACTACTTTAACAAATGCTGAAATATGAAAATAGTTTCTACTAAATAAAGAAACAAAGACATGGGGAGGAGCAAAGTGGTTCAACAGCCCATAAACACATGAATAACGGAGAATGCTAACTTGATGCTACATGTTAGCATCGGGCTAATGCTAACGGTTCGATAGCGCTAGCTACAACTGCCGTTTTTTCACTTCTACTGAACAATCTGCTGAGAGAAAATATCCATATGGGCCCGATTTACACCTGACTTTATTTATGTGATAAATAAGTTCATATTCCACCAGAAAATGGCTAAAAAGAGGGAAAATCGTGTTTCTCTAAAGATTCTATTTTCCCCCTCGGCGAAGCCACACCCCCTTCTATGACGAGGTGCCGTCTGTATCTATGGCCAGTCCGCCCCTGAATTCAGGCGTCAAGAGCAGCATCAGCAATCAGACAAAATTTTGCCAAAATGGCCGATAGTCATTTGTGATTCTCTCTGTTTTTTTTTTGTTGCTAATAGGAGTAAGAAAGAGGAGGGTAATGGATTTAAAATGAGTCCCTCTCTGAGTCAAGCTGTGTGAAATGGCATCGTATGTTTGTGTCCGAAAGTGCTTCCACCTCCTTCACACAATCACCCATGCATTCCAAATGACACTTCTTCATCTTCAAAATGTGTCACAGCTGCCATCTTGTTCTGTTAGTGTCATAATGTAGTTTTGTTTGTGCCAGTCTAGTGAGAATGAACACAGGCGGCACAAGGGTCTAATAATTCGGGACACAACAAGTCCCTTTGGTCACGATTTGAGGCATATTTTTGCTCATTCATTGTCCGTGAGAGTAAATACTGCGCTGACAGAAAAGGCAGAGGGACAGAGGGATATTTTAGATCTAATTACACAATGGAGATATGTTTTTTCACTCAGATTTAGCTGTAAATAATGTTTAAGTGGCGCTAGCCCGCAGCTAGCTTTGCCCGCTAGCTTGTTAGCTTCTTCTTCGTGATTACTGGGATTTGGTGACTCCGACTACCTGTAAACAATCTGACTATTCTCTCAAAGAGCTACTGGTAGAACTCATGTTTACTGGCCCCACTTTGTTCTGTGAATTACACAATCATAATTTACTCCAATCAGATCTGTTTTAGACTCTTTAAAGTGGGGGTATTCTGCAAAATTGACTTTTTCAAGCTTTCCATCATGTTATTCTGTCATTCCCTCATTAAAAACATGGCTGAAGTGTTGCCTTGGCACATTCACGTATTTTTGAGTAATCTGTAAAAACTCTGATGGCGGCCATTTTAGGGATAGGTTTGCCTGAGTCCTCCTAGGAACGCCCCCACCTCCTGGAGACGCCTCCGAGCTTTGGTCACCAGCCGAGTAACCAACCACTGCTCCTCAGCAGAACCCCCTCCCCACTGATGCCACAGACAGCGTGTGGAGGGGGCGTGTCTAAAGGCTCAGAGGTTCTTAAAGAGACAGAGGCCTATTTCAAGACATTCACTACAGCCATTTTGAGAGAGACATTTTATACAAGGCAGTTATTCTAATTTACTGCATTTACAGACCGACAGAAGGTTTGTCATCATTGTAGTGTGATATAGACTGGTGCTATGTGACTGACAAAAGCAGAACACCCCCTCTTTAACCTCTTAACTCCCGCCTGAACCGAGAGGTTTTTCGTCAATTTTTCGTCATTTTTTGTCACATTTTTGTATTTTTTTTTTGTCGTTTTTTTGTCACATTTTGTCATTTTTTTCCTCAATTTTTCATCAAATTTTTGTATTTTTTTGTCAAAAATTTATCCAATTTTTGTCATTTTTTTTCACATTTTTGTAATTTTTTTTGTCATTTTTTTTGTCACATTTTGTCATTTTTTTCCTCAATTTTTCATCAATTTTTTGTAATATTTTGTATTTTTTTGTCAATTTTTTGTATTTTTTTTGTCAAATTTTTTATAAATTTTTTGTCATTTTTTGGTCCATTTTGTCACATTTTTGTCACATTTCCATCATTGTTTTCGTCTCATTTTATACAAGGCAGTTATTCTAATTTATTGTCATCATTGTAGTGTGATATAGACTGGTGCTATGTGACTGACAAAAGCAGAACACCCCCTCTTTAACCTCTTAACTCCCGCCTGAACCGAGAGGTTTTTCGTCAATTTTTCGTCATTTTTTGTCACATTTTTGTATTTTTTTTTTGTCGTTTTTTTGTCACATTTTGTCATTTTTTTCCTCAATTTTTCATCAAATTTTTGTATTTTTTTGTCAAAAATTTATCCAATTTTTGTCATTTTTTTTCACATTTTTGTAATTTTTTTTGTCATTTTTTTTGTCACATTTTGTCATTTTTTTCCTCAATTTTTCATCAATTTTTTGTAATATTTTGTATTTTTTTGTCAATTTTTTGTATTTTTTTTGTCAAATTTTTTATAAATTTTTTGTCATTTTTTGGTCCATTTTGTCACATTTTTGTCACATTTCCATCATTGTTTTCGTCTCATTTTATACAAGGCAGTTATTCTAATTTACTGCATTTACAGACCAACAGAAGGTTTGTCATCATTGTAGTGAGATATAGACTGGTGCTGTGGGGCTGACAAAAGCAGAACACCCCCTCTTTAAAGGAAAACACCCCCTCTTTAAGACACTGTTTAGTTGGTGGAACTTGGAAGGTCAAATATTTCCCATGGTGGTGCTTGGTGTGAGAAGTTTCCACGGGTCTCATCCATGGTTGCCACAGTGCACCTACCTGGCACGCATCTTTCCCCCCATACCGGGATCCGGCACAGATCATGTTGCGAGTGATCCGGCCAAAATAAAAGTAGTTGCACCGAGGCCGGAGCTCCACGTCCACAGCGCGCAGGTAATCGGAGTGCTTCGGGTACGGAGAGTAAAAAGAAGTTACGCCCCAGCCGCTGACGGTGCAGCTGCCGTACACGGGGGCGGAGGTGTAGGGTGGAGGCAGGAGAGCGGGGGAGACCACGGCGTTTATTATGGCCGGTTCAGTCAGCTGAAACAGAACAAAAGACCGTTATGCTACAGGTCAGCGTTTGGGGAATTTTTGTAGATGTCTTGAATGAAAGGACTTGTATTATATTACTGTGTTCTATATAATCTTAGAGTGTTTAGCTTGGCTCATGGGGGGGTTAAATGCATAGTAGCCTAAAACTGGTCTGATTTCGTGGTATGGTTGGCAGTGGTGTCAACAGGGCTGTCGTCATGGGGGACAAACCAGGTAAGTTGGGAACCATACCATACCAACTTTATTTATAAAGCACTTTAAAAACTGTACAGTGGGCCAAAGTGCCGCACACAGAAACAGATACAAATATTTACAGTAAAAAAAAAAAAAATGAGGTAAAAGTACAACAACAGCAGAAGGCCCGAGCTCCCCGAAGTTTGCGCTTGGTTTTTGGAACAACCAGTTGCAGCTGATCCGCTGACCTGAGAGCACGAGAGGGGGCGTGACCTGAGAGCACGAGAGGGGGCTGAGGCTGGATCAGGTCAGACAGGAGGGGGCGGGGCCATTCAGACTTTTAAAAGTAAAGAGAAGAATTTTGAAATCAACTCTAAATCTGACTGGGAGCCGATGGAGCGAAGCTAAAACCGGTGAGATATGGTCATGTTTCCGTGTCCCTGTTAAAAGCCGAGCTGCAGCGTTCTGAACGAGAGCGCCCCCTGGCTCACACCATGGAACAGGGAACTTATGAAGGAATGCCCTGGGCCTAAGTCCTGATCCCATCAGGTCTGCAGGGTAGGGCCTGGTTAGTACCTGCCCGGACGGGGCAACCAGGAAGCTGGTGCAGATGTGTGCAGCCATACTTCCATCTGTATGGGGAAACTGTGGCTACATAGCTTACCACCACTGGCCATGGAGGATGTGAGGACACTCAAAGTTGCCCTCGCCTCTTTCTGCAGGTGTGGGGTGGAGAGCGTGCTGACCCAGACCATCCCGATGTGGTGCGGTCACTGTTCAGCCCGGGATAGGAAGGCACTGCAGCGTGTGATCACATTTAAATGAGCGCTGCAGAAGGTGGGCCACAAAGATCATGGGGACCCCTCACACTTCTCCTCTTCCCTCACTATATATAAATCTATATATATTTAGAGACTTTTATTAAACTATTTAAATGATGGGCACTTCCTCGTGTTTTGTTTGTAAAGATAAAAATGGGTTTAGGATCTTTAAAAGTCAGAATAATGTGGGTGCTGGGGTCAAAGAGCACATCTCACCTTCATCAGTCATTTTTTTGTCAAAATTTTATCAAATTTTTGTCATTTTTTGTCACATTTTTGTATTTTTTTTCCTCAATTTTTCATCAAATTTTTGTAATATTTTGTATTTTTTGGTCAATTTTTTGTATTTTTTTTTGTCAATTTTTTTATACATTTTTTGCATTTTTTGCCAATTTTTTTGTCACATTTTGTCATTTTTTCCTCCATTTTTCATCCATTTTTTGTCATTTTTTGGTCCATTTTGTCACATTTTTGTCACATTTCCATCATTGTTTTCGTCTCATTTTATACAAGGCAGTTATTCTGATTTACTGCATTTACAGACCAGCAGAAGGTTTGTCATCATTGTAGTGAGATATAGACTGGTGCTGTGGGACTGAAGAAAGCAGAACACCCCCTCTTTAACCTCTTAACTCCCGCCTGAACCGAGAGGTTTTTCGTCAATTTTTCGTCATTTTTTGTCACATTTTTGTATTTTTTTTTTGTCATTTTTTTGTCACATTTAAAAGTCAGAATAATGTGGGTGCTGGGGTCAAAGAGCACGTCTCACCTTCATCAGCATGATGTCATTGTCGAAAGTTCTCCACTGAAAGAAATGTACGAATATTTTGGAAACATTTAAATATTGCTCAAATCCCTCGTCCTCTGACAGACGATGTTCGCCAAACACCAGAATCATTGCATTCGGCCTAAAAGTGGTGACAAAACAATTAGGTCTGAATCGTGACAGGCGGTGATGAGCTCTTTGTACTTGTGAATGCAATGTCTTACGGTCTCCAGCAGTGGGCGGCAGAGACCACCCACATCTCTGTAATCAAGGTGCACCCACAATACGGTGTAGGCTCGGGGAAATGTCTGATGTCTCCAATGGCCAGCATCAACCCCTGGTACGGCCGCGAGTGTTGTTCTACCACATGTCCCCCGATGATCCTCTCTGTCTCCACAACTACACAACAAAACAACCATCAGTCAGTGTAGGTTAGTTTATACAGTAAAACTTAAACCAGACATTCCTTTGGTGCTTAAACGTTGCTAGCATGTCATCCATTGTGTAGCCTTTAAATGTTTGCTATTGTGCGGACACAAAAAGATGAATTTACTGTAATTAAAGAACTTACCTGATACGACATGGGCTAAAAGGAAGAGAATAACACCCGCCGTAGGGGAAGCCATTTAATCCTCGCACTTCAGATTCTTATTGTGCTGAAATGATAAAGAAACCCATACGTTTCACACAAAAGCCGACGTACACGGATGACATTATGTACAGTCATATATGAGGTTGTACAAAGAAACAAAGAAACAAAGAAACAAAGAGTCAAATATGAGGTTTTACTGTGTCGATTATTCAGTGACAAACAGTGACTAGATGGAATAAAACAAGCTTACCTGGAGCTCAAACACACAAAAGTTTCTCCAAATGATGAGGCAAAAGTTAAACTCCTGCCTTTTATACTGTAACTCTATCCGGCGGCAAATCTTTTGTTGAAATTTTCTTTTCGTTTAAGTTTTGTGGCACGACTATTTCTCACTGCAACAAAAACTGACCTACTCCAGACAAAGCTGCTGTGTTCCCGTGTATTATGAGCGTTTCCAAACCTACTTTCTCGTCCCTCATCATGGGACCGGTGCGAGAAAAGGTGTGTCCATACGACTCTCCAGAGGAAACCTGCTGCGGATTTAAAACTTCTGACTTTTTAACCCATTTCCTCCATCGATAAGTCAATCAAAGTTTATTTCACTTTATAACAACAATATGGGGGAGCGGGTCCATGAAGAGCTTTAAAAACAAACATTTTAAATTCAATTCGGTAACACACTGAAAACCAGTGAGGAGAGGATTGGGGTTTTGTGTTATGTGGCGATGTAATGATGTAATGATGTAGTGTGTTCAAGACATTGAACAAATCACCCACTGAAAGATACAGTATATTCTTTGTTCTCAGGCTAAAAGTGATTCTGAGTAATATTTCTTAAAAAAAGAAAAGAAACCTGTCTATATTTGTGTGTGTACAGTATGATTGTATGTAATAGTTATGGATTGTTTGTCTCTTCTTTCCATGTCGGACTCCCAGGATCACGGACAGGCTGATTTTCTTTCCGCTCACAAAGCCAAGCTTCCACATATTGGCCCAAACTCAGTCATTGCTTTGTACCAGTGGTAGTGTCAGATTCATATGACAGATGTTACACAGTAATCCATCTGGAACGGCTCCGAGTTTAAAGAGGGGGTATTATGCTTTTTTCAGCCACATAGCACCAGTCTATATCTCACTACAATGATGACCAAACCTTCTGCTGGTCTGTAAATGCAGTAAATTAGAATAACTGCCTTGTATAAAATGTCTCTCTCAAAATGGCGGTAGCGGATGACTTGAAATAGGCCTCTGTCTCTTTAAGAACCTCTGACCCTTTCCGACACGCCCCCTCCACACGCTGTCTGTGGCATCACAACAACACTGCGCTTGTCTCAACTGTATTGAAACTACGATCGGTGCATTTTAATTTTTATTGTTGGAAAGGAGCTACTGTTTATCACTTTGTGAACAATGGCCACACAGGATGTGATTTGGAGACGAACCTTCCACACCGGACGCTTGGAAGGGGCTCTTGCCTGAAAAATAACTGCTGTTTGGAGGCTTCTCTTTGCATCTGCCATGCCCTATGGATCTCTAACTATACCCCCATGGACGACACCAGGATCTGCAGGAGCCCATACGATTCAAAAGACGGACATTATCTGTGCAGGTGGACAATGGTTTTTCGAGGTTACTCGTTAGCTTGTTATAATCGACTACAGCTCATTGTTGATGAAAAGTCTGCAATAAACCACAATGTGTAAAGCCAGGCTCATTGTGTGATCATCGTAAAGGCTGCTTCGAGTAGTTGCTGCTTTATTGACGTTATTTGTGCATAATATGCTGCCTGTTTTCAATGAATGTTGTGAAGGTGAAGGTTGTTAGCTTGTCGTGGCTAATAGTGCCTTAGCTCCGGGAGAAACCACTCGGCTACGACTCACTGTAGATGAAATGTGAGCAATAAACTACACAATCAACAAGCCCGGCTCAGTGTGTGATCATCATAAAGGCTGCTTCAAGCAGTTGCCTGTTTTAGTGACGTTTTCAATGCATAATATGCTGCTTGTATTCAGTGAATTTTCCCGTTAGCTTATCGCGGCTAGCTTGTTAGCTCCGGGAGAAAGCCACTCGGCTATGACCCATTGTAGATGAAATGTGAGCAATAAACTACACAATCAACAAGCCTGGCTCCGTGTGTGATCATTGTTAAACGGTTCTTTATGTGTGTGGTGCTTTTATTGACTTTATTTGTGCATATTTATCGTTTTCACGTGATGACTCGAGGTTTAGCTTAGCATTAGCTTTCTCCGGAGGCTCTGTGCATCATCAAGGCCCAGCGCAGAACCAGACACTGAAATAAGTGTTCTTGTCACCGGTTTGAATCCTGGGTGTTTCGGTAACAGAAACACTGATGTGTCTTTGTAAAAGTCTGCTGTGGCTCCGGTTCACAACACATGGAGCTAATCCTCCATGATGACTCTGTTTACATCTTAGGGCTGGACACTGCGGGGAGGGGGTTCTGCTGAGGAGCAGTGGTTGGTTACTCGGCTGGTGACGAAAGGTCGGAGGCGTATCCTGGAGGTCGAGGGCGTTTCCTGAAGGAATCAGGCGTTTTATCCCTGAAATGGCCGCCATCAGAGTTTCTACAGATTACTCGAAAATACGTGAATGTGCTAAGGCAACACTTCAGGCATGTTTTTAATGAGGGAATGACTTAATAACATGATGTAAAGCTTGAAAAAGTCCATTTTGCATAATACCCCCCCTTTAATTGTTTGTGAAAAGGATGCACATTTTGCGGGACATTTGCGACTGATTGGATCAAGCGGATCTCATATTATCCAGTCTCAGCTCGTCTCAAACCGCTGCTAAACAAATCAGTAAAGCATTTCAATGTTTAGTTTATCAAATGTCACTTGTGTTTGAATCAAATCAAATGTCACTTGTTTTAAGAGTGGTGCGCACTGAATGGGTGCTGCTGCCGGATGCTCTTTTATCGAATGCAATTTCTCCATCTGTGAGATCAATAAAGTACCATCTTATCTTATCTTTGTAAGTCTGTCGCACCTCGTGTGTTTCTGTCGTCGGCGTGATGTTAATAAGTATCAGCACCGAGGAACTCGAGACGACTCAACATGTATTTTCGTGAGTTTGTGAAATTACATCTCAGAATTGATCTCGCAGCGCCAGGTTTGGGAGTCCTCCCTGTAATTCTTTTTTTTGTGGGGGGATTGATCATATTTTCTGTATCTTTAAAATATAGTCATATTTCTCAAAACCATCTGACTGGCCAGAGGGAACATGCGAACCTGCTGGAGACCCAGATGTGGCTCCTGAGCCTGACATGGCCTAAAAAAAAATATTTCCATTGTATAATTGGATGCACATTTTTAAAAAGACTCTGTTGTCACACTGCAACAAATGTAATATGTTGTAATTGTGTATTTATATTTTTATGCTGTTGTGATCTGTGATCATTGTATGAAAATGTGATTTTATAATCTGGACCCCAGGAAGACTAGCCATTGTCAAGGGCAATGGCTAATGGGGATCTTAATAAACAAACAAACAAACAAGCACAGTAACCCTCTGTCCCTTCGCCTTTCCTGTCAGCATAGTAAATACTCTCCAAGGCAATTAATAAGTTAAAAAAATCGTAACTTGCTACTGCACCTGCAGTTGCGCTTATGGCCTCTAGGGGGAAGAGTTACTTAGTACTGCTTTAAGTTTAATTGTTAAACACAGGTGTGGATATGCATTGGTAAAGTTATTATTATAGTGTTATGGTTTTTCTACACAATAACATTTTCTACATAGAAATATGTTTTATATATGAAATATCTGTCTATATCAGCTTTTCCCCTGATTCAGTTCAACATAACGATGTAATAACTATTAGAAACAGATTTGGTTATTTGTAGATACTTAACGCTCCTGTTCCTGTTTCCAAGTAATAAACGGGACCAAAATCTTAAACACAGTTGTCATTATTAAGTTCTTCCAGTGCCATATGCTCTTTAAGAACTCATTTGTTTCTGTGCTCCTCAATGATCAAACACTCACACTTTACTGTCTGTTTCAAAAGTGTTTCGAGCACTTTGAAAACTTTGAAAAAGGGCGAAACTCTAAACCTGTTTTCAGCTTTTCCTGTAATAGTTGTCATACATGCATCCGGGTCCACAGGTATTTATTTTCAATATTCCCACATGGTGTGGTCTATGGGGAGGCATCTGACACTGGAGGCAAAGAAAAGGCCCCCCTTCACCTGTACAACGACACTTACTAACAGTTGGTTCAATCGTCTTATAACAGGGGTGAGGGTCATATATGGAAGAGTATTCTCCTTTATTTATGCTTGTACCTTTAACACCAGCTCTGTCTCTCTATACAGTGTTAGTTTCTGAGGCTTTAATCTTGTGGGTTATTAAACTTTCAGTAAAAAGTATCATCTCTGGCGATGTGTGCCAACAAAGGGCCGCATTTGGCCCCCGGGCCGCACTTTGGTTAACCCTGTCACATAATGTATGTACAATCTCCATTGGAGCTGCACATCACAATTGAATCCATTCATTTTTGACTGGTCACAACTGAAAAGACATTTATGGGAATCTTGTAAAAACATCTTGTCTCCATTGAATCTTCTTGTGCCTTTTAGTTCAGACTTCTACAAACAGCAGATTATACAAGACTTTTCCTCCTTATCCACTTTGGAAATGCACATTTATTAAATGTGCTATAGAGAAAAAGTGGATTGGTTTGTCTGTGCCAATTTGATTAGTGGCCACTCTTGGTACTGCAGCAGAAATCCCCTTTAATTAAATATTATGAATAAGAAAGCAGAAAACTCAATAAATCAGGAGTCTTTAAACAAAACCTTACCCCAAATACTGCAGAGTACATTACATGAGTCAAAGTCAAAGTACATGTTTTGAGTTGTTGCCCTCTAGTGGTGACATAAACGTGTGCTCTCTTTCACTGCCACTGGAGTATTGGACAAATCCCTGTCACCAGATGTGCACACAGACTTTAAACAATCATATATAAATCATTCAAAATCAATCCAATGCTGAAACTAAGACCACATTTTACTGATCTTTTCCAAATGCTGTAACTTCACTCCCGGTTCGTCTTACATGGATCTGTTATGCAACTTCTGTGAAGGAGGCCACTTAAGCCCCGCCCACCACTGACAGGAGACGTCCCCTTATTTAAACCGCACACAATTAACCTCTTAACTCCCGCCTGGACCGAGAGGATCTTTTTCCTCACGTCATTACATTTTTCCATCATTTTTTTGTTGGGCATTCAACAACTTTTTTGTAACTTTTTGGTCATTTTTTGGTCAATTTTTTGTAATTTTTTTGTCAATGTTTTCTCACTTTTTTGTCACATTTCCATCACAGTTTTGTTGCTATTTTCACAGCTTTTTTCCAGAAGCTTTTGGATTGGGGTAAAGCCTAACTGGAGAAAATGTGCTCGGTTCAGGCGGGAGTTAAGGGGTTAAAATGAGTTGTTGCAGTTGATTTTTGCTAAATGTTATAATATAGTGGTCACAAAACGTGACGTAAGTAAGTAAACTTTATTTGTATAGCGCCTTTCACAGACACAGAGTCACAAAGCGCTTCACAGTGTTAAAACATAATTATAAAACAGCATGTTCATTGCAATAATTCAAAATTCAGAATTCAGCATTCATTATACAAGTGGTGTCAGTATTACATCAGCCGGACTCAAATGCTTTCTCAAACAGATGGTTTTTAGGTGCTTTTTGAAGGCAGCTGCTGACTCCAATGAGCGCAAGTCAAGAGGAAGTTTATTCCAAAGGCTTTGAAGGAGCGGTCTTTTAAAGTGTGTTCGTAGAACCATCAACAGGTTCTGCCCAGAGGACCTCAGGTTCCGAGACGTATTGTAGGGTTTAAGTAGGTCAGCAATATAAGAGGGAGCCTGACCGTGTAGAGCTCGAAAGGTCAGCACCAAGATTTTAAACTGAACCCGATGTTCAACAGGAAGCCAGTGCAAGGACTGTGTGTTTTTACCATTTAAAGAGGGCGTGTTCTGCTTTTGTCAGTCCCATAGCACCAGTCTATATCTCACTACACTGATGACAAACCTTCTGTTGGTCTGTAAATGCAGTAAATTAGAATAACTGCCTTGTATAAAATGTCTCTCTCAAAATGGCTGTCGTGAATGTCTTGAAATAGGCCTCTGTCTCTTTAAGAACCTCTGAGCCTTTAGACACGCCCCCTCCACACGCTGTCTGTGGCATCAGTGGGGAGGGGGTTCTGCTGAGGAGCAGTGGTTGGTTACTCGGCTGGTGACCAAAGCTCGGAGGCGTCTCCAGGAGGTGGGGGCGTTCCTAGGAGGACTCAGGCAAACCTATCCCTAAAATGGCCGCCGTCAGAGTTTTTACAGATTACTCAGAAACACGTGAATGTGCCAAGGCAACACTTCAGCCATGTTTTTAATGAGGGAGTGACAGAATAACATGATGGAAAGCTTGAAAAAGTTTTGCATAACACCCCCTGTACTGCCCCCTTGTGGGAACTGTTACTTGTGTTTTGAGTTTTGTATATTTTGTCCTCTTGATGCTTCCGTAGTTCAGTGATGTTCCAAGCATTGAAAGCAGTCTCTCTAAACTCCAGTGTTCCAGCCTGTACTTTTCAGTTTGGCTCTACACAAATATCTGTCTGTAAGTATTAAGATGATATTGATGTTAGCTTCCATTAGACACCACATTTAGTAGTTTTAGTAAGTTTCCAATTCGTGATTTCCCAGAATAAATCAGGCGCTAATTTATGATTTTTGAATATTTGAGTGAGTTGAGTGTTTGTTTGCGTGTGAGGCCCTGTCACGAGTGCGTCGCTCCCTGCTTGTTTCTGGGAGTCGTCGGTAGATGTTGATCCATACGTGCTTTTGTCTGGCCAGGGCGAGACGAGGCAATGTGAGAACAGGGAGGAGACGTTCGCCACAGGTGTGATGACGTCACGGAGCCGACACAAAGGTCAACGCCGAGAGCACCGCGAGTCCACGTGAAGTCCGGCCGGAGGGGAAGATCTCCGCCCTCTGCCGGGACAGAGTCTGCTCCGGGACAGAGTCTGCTCCGCCACAGCAGCGTCACACCCGAGAAGGAAACGGAGGAGCAGAGGTGTTGACCTGGTGTAAACTCTGTCACCGGCACAGGGGAGTCATGAGCAACAGCACAGCGACAGTCCAGAAGAACGGCTCCACTCGCTGTTTCGTAGTATCTGCAGGTGTATTATGAAGTATTTGTATCGATCTTGACCCCTTAACTCCCGCCTGAACCGAGCACTTTTTCTCCAGTTTGGCTTTACCCCAATCCAAATGCTTCTGGAAAAAAGGTGGGAAAATAGCAACAAAACTGAGACGAAAACAATGATGGAAATGGGAGAAAAAAGGGACGAAAAATTGATGAAAAAGTGGCAAAAATGTCACAAAAATGTCACAAGAAATTGACAAAAAAATGTTGAAAAAATGACAAAAAATGTGACAAAAAATGTGACAAAAATGTGACAAAAAATAACAAACATTTGATAAAAAATTGACGAAAAAATGACAGAAATGTGACAAAAAATGTGACAAAAAATGTGACAAAAAATGTGACAAAAAATGTGATGAAAATTTGACCAAAAAATGACAAAAATGTGACAAAAAATGACAAAAATTGACGAAAAAATAACAAAAATGTGACAAAAAATGTGACAAAAAAATAACAAACATTTGATAAAAAATTGACGAAAAAATGACAAAAATGTGACAGAAAATAGCAAAAAAGTTACAAAAATGAGTTGAATACCCAACAAAAAAATGATGGAAAAAAAATGTGATGACGTGAGGAAAAAGATCCTCTCGGTTCAGGCGGGGGTTAAGAGGTTAAACACAGAAGGAGCATCAATGACAAATGTAAAACGTGCATAAACCCTTCAGATTTTTGATTGCGTACAGATGAGTTTTGACTGCATTGACAGTTTTGTGATGGTTTGAAAACACATAATCATAAATGAATGTTAGCTGTGAACAAAAACCTGGTAAGTATGAAATCTGCAAACCTGCAACACGCAAACAAGAGGTCTGTTTACACTATGGCCCCTCACCCCCCCCCCCCCCCCCCCCCCACCTGTTTACAGCTTCACTAGTTAGAAATGCCTTTGTTCTGAGCTGGGCTTGTTTACAATAATGTCTTTATTTATATCATCTTTCAAACCAGACTTACATTTGAGCTACAGGAGCAAGAAGAAGCTTCTGAAGAAAGAATATGGAAGATTTTATTGTGTCATCAGAATTTTTTCAGTGAATTTTCTGCTTTCATTTTTTGTTAAAGGTGCACTACACAACTTTTGGAGTGAAAAAAACATCTTAATATTTGTGTACATTGGCACCTTTGCTTTCCCTCACAGTGGCCTTTATGACACTCTAGGAACAGTTGTTTTTATGGGTTCGTACCAGAAACTGGCCTGAAACTACAAGGTCATAAATAAACAAATGTTTTTTTCACTTAAAAATGTGCACAGTGCACCTTTAACACTGACATGGCTGTTTGAATGTGTTTTTCCTCTAATTTCAGACCCTGAATATTCAACACATAATACAAAGTGTTTCAAAATGAAAAATCCACATTGAAAATACACACTGTATTGTTTTTAAATATTTCAAATTCAACAGTCAAAACTCAGAGTGAAAACATTTGCTGTTGAAAAAATTCAAATGGAAAAATCAACCTTAAATATTCAATGTTTAAATTCAGCAGTAGAAATTCAGAGAGTGAAATTTGCAGCGAAAAAATTCACACAGAACATCCCTGACACCAAAGCACTCGATCCAGAATCAAGCCAAATGCTGTAAAGTGCTATATAAATAAACTTTGATTGATTGAAATTCTGGTTCATCAGCAAACAGGGCAAAGGACCAATTGAAATCCTTAGATTTGACTCGTCAACTCCTGTTTCCTCATCTGTAAGTCCCGCCCACTAAGGACACAAACCAATAGGAAACATCCTGCGTCTCAGCTCTCAGTCATCCTGGATTGATTGCTTAGGCCTTAAAGGATCTGTATCCTGCTATTTTAGCCTTTCCAAAGTTAAGTATAGGCATTTATATGATATATTGTACCTCTACCGTTATAAATAGAAGTGTTTCCTGGAGGTATTTTTCAAACCCTGAAGACACAACGCTTCGATTCAGTTAACTCCGCCCCCTCTCTCCGCACATACTTTACCCTAATATAAATAAACAACAATAAGTGACGATGCAGTTTATAAGGGGTTGACATCTGCAACACAGTTTGATAAATGGCTAACACACATGCTAACACACATGCTAACACACACGCTAACACACAAGCTAATTGATTTTTTTTTTTATTTTTTATTTTTTTTTTTGTTTAATAATAATATGCTAACACACAAGCTAACACGCGTTTGGATAAACTCACCGCTCTGGTCCATCGCTGTTTACATTATGGGACTCGCGTTGGTTATAAAAGTGAATCCACTTTGATTCTGGTGAAGGTTCACAAACATCCATCAGTGACAGTCACAGAAAAACAATATTTTGGTGAAAGTCGCTGAATCCCGGAGACAAAGCCTCTTCTTTAGGAAGGTTGAATAGACTCAGTCCTCGTAGCCAAACGCGCTTCTTTTTCTCCGTGACATTATCGTTAGTTAGGATGAAGAACAGGTGTGTCCAGTTATAACGAGCTCCATCTTCAGCTGCAGCGCAAACATGACTGATCTGTTCAGACACTCAGGGGAGGGGTTGTTTTGGCCACAGCTGACCTGGAAGCACCTCGGGCACAGCCTTTTTATTTTTTATTATGTTTTTTTCCCTCTTTTTTTCCCTCTTTGTTTCTCTCTTACGACAGAAATAATGAAAAAGCTGTTTTACAAATTAAAATCAGGCTGTAAGACATTACTTTACAGACGTCGAGCTCTTCCGTTCCGCTGTGACGACACAACTGAGGAATACACTGGGAGAGGCCAAATGCTAACAACATCTTTGGTCGTTTTGCGTGACTGAGCGCACGCACAAAGACCAGACAGGTACGCATCAACTCGTCTAAGCTCAGGCAAGAACAGATCTCAGAATGGAAGAACGGTGGCCTGTTCCTTTAAGGGTGAATTTTTCCATTTGAATTTTTTTCTACTGCAAATTTGACACTCTGAATTCCAACTGTTGAATTGGATGTGTTTAAAAATAATACAGTGAATATTTAAAAGGTGATTTTTTTTCATTTTCAACTGAAAACCCTTGCAAAGTGAGCAGTGAGGATTGACTGAAATTCAGTGGGGAAAAAAATCCAACACATTTCATTTCACAGACATTTAAAATTACACAAAAAATCTTCCATAATAGAAGTGAAACATCCTCAACTCAATCAACCCAGTCCAGTTGACAATATTTGAAAATGCTCAGTATGGACAGTTCCTGGACGAGTGAGAGCCCACACAAGCATTTAGCTGTTCACCTTCCACCCTTCTTGATAATATTCATGCTCCCCCAGTGCATGTTTATTGTTTATCGTATGTAAATTCATATCCGTCTAAGATTTAACTGCATTTAGATGTTTTTCCCAACCTGGTGCAGCCCTGTAGACCAGATACTGCGAATACTGCTCAATTTACTTATTTCAATATCAGAACAGTCACTACTCCTATGAGCAGCATAATGTACACATACTCCCGGCTCCATACTCCATACTAACGACTCCCCCCCCCGTTTCAACAGGTCCATTAACCTTGTCTTTTAAAGCACTAGTACAGGTTACTTAGGTTACTAAACTGCTCACACCATCAACCTGGTTAGGGCAGCTGGGGGGGGGGCACGCTGATGGGGGGCCACATTACACCCTGGCTTTTTTTTTTTTTTTTTTTTTTTTATAATATATTTATTGGATTTTAGTTTACATAAAGCAAAACAAAAATAACATAAAATAACTAAACAAAACCAAAACAGAACATTCCGACTCCATTCAAAGACAAGTGGAAAGCTCGCCGTGTGAGTTCACATGATGCCCCTATGAAGTATAGATGATATGTCCTTGCCGATGTACAACATAAAAGGGTCCCATATTTTGTAAAACACATCGTCTCTACACTGCAATTTGCTGGTTAAATAATCCAAGGACACATATTCAAGTATGGTGCGATGCCATTGGCTTTTGCAGGGGGCTTTGTCTGTAATCCAGTTGAGGAGGATACATTTCCTTGCACAAAATGTAAGCATCCTGTGAAGTTGCCTCCCAAACTTCCCAGTGATAGTGACTTCTGTTACACCAAGTCACATGGTCAGTGGACTCTTTAGTAGAAAGAATGGGGAATATTTTACTAAGTTCACCTTTTATAATATGCCAAAAATGTTGTAATTTTCTGCAGGACCAGTAGCAATGAGTGAGAGTAGCCACTTCGGTTTTACATTTCAGGCATAACGGAGAAAGGTCTGAATTAAATTTATGACGTTGGGAAGGGGAAATGTGAACACGATGTAAGATTTTGAGTTGTAAAGCTTTTACCCGATTACAGACACTTAAAGAATTTGCATTTTTCCATGCACACCCTGGCTTTTTAATGCACCTCACAAAATAAGGCAAACAATCAAAAACCACTTAAACAAGTTAAAGTAATAATGATAATAATTATAAAAACAAATAAATAAGTAGATAAATCACTATTGCAATGGGAATGTGGTAATGGGAATGACAGCAAGAAGAAACAGGATATTTTGGAGAATGCTGTCATCATCATTGTTGTTAAGGTGATGGTGAAAATAGTAAAATACAAGTATGTATATGTGTGTGTGTATATATGTCTATGTATGTATGCACATATATATGTATATTATAAAAAATGTAAGAAATGCAATACTTGAAAGAATGATGTAAATCAATAGGAAGGTGACGGGGTTTTATAAGTAATGACTGATTATGGTGTTTCGCGAATGGGAAAGAAACATGAAAACAATAATAACAATAACAACAAAATTAAATCTGACAATTAAAAAACGTCGAATAATATTAGCTGGTTTAACAGCTGCCAAAAAGATGGTAGTTTGTAGATGGAAGAAAGTGCAACCTCTGACTGTGAGGGAGGGGCTTGGCTCCTATAGAGATATAATTCAGTTGGAGCAAAAACTGAAAATATCACTTGTTGGTCCAATCTACTGCCTACACTGGTTGTGGAATAGAAACTGCATTCGATTTTTTTTTTGTTCCTTTTTCTGCCTGTGTACTATTGTGCATTGTACATAATTGTATGTATCCTGTTGTGAATAGTCTCTACATATTGTACATATTCTCTATGTATATTTTGCTATTTCCGCAGATGTCTTTTGACGGAGGAAATTAGCACTTTGTAATTTGTAATTTCAAATAACATACCAATGCACTTGTGGTTGTATATCCTGGACAGGGTCATTTTTTATTTTATTTTATTTTATTTTATTATTATTCTATTGTTTTTGTCTTTTGTCTTTTTTTCTTTTTTTTTTTCTTTCTCTTTTGCTCTCATTTCCATTTGTTCTGTGTTGATCTTTCCTTAAGGAACTGCCATCAGTGTATCTGTTTTTGGGAATCATTTGATGATTCAACAGATATGAGGCCCATCTTAAAGGAACAGGCCACCGTTTTTACATACTGAGATATGTTCTTACCTCACTTTAGTGGAGTTAATATATCCCCGTCTGGTCTTTGTCCGTGCGCTCACACATACGCAGCCTCTCCCACATGTCACATAGCTCCAAAAAAGCTCACGATAGAAGCTACCAAGCTCTTCCACGTGTTCCCTATTTAAATAAAGTTACGTGAAGTGTTTTCATGCGAAGTATATTTACACAGAAATGTAACATGTCGATTTTATAAGCAGATAAAAAGGGGAACTATATTGTGAGGCGTAATGATACGAGGAGTAAAACGTCCGCGCAGTAACTCCTAAAGGTTATTGACGGAAGTGAGCGGGGGAAGTCTTTAGGAGTTACTGTGCGGACGCTGTGCTCCTGTATCATTACGCCTCACAATATAGTTCCCCTTTTTATCTGCTTATAAAATCGACATGTTACATTTCTGTGTAAATATACTTCGCATGAAAACACTTCACGTAACTTTATTTAAATAGGGAACACGTGGAAGAGCTTGGTAGCTTCTATCGTGAGCTTTTTTGGAGCTATATGACATGTGGGAGAGGCTGCGTATGTGTGAGCGCACGGACAAAGACCAGACGGGGAAATATTAACTCGACTAAAGTGAGGTAAGAGCATATCTCAGTATGTAAAAACGGTGGCCTGTTCCTTTAAGAGGGACTGGGGAATAGAAATGGGGAAAAAATGTGCTATGCCTGTGTACTATACTGGAAAAATTGTAAATTGCAACAATGGCATCGCACCAATAAAAAGTTGATCAAAAAAAAACAAAAAAAAACAATAACAACCATAAGTAATAATGTGTTGTAATGTGTGTTGTAACACTATTTTTATCACTCCTATTGGGGACTGCAGCTGAAAAGTAAAACTAATCTTGAATTCGGGGTCGGCACCTGTAAGCTTTCTTGCTTCGGCCGACTCCCTTTGAGTTTTTCTGTTCTGTGACTAAATAATGTAAATAATGTAAATATAATGACTCAAATAAATCAAATCAATCAACACTGTACAAGCAACTCTACACTGCAAAAGGTATTTAACTAGATCAGTATAAACATCTCAATTTGAGCACAATAATCCAAATTTTAGTTGTTTTGACTGGTTAAGAAGTTGTTGGGCATTTGTCCTGGATTATTTCACTTGTTCTGAGATGTTTCTGACTCGTTTCGATACATTTCGTCCTTATTTCAGGTCATTTTCTTTGCCAATGGGGAAAGAAAATTGTTCTTATCTCATTGGCAATTTTACTTTCTTATTTCAAGCGAGATTTACCCTAGAACTGGTCTGAAATGTCCTCAAACAAGCAAAGCAAACTCGGTCCGATCAGGAAAAGTGTCTAAATGAGTGAAAACCGCTCAAAACAAGAAACATTTCCTCAATTCAAGTCATTGAAATTTGACAAAAAAATGACCAAAAAATGACAAAAATGTGATTAAAAAATGACAAAAATTACAAAAAAATTACAAAAAAAAGACAAAAAAATTACAAAAAATTGACCAAAAAAATTACAAAAATGTGACCAAAAATGACCAAATAATGACCAAAAAATTACTAAAAAAAATACAAAAAAATGACAAAAATTTGATGAAAATTGGACCAAAAAAATGACAAAAATTTGATTAAAAAAATGACGAAAAAATGACAAAAAATGGACAAAAAAATTACAAAAAGTTCTCCTCAAACAAGCAAAGCAAACTCGGTCCGATCAGGAAAAGTGTCTAAATGAGTGAAAACCGCTCAAAACAAGAAACATTTCCTCAATTCAAGTCATTTAAGCCAATGCTTGATATTTACTTTTTGTAGTGAACCCTTACAGGAGGTCAGCACATCAGCCTAATCTTCCCCCTTTAGATCCCTGTCATTCAGTGCAAGTGATTATTCAAACCATTAACGGGTCCAGTGGCGCTCAGTGGGTCCGTGACAGGCGTCGGAGAGGATTCAATTACATATGCCATGAACAAGAAGGCGGCCGTGGAAACTGAAACATGAACTTTGAGAAACCTGAGAGTGGAGGTGTGATGCCGCGCGGATTAGACAAAAAAACCTCACGGGCGTCTCAGAACTCTCACACAAACTCTTCCTCGAACACTATGGACCTGCTATATTTATCACTATGTGTTTTCCTGGGGGTCGCCGCCACAAACTGTAAGTAAAATTACCTGGTATCTTGCGAGCGTTGACGTAGATAAACTTGACACGTGAGGCTGCGACGCGGAGACAATGACTGTTTAGATTAAAGCCCGGATAAGAGCCCGCACATCATCACTTAATGTGGACCCGCAGTTCTATTCAAGTACTTCTGCATGACATAAGTTAGGTATAAGTTAGAGATGTGTTCATAGTCCTGTCGCTCGCTCTGCTTTTCTCAACGCCCTGGGGCTCTGCAGACCACAACTTCCCTCAAAAACACATTTCTATCGACTAACAAAGGCATTCCTAAGTTTACTATTCCTCTTAAAAGTAGTAATTTTGTTTTAAGATTGTACATTCTATATCTTTACAAACCATATTTTTAATGGCAATAAAACCTATTCTGATTTTTTTTATACAAAGATTCCCAAAGAACATGGACAAACTTACATTTCCTATGTTATATCTAGCAAAACAAGGATTGACATGGAAGTAAAGTTTATTTGCATAGCTTTTCACAGAACAAAAATCACAAAGCGCTGCACAGAACAACAACAGAAGCAACAACATAAAACAGACGAAAGCAAAAACTCCTAAATGAAAGCTCAAAACTCCTAAATGAAAGCTCAAAACTCCTAAATGAAAGCCCAAAACTCCTAAATGAAAGCTCAAAACTCCTAAATGAAAGCAAAAACTCCTAAATGAAAGCTCAAAACTCCTAAATGAAAGCTCAAAACTCCTAAATGAAAGCAAAAACTCCTAAATGAAAGCTCAAAACTCCTAAATGAAAGCCCAAAACTCCTAAATGAAAGCTCAAAACTCCTAAATGAAAGCTCAAAACTCCTAAATGAAAGCTCAAAACTCCTAAATGAAAGCTCAAAACTCCTAAATGAAAGCTCAAAGCTCCTAAATGAAAGCTCTCAGAAGGACCGGGACGAGCCAGATCTCCCCCGGACCAAAGGGGGGACCCGGAGTTCCCTGAGTTCCAGGGGCACAACAACAAAAACGACGTCAGCACTAAAGTTTTAAAGTCAATGTGAAAATTTGACTGGAAGCCAGTTCAGACTCAAAAGCATGGGGGTAATGTGAGCTGTTCTGGGAGCGCCTGTCAGAAGTCTCGCACACTGCAAAAAGTATTTAACTAGATCAGTATAAACATCTCAATTTGAGCACAATAATCCAAATTTTAGTTGTTTTGACTGGTTAAGAAGTTGTTGCATTTGTCCCAGATTATTTCACTTGTTCTGAGATGTTTCTGACTTGTTTCGATACATTTCGTCCTTATTTCAGGTCATTTTCTTTGCCAATGGGGAAAGAACATTGGTCTTATCTCATTGGCAATTTTACTTTCTTATTTCAAGCGAGATTTACCCTAGAACTGGTCTGAAATGTCCTCAAACAAGCAAAGCAAACTCGGTCCGATCAGGAAAAGTGTCTAAATGAGTGAAAACCGCTCAAAACAAGAAACATTTCCTCAATTCAAGTCATTGAAATTTGACCAAAAAATGACCAAAAAAAATTAAAAAAATTTGACCAAAAAAATTAAAAAAAATGTGACCAAAAATGACCAAATAATGACAAAAAAAATGACAAAAAAATGACAAAAAATTTATGAAAATTTGACCAAAAAAATGACAAAAATTTGATTAAAAAAATGACGAAAAAACGACAAAAAATTGACAAAAAAATTACAAAAAGTTCTCCTCAAACAAGCAAAGTAAACTGGGTCCGATCAGGAAAAGTGTCTAAATGAGTGAAAACCGCTCAAAACAAGATACATTTCCTCAATTCAAGTCATTTAAGCCAATGCTTGATATTTACTTTTTGTAGTGCAGCAGCGTTTTGTACAATCCCAAGTCTGTTCAAAAGCTGTGGCAACAAAACAGAATCACAATAATCGATACGAGACGAGATGAAAGCGCGGATGATTCTGACATTTTCCGCCCTTTAGAGATTTGTCTCAGATGATAAAAGCAGCCGATGGGAGAAAGACTGATCAAACACCAGGTTTCTGAGGCTGGTTTTCACAGACGAGCCCAGAACGGTTTGATCAGGGGGATCGTTTTTTCAGGAGCAATGATCAGAGTCTCCGTTTTATTCGAATGCATAGGAAGGTTGTTCGAAGACATGGTAAAAAAAAAGACCAGGTAAAAAACTCATTGAGATTAATAATCTCTTTTGCAAGAGTGACCTGGCTGAGAGGCAGCAACACATCATAAAACAGTTACATCAAATATAATACAAAATATAAAATACATCTTAGGTAAAACAACAGCAGCCATCACGGCTTTGTACACATGTTTTCAGTTTAGATTTAAAAGAGTTAAGAGAGACCAGCTCACGAAAACTCAGCTCATTTTGCAGTTGATTCCAGATCAGAAGGAGCACAATATTTAAAAGCCTTTTTTCCCCATGTCAGTCCTTACATTAGGAACTGAAAGGAGGATTCGATCCTGTGAACGAAAGGCTGTAACCGGTGCTTTTTGATGCAAGATACACATTCCAAGAACAAAGATGAAAAAAAAGTGAGACTCTGAGTCACTGAAGGAGCAAAACTGAATATGTGTGTTTGATTTGTGGCGTCTTAAGACTCTGTCCAAACCAAATCTCTCCCAAGGGCGACAAATAAAGTCAAGTCGCTTCATCTACAAAGAAACTGCACATATTCAAAATAGGGCTGCACAATATATCGCGAAAAATATCGTATCGCGATATTAGCTGATGCAATATCCGTATCGCGAGAATCCACAATATATCGCAACATCAACATAGCCTTCATTTGACTGAGATCGACCCATTTTTTTTTGCAAACTCAAACTCCTGCATTGAAGTCATGTGTAAATGTTCAGTTTTAGTTTAACATTTAATGATAATAAAAATAATAATAATAATACTAATAATAATGCATCGGTTTTATATAGCGCTTTTCTGGACACTCAAAGACGCTTTACATTGCATTATTCATTCACTCCATACCCAGTGGTGGTAAGCTACTATTGTAGCCACAGCTGCCCTGGGGTAGACTGACGGAAGCGAGGCAACCAGTCTGCGCCATCGGCCCCTCCGACCACCACCAACCACTCACTCACTTCCTGGTGTTACTAAACGACGATTTACTAGCTTTGTTAAATTCTACCCTGGTTTTGGTCCTGATTGGGTGTTTTTTAAGTCTTCTTTTGACACAATTTGCTAAAAAAGAAAAAAAAGGAACATACTGTGTTTGGTGAAATATCGCAATAATATCGTTATCGCGATATTGCACAGCCGTATCGCATATCGCAAGTCACTTCAATATCGTGCAGCCCTAATTCAAAACCACAAATCAACTGACCAAAAGGCAATAAGCAGTGTTTCTAAGAGGGAAGTCTCTGCAGGCACATGTTAAAGTTCTCCAGAAAAGAAGGAACAAAGCACCGACTCAGGAATCAGACGCTGGGCGAGTGTGTTCACGGTTGTGCTTGCAGCAGATTGACTTCCCTCAAAAGTCTTCAGGCACCGTTCGCAGCAGCTCACCTACAAAGCGCTGAGAACCTACAAAGACATTAACCTCAAGATTCTCACAAAGTGCTTGGTCACAATCATAATCTGAGCCCTCGAAAACAAAACATGAGCGCACACAATGATACCACAATAAGTGATTGTGGCCAACACCCATCTTTGTACCTTATGTAAAGGTTAAAACGTTAAGGGAGAGATTCCCTTCACACCTGACACTGCCGTGAACACATGAGACACTTCTCAGACACTTCTCAGACACTTCTCAGAAACTTCCCAAAACGTCGGATTTTTACACGACCCAATATTCCTCAATGTTCAGTGTGTGCCGTCAATAACGCACAAAGCAAGAGACAATGGAGCTGAAATAGAAGATCAAACTTTTCTTTTTTTCCCCCATTCTTTTATGCAGTTTAACTGAGTCTTAGACGTTACCAAAGCAATTTGTTTTTTCTTCAAATTGTGTCAAGATAAGACTTAAAAAGTACTAAATTAGAACCAAAACAAGCCGAACATGGAACTAATGAGGAAAATCCTGTCTGACACAGATTGTACTTTAGGTAAAATTTCATGTTATGTTTGATATATAGATATCATGACAAAAGCACACCCAGTCTGTGCCTGCATTATAATGTTACCATTTAGTGTTTGTCACATATCATTTCTGCTAATTATAGCTTGTTGCTGCCCCAAGGCCGTGCATGACATCCGGATCATAATTTGGGCTTGGCCACTTTAGCTGAAATAACATCACGGACGCCTTGAAATTTGATCAAATCTTGTCCGTTTACAGTTTCTCACAACGTTTAAAGGGGCTAGATGCAAGTTAGTCATTTTATACTCACTGCTGCCGCCTCTGGTCTAATGCGTAACTGCAGCTTCTATATGAAGCTCATGCATGACGGCGCTTCAGACCCGAAGTTACACCTTTCTGAGTGACAGGATTTTAGAGGCAGTTGTGGTGAACAGGTCTGAGCTCATTCTACACATTAAGACATGGCTGAAACATGTGGGGGGAGGAAAATACTTAGTTTTAACCTTTTTAAACTCTGTATAGTCCCTTTAAGTTAACGTCAAATGACGTCAATCAAACTCGCAATCTGTTTGTGTACAAATCTTTTCCAAAACGTCTATGGGAAGGCTACGGAAACACTGGTAGCTCAATAATATTCAGCCTTCTAACTTAAAACGAAACAACTGACTTACTTTATCAAATGAATGTGTTGTTTTTGACCTAAAACATGCAGAATAAAGGTGGGCCAAGACAGAAATCTGATGAGATGAGACGATACACATAATCGTTAAACCATCCTGTGTGCAGCTAATGTCAATAAGAAACAGGAGTGTAATTGTTGTTATCAGTCTAAAAGTTTGACATACAAACAAACCCATGTGAGATAATAACTCTTACTGAACATTTAAACAAAACGAGAACCAACGATCTTTCTTTTCTGAAGTGCAAACGCCACATAAACCTTGGCTGGTATATTTTATGGTTGCAGACGAGTTCAAACTCCTCCACACAGGGGACAAAACATCCCGTCCCACAATGAGCTCAAACCCAGCCACGTACTTCTGATCAAGTGCTAAGATGTGCAGATGAGTCCCCTGGGCGCTGTATCGCCATCCCGCACCGCTCCCTACGGGGACATTACAGTTCACCGCCACCGTTATGTAAACACGCTCGGAAAGTGTGTTGATCCGCTCCTGTATTGTAGGTCAAAGCAAACATGCCAAACGTATCGAAAACGAATCTGAAGCGAACACTCCCTGGGTGAGGCGGCGTGCATGTGTGTCACAGAGCTATAGCATGTAAACAAATACTGCGGCGGCTGAGAAAGTATGTTAACGCAACTTATACCCTGTGTTGCAGGTACTGACCCAGATGGAGGTCGTGTCATTGGAGGATATGTCCCTGCTCCGTATACCAGTAACAAGTACTTAGTTTCTATACAGACGACGTCACGCCAGCACATCTGCGGGGGCTCGCTCATAACCACGTACTGGGTCCTCACAGCAGCGCACTGTAACATAGGGTAAGCAACGTTCACTGTCAAAAGGTTCTGCACCTGCCTTTTCTCTTGTGGTAGAGAAGAGAGTAAACTATCAAAGCTGTCCTGTGTTGTCTAGTCTGTGTTGTATTATTTCATTTTTTTTTTTCATTTTATTTATTTATTTCATTCAAAAGTGATGTTCACAATCACAATAAAACCGCCAACACAGTATGAATGAAACGGAGCAGAGGAGAAGAACAAGTCTTATAATATCTGCCCCTTTTGGTACTTCACACTTTACACTTCACATTGTCGTGGTATGTCTACATACATATATTTACAGTCTTATGTATATACATATGTATATTTACAGTATTAACAGATGTTTTTATATTCTATATTCAGTTTTTTCAATATATAAACTACAGAACCTTCGTATTCTTGAATGTTTACAAAAGGTCAAAAAGAAACAAACCGTCGTTTTCATGCTTGTTCAAATCAAATATCCCACATTATTCATGTCCAAATACTTCATACTGTTTTAACATTGTAGCTTTTATGTGTATTTTAAACTCCAGGAGAGTTTCTGACTGTTTCACTTCTTTCTGGAGTTTATTCCATAAACTGATTCCTGTCACTGTAACAGTTCGTTCCTTTGCTTTAGAATTGAACCTGGGTTTGTTAAAGACGTTCCTTTCAGATTATTCTGACTTTCTCTTTTCTCAAACATTTCTTGGATGTTCACTGGATATATTTTTCTATTTACTTTATACAAAACCTGGAGGATATTATAGTCGACTATATCCTCAAATTTTAGAAAATTACATTTAATAAAAAGTGGATTCGATGGATCTCTATATCTAACATCATGTATTGTTTTCAGAGCCCGTTTTTGTAGAATGAACAGCAGCTGTATATGCGTTTATAAACCATTTTGTGAACTGACCCTTCACAAAAACCTTGCCCCCTTCCCAAATATTAGCTAGCTCTGTCAGGAAGTGGAGGGTGAATTGCATGTTAGTGAAATAGATAACAAAGGGGACACTACAACTATCATGGCTGAAGCACTGGCCTTGTGTGAAATCGGGAAACAAAATCCTTGGAGCTGTCGTTAAAGGAACAGGCCACCGTTTTTCCACACTGAGATATGTTCTTACCTGAGCTGTGACGAGTTCTTTAGGACCTGTCTGATCTTCAGTCACGTAAACACAGCGCAGACGGCGTTAGCATTTAGCCTCTCCCTCTCTCCTCTATAGCTCCAAAACAGGTCAAGATAGAAGCTACCAAGCTCTTCCACGTTTTCCCTATTTAAATATGGTTACGTGAAGTGTTCCACTACAAAGTATAATTACACACAATTAAACAATGTGGATTTTCTAAGCGGATAAAAGGGGGAACTATATTGTAAGTAAATCCGGCCCTTCAGCACAGAACCTCTGGCCCTTAAGATGATTTTGAGAAACATTATCACACAAATCAGAGAGTACTTTTAACATTATTAGAGTTAAATGGGAGAAAAAAAAAGGTAGAAATACTGTCAGTCCACCCAATGAGGTCATATATTATGTACAACACTAGTGCATTGGAAAAAGAATAATGGTTTAAGGAAGAAATTACATGAATCTACTTGAAATAAGACATTAAATCTAAGGATTGAGTTGATTTGGTCTGGACTTAGATGAGATAAAACCTCTAGTCGTTGTTATTCTCTTAATTCAGATAATTTTGTGTCATTTGAAGTGAAAAACAACTGTCTGATTTGAAGTGGGTTTTATTCTTGGTCCATTGGCGCTACAGCATTGAGGGGGGACTATATTGTAAGGCGTAATAATACCAGGAGTAGTTTGGCATCCGCGCAGTAAAGTGAAGATTACACCGCGGATTTCGAACTATTGTTTAATTGTGTGTAATTATACTTTGTAGTGGAACACTTCACGTAACCATATTTAAATAGGGAAAACGTGGAAGAGCTTGGTAGCTTCTATCTTGACCTGTTTTGGAGCTATAGAGGAGAGAGGGAGAGGCTAAATGCTAACGCCGTCTGCGCTGTGTTTACGTGACTGAAGATCAGACAGGTCCTAAAGAACTCGTCACAGCTCAGGTAAGAACATATCTCAGTATGGAAAAACCGTGGCCTGTTCCTTTAAATGCTGCTGGTAATCGCGTGGACTAGTCGTGCTCTTGCTCCACTGGGTAAGTTCTCTTCTTATGTAAATCTATTGAAAAAACATGAGCGTCGCTGCTTGCTGAACCTACAGGATCCAAAGCAGCTCCTTGCTAATGGCTTCAGTGGCTCTGTCTCCCCCGCCGGAGCTGTGGTTCTTCTTCAGCGAGGCACAATTTTAGTCATGATTTACTAAACACTTTCTGAAGCATTTGAAGAGTAAACGGGTCAGGCGTTCCAGCAACAACAGCTCACGAAACTCTTGGCGGATGGTGAACGAGTCTCGCCTTGGCTTCAAAGTTCGAAGGCATTCCTCCTTTTTTTGGCGCCATTGCTTTCTATGGAAGGCAAATGTAATAGGTGATACCGGATGCTATTTGGTATGACTGGACTGCGACTGTTTTGGGGAGGGGGGTTTGCGAAAGGTCAACTGTGAACCCAGAAGTATTTGCTGGAAGTTGCTGTTGTCCCTGTAAAAAGTCTGGATTCCTAAACATTCATGCCATGATTTTCATTTCAGTTTGATCCTGTGCATTTACTGTCGTTCTATTGCTCTTAAGGCGAGACACTGCAGGTGAATAGGGAAAAAATGTATATTTACAGATATCAATTTGAAACTGTTGCTGTCGATCACTGGCATAAATGTGAGAAAAAATACATGGCAAGTTTTCTGTCATTTTATCTTTTCATATAAGAACAAGGTGTTTTATGCCTAAAAATGCCCCAAATTTCCCGTCTTTTCGGTGACGAAATAATGGACAGAGCTACATTCAAATGTATGGTTTCATTTTGTTGATAAATGAGTTGCCAAGACTTTTTCAGAGGGGATTTAGGATTTCTTGTTTAGTTTTAAAATAAGCTGTTTTTTAGTGGAAAAATGTGTAAAAATGTAATTTTCGCCTTATTTTTTGACATTCAAACCTCAATAAATGGGGCTTAAGGGATTAAATAATAAAAAATCCCTCTGAAAAAATCTTCCAAATCTTGTTCAGTCCAAGGCTGGAAAATGTGAAGTCTTTAGGTCCGACTGACGTGGACATAGTGTCGCCACAATGACAGAAACATGTGTTTGGAGAATAAGGCCCTTGAAATTGTGTTCTCCCATATAAGTCTATGGGGGAACATTGAATCAGCGCAATATTTAAACATGTTATTGTGAAGATTAGGCATATTTTCTGTTTCCGGGTGAAAGCTTATATGTTCAGAGACAGATTTGGCCCAAAACCTGAAAACTAAAAAAATTTAGTTTTGCCTGTAGTGTCTCCCCTTAAGTGAGAACCTGAACTTACTTACTTCGGTCACACTTTACATTACGGGCCGGTAAGTCCATGGTACTTACAGTGGTAATTACTAGTAATGACAGTGGTACTTATTGTGGCACTAAAAATGCTAATTACTAGTAATTGGGGTCAGGGTTAGGGAGTCACAGAGTTACCACTCTTAGTAAGAAGGTTGTACTTCTATTTACTACGGTACTTACTGGTAATTCAAGGATACTACAGCAGCAGTTCATAGTTAGTAAATGAGGTACTTCTCCAAATAGAATTAGGGAAAACAAGAAGCACAACCTTCATTACTAAGACTTACCACTGTTTCTAGAAGTACATACCTTGTAATTCTCACTATAGTATCCTTTAAGTACCACCATAAGTACCTAGAATTTCCACTGTAAATACCACCATTGGCACCACTGTAAGTACCACAATAAGTAACTAGAAGTACCACTATTATTACTAGTATTTACCACTGTAAGTACCACCATAAGTATCTAGAATTACCACTGTAAGTACCACCATAAGTATCTAGAATTACCACTGTAAGTACCAAGGACTTACCGGCCCATAATGTTAAGTGTTACCCTTACTTCTTCTTAAAGTTCCCACTTAACTGTGATTGGATGAATCCACCTGTCACTCACTTAGAGCATCCCAATACTCCCCAACAGGAGTGAGAGGTGGGAAAACATTTGAGACTTAAAACAGAGCTGCACTGAGTCATGATGGCGAGTCTGCGGTTTAAACAGTTTAAATCTGTTTCCCTTCCTCTGCCACGATGCAACAATGGGATTAAATGGATACAGGCCCTTCAAGAGTCGTCTAAAGAGGGAGGACAAAAGAAGCCACCGAAGACGCCTGGACCATAGCTTTAGATCAGGGGTGCCCAAAGTGGGGCCCGCGGGCCAAATTTGGCCCATCGAAACAATTCTGTTGGCCCGCCAGAGAGTGACCTACTTTTGCGCTGCATCTGGTTAACTCTCTTCCATTCATTCTCAATGGTAAATTTGGATGCAGTACACTTTTTGACCACCAGCGTCAAATTGGGGGCGCTGTTTCACTCCTTTCGCAAAGTTAAGGAAACTGTTGTGGTGTCTTGGTGTTTATCAATGCGTTGTAGCATCAACTTTCACAGTTTTCCAACTTTTATTGCAAAGGTCGTTACATCGACAACAGTATATGTTAAAAATTGACTTATGAAAGAATTGATGCTGAACTGACACTTTCAAAATAATCTAATGTGTCATTTTCTTTGAGTTAACGAATGAGGTGCTGTAGGTGCTGTAGATACAGGTTTTTTGTTTTTTTTGCACTAAATTGCTACAATGGTTGATTTTCTTTTACTAACATTATGCTTTTGCCATTGTTACCATTTGTTTTGATACAGCATGTTATTTGCATAGATTGAATCAAATGCAAATGTCGGCTATCGAAAAAATAAAAAGTAAATAAATAATAATAAAGTAACTTTATAATTTGCAGTTATATGTGTTTTTCGTGCTTGTCATCGAGGTGTTTGGCCCGCGACTCACAGGCACTTTTTCATTTTGGCCCTCGGAGACAAAAAGTTTGGGCGCCCCTGCTTTAGATCCACTGACTTATAGACGTGAGAACGTTATTGGCGTCGTGCGGTTGGCCTCAGTGCCCCCAATCTGACTCCGCTTTTTGTACAAACGTAAACACAATCTGTGCAAGAGATCCGCCATTCCCGAGCCACATCGTCGTCAATTTCCCAGATATCGACACATAATAAAGATACGATTACACGCAACAATGGGAAAACGTGAAACTGATGCTGAGAGAGTCACATCTGCCAAACAATGAGGCTGATGAGGAGGGCGAGGAAGATTCAAATCTCAAGGGTGAGGCCCATATATCAAAGTCCAATCAGACCAACGCTGCAGCTCTCCTAGTCGCCACAGCGGACCCTCTTTCATCGTGTCTTTTGGGCAAATTTAGTTTTACCCATTGGGACGTTTGCCCTCAGCTGGCAAGGCAAGTTTATTTAAAGATCTCCATTCATACACCCATGTTATAATACAATTAAAGCCCTGCGTCTGATTCAGTGCAGATAACACCCAGATTGTGTTTCCCAGAGATTGAAAGAGTGGATCTCCCTCCTTCATTAAAGATGTGAGAGGTGTTACCTGACCCCGCTGTGACCTTAGCCCTGACCTCGAGCAGCAAACCTGACCAATGCCATCCATAATTCAGAGACCAGTGCCCTGTGCACACTCATCTTATGTCACAGTTATGTGGGTGAATCTTGGCATGGAACACCCAAAACCAGCACGATTATTCAACTGTAACTTCACACTGAGAACGGTCCTTCCAGGAACAAGTCCACCCGTTTCCATCAAGTGGATGATCCATTGTTAAAGCAGACCTTAGGTTACCAGAGAGGAAAGATACATTGCTATTAAGTGAAAATGTCTACAGTATAATGTTGAATGTAGAGAGCAAAATAAACTACACTGAGTCCTGTTATGAATGATATATTTTGGATTATAGAGCTATTTTATAAAACAGCTACAAACATGCTCTAAACTGCACTTGTCTGCTCGCAATTGCTCCTGGTGTAAAACTAGCACTAATGACAAAATACTATTTTTTCAAAACAACTCTATTCCATTGCTGATACTAGGACCTGAACAGTATTTTCTATAGCAAATACTTCAGCAAGTACTTTCACTTAAGCAAAAATGTTACAGAGCAGCTGGATTGTTCTGTTCTGTCGCATACGGACATAGATCTGTAGGCACTAGACATGTCCCTCTTTGTGGTGCTTTTCCAGGAAAGAAGAGATGCTTGTGGTGGCTGGAGACTTCACACTGAACATGTATGAAGGCACGGAGCAGGAGTTCTTTCCCCAGTTTGTGATTCCTCATCCTGGCCACAGCAGTTCCACCAAGATCCATGACATTATGCTCATAAAGGTATTTCACATTTGTACATGAAGCCATGTTTTTATTTGCCTGAGGAAGCAATTTAAATCAACCTTCTAAAAATATTTGATGGTGTTCGGGAACGTCTTTATTAGACTTTCAGCCTCATCCTCCAGTCGATGTGCGATGTCCCCTTAGCTCTTTCTACATGAAACCAGTCCCAGGTTACCTAAGGCAGACAGACAAAGAGGCCTCTCCTCCTGAAAGAGATCTGTTCATGTGAACGAGCTGGTGACATGAATGTTACATCATTTCCAAAGTTACGGAGGTTTCCATTCCCTCCTCAAGTTGTACCTGTTATGTCCTTGGGCAAGACACATAACTCTGCCTGTATGAACAGTCTCAGAGGGACAGTAGCGGTGGTGGTCAAACAGCCCTCAGGCAGCTGTGGCTACAGTTTCTGACCAGATGCTGGTCAGTGTCAACAGTGTGACTGAAGAGGGAACAAAAAGTATTTTCATTTTGAAAAGCCTCCAGCCACAGTTAGGTTGTGCATGAGGCTTCTTTACTTCTGTCTTGGAAAAACTGCTAATGCTGACATTGCTTGGAGCTGTAACTTGTTTCACTTTAAAGGAACAGGCCACCGTTTTTACAGACTGAGATATGTTCTTAGCTCACTTTAGCCGAGTTAATATATCCCCGTCTGGTCTTTGTCCGTGCGCTCACACATACGCAGCCTCTCCCACATGTCACATAGCTCCGAAAAAGCTCACGATAGAAGCTACCAAGCTCTTCCACGTGTTCCCTATTTAAATAAAGTTACGTGAAGTGTTTTCATGCGAAGTATATTTACCCAGAAATGTAGCATGTCTTTATTTATAAACTTTATTTAAATAGGGAACACGTGGAAGAGCTTGGTAGCTTCTATCGTGAGCTTTTTTGGAGCTATGTGACATGTGGGAGAGGCTGCGTATGTGTGAGCGCACGGACAAAGACCAGACGGGGATATATTAACTCGACTAAAGTGAGGTAAGAGCATATCTCAGTGTGTAAAAACGGTGGCCTATTCCTTTAACTACACACAGTTTTGAAGGTCTGGCAATGATATAAACAATAGCCTAGTAGTGAAGGGCTGCAAGCTGTGACACAGTTACTGGACACTGTGTCTTTGAATCATGAGTTGTGCTTGGACAGTGTCTCGCCCCCCCCCTGTATGTGTCCTGCCTGTGGGTCACAATGAAAGTGTCAAATGAGTTTTACTGGTGTCCTTCTCAGCTCCAGGTGCCGGTGTATCTGAACGACTACATTTCGATCATCATCATGCCGCGGCAGGATGCCGAGAAAGACGTGGGGACCATGTGCCGCGTGACGGGATGGGGCCACACAGATCCAACCAGGAACTCTGCCCCTGTCGTCCCACACACCGTCAAACTGCCCATCTTCTCCACGGAAATGTGCAACAGCAGCAGCTCTTACAACGGGGCCATCACGGACCACATGATGTGCGCCGGCTACATCGGAGGAGGAAAAGACTCCTGTCAGGTCAGTATCTGGACACTTGTTATGTTCTCGGCCTCTCATTGTTTGAGTCGCAGACAAAAGCTCTGCAAAAGCAAATATTCAAAAAACAATTATGGGAAAAATCATCAATCAAAGTCACGCTGATGGGCAAAGGCAGTGATGTCCTTGCAGAACCTCGAGGAACTTAACAATCCCTTTGGCTTTGGGAGAGACTATTCCTCTATAGAGCAGGTCTTCTCTATGGCAAATACTTTTATAACCTTATATACACTGTTATCTTTCTTTTAGACTCGTAATACAATTTTCTTTACAAAAAGTCTATGGGAAAAATGACAGGGTCAATTCAGAACTTCCAGAAGCAGAGCAGGAGACAGAGTGGGTCTGTCCTGCTGTAGATAAAGACATGAGCCGTGGAGCGAGTTTCTTTACTGCGAGATCACTCCTGCTGAATTCATCCATCAGTGATCCTGAGACACAATTCTTTGTGTGAACCCCAATTTAAGTTGTTTTTATCTTTATCTCCTAGGTTTACTGTTATTAGGAGATTGACTGAACAGAGCTCCATAAACTGAGTGCTGGGCCTTTAACTAACGGCATTTTGCCTGTTGTTAATCTCCAATAGTTTGCAGATTTTCTCTGGTGATTATGAATGGAGCTGAGTAATGAACCTCGTCACTGACATTAATCAGGTTTAGCTCTATTAGGTACTTTCATTTTTGTCTTCAAATCTTAATTAGCTTCTTCTTTTGTTGTTGTAAAGCTAATACAGTCGGGCCTAACCTGATGATTAATGTATCAATAACCCGGCACCTGACCCGCTCGGTTCATTTGTCCAGAGACCAAACAGAGTCAGCAGAGGTTCATAAATCACGACGGTGCAATCCCACACCGCAGGGCTTCATTTGGTAAATCTGCCGTCGCGCACAAAGGTCTGAAGCTGTGGAATCATTACTCACAGAACTGAAGAGCATATCTGTGTTTCCAACGCACTTCTAGGGTAAAGCCTCGGCTGTAAACAAACCAAAGCTGTGCACATTTGTAAAGAAAGTCTGTGTGAGCGAAGGTGTTGGTGACTGCGCTGTGTGACTGAAAAGACTTTATATACATTTTTGTATCGCTGTACTGCATTACGTACTATTGTAAACTGTGTGGAAAGGCCCACATAGGCACAGGGTTAGTGCTAGATCGTCTGCTCCGGAGGGACGGTCTGCTGTGAGTTTGTATATGAGTTGGTTTGTCTAAAAATACAAATAATCCTAATCCTTAAAGTTAACCCCTTAACTCCCGCCTGAACCGAGCACATTTTCTCCAGTTTGGCTTTACCCCAATCCAAAAGCTTCTGGAAAAAAGCTGTGAAAATAGCAATAAAACAACGATGGAAATGTGACAAAAAAGTGAGAAAACATTGACAAAAAAGGGACGAAAAAATGGCAAAAATGTCACAAAAATGTCACAAGAAATTGACAAAAAAATTGACAAAAAAATGTCAAAAATGTGACAGAAATGTTAGAAAAAAATTACGAAACAATGACAAAAATGTGACAAAAAATGACAAAAAATTTTACAAAAATGTGACCAAAAAAATGATTAAAGATTGACGAAAAAATTTGCCGAAAAAATGACAAAAATGTGATAAAAAATTACAAAAAAAACACCCAACAAATAAAATGTTTGCATTGTCCCTGATAGATAAATAAATACATATACAAATACATAAATGAATAAATTATCAATATTGAGATGTTTTTGGACTGTTTTTGGGGATTAGTGTCCTCGTCTCACAGCAGGGTATTGGGTCTGTGTCAGC
This sequence comes from Gobius niger, assembly GCF_951799975.1. Classification (NCBI taxonomy): domain Eukaryota; kingdom Metazoa; phylum Chordata; class Actinopteri; order Gobiiformes; family Gobiidae; genus Gobius; species Gobius niger. The sequence goes on along the minus strand of NC_136857.1, from coordinate 856,384 downwards.
GTATGCAGGGCGGGACTGGGACTGAAAAACAGCCTGGACTCTGGTCAGCCTGGTCCAAACTAGCGTAAATGTGACACTTCCACAAAGACATATGTGAAACTCTTACCACTCGCCATCACCGAGAGCATTTTCTCCAGCTTTACCCAAATCTAAAGGCTTCTTGACTGGAGAGCAACACTGAAACGCCTCATTTGAAAGATAAAATCTAGAAAAGTGACGGCAACATTTTTGTCACGTTGTCGCTGCATTTTTGTCATGTTTTAGTTGCTTTTTGCTGCTTTTTCATCACTTTTTTGTGGCTTTTCCGTCACTTTTTCGTTGTGTTTTCGTCTCGTATTTTTCGTTTCATTGCTTTGTCGTCATTTTTTCGTCACATTTTGTTGTGTTTTTGTTGCTTTTCCAGCACATTTTTGTTTTTTTCTTATATGCTTTTAGATTTGGGTAAAGCTCGGTTTCGCCCAGGATAAGGGTGAGGTAAAGTGAGAGGCGGGACCGGTGGCCCTGGAGCCAGTGGCCCTTCTGTGCTCTTCCAGGATGGACATATGGCCAGTCTGCCCCTGAGCCTATGTTTCCGCCAGTTTGCCACCAAAAACATGTACAAAAGGTCCCCCTCTCGGGCGGAGGTTTTAGAAAACTCATTGGGCGAATCCTGATCAATTCAGGAAAATAAATTCTATTTTTACATAAAACTACAGAGAAGTAATGAACTAGTGTTGACATGAATCTAATGGGCGACTTTTGTGAGACCAGTTTGTATGATGTGTATGTCGATAATATCGCGATAAACAATATTATCGACTCTACTGTTCTACTCTTTATTCTAGAAGAGCTTAATCTGTGACACTTTACACTCCCTTGATACATTGTACCTCATTAAAGTGATCGTCTGGAAGTCTAAATGCATTACAAATGCTATAAAAAGTGCAAAATCTACCACCTCGTCTTCCATTTTGATATAAAGTAAGTCATAGATATATTTTATTTTTTAGTAAAGTCCCTCCTTCCCGGATCGCAGACACTAATCTGAGTCTGGTATCCTCCCGTGTTGACCAATGAGACAGCCTGTCAGGGCCAATCAGGAGAGAGGGGGGAGGAGCTTGATCGTTTACTCTTTAAAAATCTGTTCCTGCTCCTCTTTTTGCAAACAGAGAAGGTCAAAGAGGGGAGGAAATTGATTGTTACTTTCGCACGGGTTCCTCCTCCCCCTCCTCCTCCCCCTCCTCCTCCTCCTCCTCCTCCTCCTCCTCCTCCTCCTCCTCCTCCTCCTCCTCCTCCTCCTCCTTGTAACCGTACACGTGTGTGTTCCAGGGGGACTCGGGGGGTCCGCTGGTGTGCGACGGCCTGCTGTACGGCATCGTGTCCTGGGGCAGCGGCTGTGCGGAGCCTCAGTATCCCGGCGTCTACACGGTGGTGTCCAAGTATCGCCAGTGGATCGACAACACCATCAACAGCTTTCACAGGAGGTGTGAATAACTTTAGGATCCGACAGACACAAACTTAATATATCCTTATCCTCGCCCTGTTCTCTGTGCACATTCATGTCATGTCAGTGTGTTGTGTTTTCAAGCATCAGCTCTGGGGTTCATCTGTTTAGAGCATTTCCATAACCAGCAATAACAACACTGACCTTTTCATAACTTAAAAAACTAGGTGCCATGAAACTGTGTGCTAGTAAGTGTTGTTGAAATGCTGTAAGCAAATACACATGTTAATAGGTAGGAGAATGGTATAACTTATTCCTATATGCAACATTACTCTCTATAACATATATACCTATAACATATTACCATAGTGTTGGATAGAGGTGTGTTAGTTGACCTGTATTAAGTGGTTATGGGAGCCTAAGAAATATTATACAGCAAATTGCACAAATGTTTTAAATCTGTCTTATATAATCACTTTAAAACAACTACCGTAAATTCCGGACTGTGAGAAGAACTTCCATCATATTAGTCTTTAAAAGTGTTCAGTGGAGACAGAGCTCGACCCTCCATTATGTTTCAGTGGTGAGAGAATCAAACACATTTACAGGAGCTCGTCATGTAATTGTATCATGAAGAAGCAAATTCACTTCTGTTTTTCAACTTAATGGGAGACACTACAGGCAAAACTCAATTTTTTAGTTTTCAGGTTTTGGGCCAAATCTGTCTCTGAACATATAAGCTTTCACCCGGAAACAGAAAATATGCCAAATCTTCACAATAACATGTTTAAATATTGCGCTGATTCAATGTTCCCCCATAGACTTATATGGGAGAACACAATTTCAAGGGCCTTTTTCTCCAAACACATGTTTCTGTCATTGTGGCGACACTATGTCCACGTCAGTCGGACCGAAAGACGTCACATTTTACAGCCTTGGACTGAACGATATTTGGAAGATTTTTTCAGAGGGATTTTTTATTATTTAATCCTTTAAGCCCCATTTATTGAGTTTTGAATGTCAAAAAATAAGGCGAAAATTTAATTTTTACAACATTTTTACACTAAAAAACAGCTTATTTTAAAGCCCATAGTTTAACATTGAGGTGGATCAACTGACGGTAACTATGGTAACTGTGGTAACTGACAAAATGCATATTTTTATGTCTTTGTTTTTTGGCTCATATCTCAGTCATTACTGGAGGAATCCACATGAAACAAAAACCGTCACAAAGTTCATCGTCTCCTCTGTCGGCTCATATGAACTAATGTACAATAATTATCTCTAAAAAATGTCAAAAAGTGGTGACAATATGCGAAAACATGAGCGTGATGTTGTCCAATAGAAAGGACTTTCAGACATAAAGATAGTCTCACAGGTTTGTGAATCCAATCACGATCAGACACTGAAGAGGAAAAACATTTGTCAGTTTTCGTTTTTGAGATTTCTTCCAAAAACTGCATTTCTCCCATAGAGTTGCATTGGCCCCGCCCTCCATCTGACATTATGACATCATCACATTATAAATCGTGAACGCCGCCTATAAAATGAAACCATACATTTGAATGTAGCTCTGTCCATTATTCAGATTTCGTCGCCGAAAATATGTGAAATTTGGGGCATTTTTAGGCATAAAACACCTTGTTCTTATATGAAAAGATAAAATGACAGAAAACTTGCCATGTATTATTTCTCACATTTATGCCAGTGTCGACAGCAAAAGCTTCAAATTGATATCTGTAAATATACATGTTTTCCCTGTTCACCTGCAGCGTCTCGCCTTAAACTGTGAAACTCATATATGATCGACTCATTACATGTAAAGTGACAAGCTTTGATTTGTTAACATTTTGATTATTATGGCTCAGCTTGTAAATCAATCATAGAATTTGGATTTTTTTGAAAATGGACACACTACAAAAAGTTAATATCAAGCTTTGGCTTAAATGACTTGAATTGAGGAAATGTTTCTTGTTTTGAGCGGTTTTCACTCATTTAGACACTTTTCCTGATCGGACCGAGTTTGCTTTGCTTGTTTGAGGACATTTCAGACCAGTTCTAGGGTAAATCTCACTTGAAATAAGAAAGTCAAATTGCCAATGAGATAAGACCAATTTTCTTTCCCCATTGGCAAAGAAAATGACCTGAAATAAGGACGAAACGTATCGAAACGAGTCAGAAACATCTCAGAACAAGTGAAATAATCCAGGACAAATGCCCAACAACTTCTTAACTAGTCAAAACAACAAAAAATTGGATTATTGTGCTCAGATTGAGATGTTTATACTGATCTAGTTAATTACTTTTTGCAGTGCAGTTAGCCATAATCATCAAAATTATGACACACAAAGGCTTGACATTTGTCACTTTGCATGTAATGAGTCTATATCATATATTATCCATCCATCCATTTTCTTCCACTTTTCCGTCGCCGGGTCGTGGGTCACATGGCACCAGCCCCTCTGGCTCCTCCTGCAGGTGGGGGGTCCACAGGAGGACGGCCTCATGGTTCTAACCCTAACCCTTTCATAAGTCTGGGAGACCCTACCAGGGGCGAAGATACAGAGGATCATTCAGCTACTGCTAAATATTTAGTCTTAATTTTAGTCAAAGTGATATTTTTGTGACTAAAATTGGACTAAAACTAAATGAAAAGTTTCTCATGAGACTAAAACTGTGACTAAAATGTCCAGATATTTGAGTCGACTAAAATCAGACTAAATAAAAATGAAAAGGAGAGACTGAAATCATCCAAACTTGTATTGAGCGTCTGAAAGAGCCTCAGATCATGTTTAAAGGATCAGCTCTGAGCTTTGTTCATGTGGAGCAGAAACATGAAGCAGAGGAACAACATTAAATATGATTATAATTAATATTATAAATGCAAAGTCCAATAAATTCGGCTTAAATTCAGTCGACATTCAATCGTCATTTAGGTTAAATAACTAAGACTAAAACTAAAGTAAAATATGTTGTCAAAATTAACACTGAGCTGCTCAAACCCCTCCACCACGTGAAGCTGGTGGTTCCATATATTAGTTTCTCATTTTAAGTTGAATTACAGAAATGTTATTATATGACGAGCACCTGTATTTTGCCCACGTTAGCGATAGAGCGGGGGGGCGTCCTGCTACCCTGCCCCGGTATGAGGTGAAAGGAGGAGGAACTGAGACAGCAATAGAGCGACACATGACACAATATTCAGTAAGACTATGACCAGACAAATCTATAAATCAGGCGCACAGTTGTGTAACCCGCAAGGTTCAATTGTGGGAAAGTAGCGGCTTATAGTCCGGAAATTACGGTACTGTAGCTCCATAAACATGTGTAACAGGGCTTGACATTAACTCTGGCTGACGGGCCTGATGCTTTGGACATTAACGGGCCAGTTTTCACTATATTGTTTATGATTATCTTAATAGTGACTCGATACAGGTTTCAGTTTTCTTACTGCCGCCTGATGGGAAGGGAACATTTTAAAACAATGTAATGAAAAAGCAGGATCAAGTAAATTGTATTGTTAGGAACTTTCCCAACACATTCCAAACTTCCACAATCTTCACAGCGATTCGTTTATTCACAGCTTGCAGGGTCACTCTGTTTACAATGTACAACAGGAGGAATAAACTTGTTCCACTGATGTAACAAGTGGATTTCTCTGTTGTGAGATCAAGATGTCTTATCTTAAAAGAAGAAAAGGGCCTTTAATGTAGCTCGTCCCGAACAGAAGGCCGTCCTGCAGATGCTAAAGCCAGTCATTGAAAGGGATTCCGTAGATTTGATTCCCATTAAAGTCTCATCACTAGAATTACCAGAAAAAAGTCGGTCACTACACTGGAAAAAATGAAATCTTATCTTAGACAAAAATGACTTAAAAGTGCTTGAAATAAGACTTTTAATGCTGCTTTTGATACGGTTTTGACAACGGAACTAGACAGATTTTTCTTGTCTTTAACCATTTTGTCTCATTTCAGGGTTTTTTTTTGGTCTTATTTTAAGCGTTCAAGTTAATTTGTCTTATTTTGAGCAGATTAATGCTTGTTCCATTGGCTTATCTTACTTCAAGACGAGTCGAAACCAAAATCAGCATCAAAAGTCTTATTTCAAGCACAAATCAAGCTATTTTTCTAAGATAAGATGGCATTTTTTCCAGTGTATGGAATAAAACATAATACTTACACAATATATGGTAATATATTAGTCAGTGTTAAGTAAGTCAAATTACAAGGTCCATTTAACCCTTGTGTTGCCTTCGCGGGTCATTTTGACCCGCTGTCATGTTCCGGGCATTTGGATGCAAGGTGACACAAGGGGGCGCCCTTCCAACCTTCTCAGTGTAAACGTGAGTTGACTTTCTTCAGAGTGAGACTTTTTCATGTTTGACCCAGTTCCTCTGAGTCGTGGTGCAGCAGGACTGATGTGGACAGATGTCACAGAAGAAGCTCATGAGGTTCATTTCTTCAACAGTTTCTATAGTAACTATTTTCTCCAAAGTAAAAGTAGATCTACCACAGTCCTGTCCACATCTGTCATGGTCCACCATGACCCACCACGACTCAGAGGAACTGCGACAAACATGACTTTACAGCAGATACAAATGGTTTGGGTTTGTTTGGGTTTTCCTTTTTAGAATGAGAGCAAATAAAATAAAATAAACTTTATTTGATTAGATACAGGATTTTCAAATATTCTTCTTTTTGGAATTGTAATAATAATTTTCCATATATTATGTTTTTACTACATATTTGAGTTTCAGAATATGATATAACTCCTATATCCAGCAGCAGTCTGAAGTTCAGTCTAAAGCAGAAGCTCCATGACTTCCTTCTTCACTTCTCAGTCTGTGCCTGAAGAGCAATGAGGCCTCAGCCTTTTTACTGGAAACAAAGAGCTCACTGTGTTTAGCGTCATGTTACTGTCACTCATGGTGTCTGACCTAAAGTCTCACTCTGAAGAAAGTCAACTCACATTTACACTGAGAAGGTTGGAAGAGCGCCCCCTTGTGTCACCTTGCATCCAAATGCCCAGAACATGACAGCGGGTCAAAAAGACCCGTGAAGGCGACACGAGGGTTAAATGGTTTGTAATGATGTACGAACGAAAAAACGCCAAACGCCCCCAGATAAAATGCAAATCAAGTTGGAAGAAAATAATATTACCACCACTTTTTCCCTGTGGCGTTATGACTATTTTCAGTTTATATTTTGTCAAAAGTAACTCAAAAGAGCAGTATATATAATGTATATACTGTATATACTGATATGTAACACAAACATTTTACTAATACAGAATATAAAACAGTTTTAAAGTAACTAACGTGTACATTTGTCAGTGTGTTAAAGGTTAATGTCAAGCCCAAAGTGTGTAAGTGTGTGGATAATGTGTGAATGTTGGAGGACAGCTGCTGCTTTACTGAAGCTATAGTTGTAGTTTTATTTGGCAACATTATACGGCCTATTATATATATGCATATTCTATTATATTTAGTATTAGCGTCATGAATACTGTATCTAGTGTTAGTATTTACTGCCAACATCATTCCCAGGGTCGTGTTATGAGCCTGAGCACTATTTGCAAAGCACCTTTGAGTGAGAGTCGGGTAAATGAGTGAGGATGACAAACTGTAGTGTTGTTTTATATCACATGTTATTAAATGCCTTATTATTGCATCTACTTCTGTGTCGTCTCGCTCATTTCTTGTTTCACGCGTAAGATGGGAGTCGGTTTGTACGGGAGAGTCGACCAAACCTAGCAACATCGACAAATCCACCACATTTAGGTGAGGTCAAGGCCTGGTTAGAAATGTATGACTGTAATTACAAAAGAGGCCTCTATGCTAAATGCTAAATGCTAAATCATATTCAATTAAAGAGGGGGTGTTCTGCTTTTGTCAGTCCCACAGCACCAGTCTATATCTCACTACAATGATGACAAACCTTCTGTTGGTCTGTAAATGCAGTAAATTAGAATAACTGCCTTGTATAAAATGAGACAAAAACAATGACGGAAATGTGACAAAAATGTGACAAAATGGACCAAAAAATGACAAAAAATTGATGAAAAATGGAGGAAAAAATGACAAAATGTGACAAAAAAATTGAACAAAAAATTACAAAAAATTGATGAAAAATTGAGGAAAAAAATGACAAAAATAAAATACAAAAATGTGACAAAAAATGACAAAAATGTGATAAAATTTTGACAAAAAATTGATAAAATTTTGACAAAAATTTGATAAAATTTTGACCAAAAAATGACAAAAATGTGACAAAAAATGACGAAATTGACGAAAAACCTCTCGGTTCAGGCGGGAGTTAAGAGGTTAAAGAGGGGGTGTTCTGCTTTTTCCAGTCCCATAGCACCAGTCTATATCTCACTACAATGATGACAAACCTTCTGTTGGTCTGTAAATGCAGTAAATTAGAATAACTGCCTTGTATAAAATGAGACGAAAACAATGATGGAAATGTGACAAAAAATGTGACAAAATGGACCAAAAAATGACAAAAAATTGATGAAAAATGGAGGAAAAAATGACAAAATGTGACAAAAAAATTGGCAAAAAATTACAAAAATATTATAAAAAATTTGACACAAAAAATACAAAAAAATTGACCAAAAAATACAAAAAAATACAAAAAATTGAGGAAAAATTGAGGGAAAAAATGACAAAATGTGACAAAAAAATGACAAAAAAAAAATACAAAAATGTGACAAAAAATGACGAAATTGACGAAAAACCTCTCGGTTCAGGCGGGAGTTAAGAGGTTAAAGAGGGGGTGTTCTGCTTTTTTCAGTCCCACAGCACCAGTCTATATCACACTACAATGATGACAAACCTTCTGTTGGTCTGTAAATGCAGTAAATTAGAATAACTGCCTTGTATAAAATGTCTCTCTCAAAATGGCTGTAGTGAATGTCTTGAAATAGGCCTCTGTCTCTTTAAGAACCTCTGAGCCTTTAGACACGCCCCCTCCACACGCTGTCTGTGGCATCAGTGGGGAGGGGGTTCTGCTGAGGAGCAGTGGTTGGTTACTCGGCTGGTGACCAAAGCTCGGAGGCGTCTCCAGGAGGTGGGGGCGTTCCTAGGAGGACTCAGGCAAACCTATCCCTAAAATGGCCGCCATCAGAGTTTTTACAGATTACTCAGAAATACGTGAATGTGTCAAGGCAACACTTCAGCCATGTTTTTAATGAGGGAGTGACAGAATAACAGGATGGAAAGCTGGAAAAAGTACATTTTGCAGAATACCCCCCCTTTAAGTTTCATGTCATGTTTTTTATAGAGAAAAATGATATAAATGCCATGAAACGTATGCGTCATATTTCACCATACTTTAATATAGGGACTGGCTTCCACATTCATTTGTATGGGAAATCACCTCATAATAATAATAATAAAATAATTTGGGCATGTCATCATCATAATAACGATAATAAATAGTGGATAGTAATGACAACAAGGCAAGATGACAGAATATAATGTCCAATGTGATAATATGATATGAAATCAGATGTTCATTCAACTATTTATTATAATATTAAGTCAGGATTAAACATCTCGGAGCCGCATTAGACGGTTCTAACGGCCGACACAGAGTTGTTCCTCCTGCATTATAACGTCTAACGCGGCTCCTCGTTGTTTAATCCGCTTATACCAGGGTCCCACAAACCTAACATTTATAATAAATGTGTTTTTCATTGACTAAAGTCACTAAATCTGCCAGACTACGGGACTATTTTGTGTGGGTTATTAGCCGGTCACTGAAGGCTGGTCTCAGAGCGAGTCATTCTCCGCAGCTATTACGAGGATCTCAGTCAGGCTCAACGACACAACATCAGCACAGAATCACAACACAACAGGACTAACCCGGAAACACTTTTCCCTGGAAGGAAACACCGATATGCGCCACTCGTGGGCACCAGTTATTTACCTTATTTTTTGTCACATTTTTTGTCTTTTTTTTTTTGGTCTTTTTTTGTCACATTTTTTGTCTTTTTTTTTTGTGGTTTTTTGTCTTTTCTTTGTGGTTTTTTGTCACATTTTTTGTCTTTTTTTTTGTCGCTTTTTGTCTTTTTTTGTCACATTTTTTGTCACATTTTTGTCTTTTTGGGGTTTTTTTGTCGTTTTTTGTCACATTTTTTGTCTTTTTTTGTCTTTTTTTGTCGTTTTTGGTCTTTTTTGTCACATTTTCGGCACATCTTCATCCTTGTTTTCGTCTCAGTTCTGTCGCTATTTTCACACCTTTTTTTCCAGAAGCTTTTGGATTGGGGTAAAGCCGAGCTGGAGAAAATGTGCTCGGCTCAGGCGGGAGTTCAGGGGTTAACCTGAAGAAACAGCTGCGGTGGAGTCGCTCACACCTGGGCCCCCCCGACTGAAACTTTTATGTTTGACTTTACTAATCCAGACAAAGATGCTTCAATGCAGGATCATTTTATGTACGCCTGAAAATGATGAATAGCCTTAACCGTTTCCAATAGAAATGTAAAGCTCATATGTTATTAACAGTAGCTAACCTAGCTGCTCACGCTCCTCTACAAACATTTAGCAAACACTAAATCCATCTCATACGTTCCTGTCAGTCACTAATTACGTGTTTATGTGGCTATCACTGATTTAACTACCGGACTACGTGTGCGGTTATACCAAAATAATGCACCGGCCAATCAGAATCCAGTATTCACCCAGACCATGGTGTAATAATTATTATTTATTAGCATGCAGTGAAAATGATGTGAAATGCAGCCCAAACCACTCACAAACATGTACAGGTTTATAGTAGTTGTGTTTTGAAACTGACACTCAGGAAGGATTGTTTATGTAAAAGTAATGTCTAACTGTAACATCATGAAAAACAAAACTTAACTTATCTATTCCATATTGGATTAGGTCCACACAGGCCCTACAATTGTTGTGTTTATTGTTTGTCCAAAGTCTTTTCTAACCCATTTCTAGCTTCACCAACACATTATTAAGATGCCAAACCTTTACAGAGATGAGTTCATCTGCGTGTTGCACTATTTTTATGGAACAATACTGTCATGGTGAACAACAGCCTGACATGTGATTTCCGTGTGCGATCGCCAGATGTTTATCCTCTGTTACACTGCAAAAAGTAAATATCAAGCATTGGCTTAAATGACTTGAATTGAGGAAATGTTTCTTGTTTTGAGCGGTTTTCACTCATTTAGACACTTTTCCTGATCGGACCGAGTTTCCTTTGCTTGTTTGAGGAGAACTTTTTGTAATTTTTTTGTCAATTTTTTGTCATTTTTTTGTATTTTTTTAATCAAATTTTTGTCATTTTTTTGGTCAAATTTTCATCAAATTTTTGTCATTTTTTTGTCATTTTTTTGTCATTATTTGGTCATTTTTGGTCACATTTTTGTAATTTTTTTGGTCAATTTTTTGTAATTTGTTTTGTATTTTTTTTGGTCAATTTTTTGTCATTTTTCATCATTTTTTAATCAAATTTTCGTCATTTTTTGGTCAAATTTCAATGGCTTGAATTGAGGAAATGTTTCTTGTTTTGAGCGGTTTTCACTCATTCAGACACTTTTCCTGATCGGACCGAGTTTGCTTTGCTTGTTTGAGGACATTTCAGACCAGTTCTAGGGTAAATCTCGCTTGAAATAAGAAAGTAAAATTGCCAATGAGATAAGACCCATTTTCTTTCCCCATTGGCAAAGAAAATGACCTGAAATAAGGACGAAATGTATCGAAACGAGTCAGAAACATCTCAGAACAAGTGAAATAATCTCGGACAAACGCCCAACAACAACTTACCCAGTCAAAACAACAAAAAATTGGATTATTGTGCTCAAATTAAGATGTTTACACTGATCTAGTTAATTACTTTTTGCAGTGTAGGATCTGGTTCTTTTGTATCACGCGAGAACAGTTTTTTGGATGTCGCCAAAGCAGACACTGGAGATAGAAGTCGTCTCAAAGATAAGGCTTTTATTGCCATTGTTCCGAGTTACAAAGCAGGAGAACCAGCTGGTGACTTCAGAGAAAGAGAAGAAGTGAAGTCCAGTCTCCTCTTATCCCAGTCTTGCACTTCTCTGCACTGAGAGGGTGAGGCCTGTCTGTGAGTCAGATGTTTGTGTCTCAGTGTTTGTATATTATCTGTACTTCCCGTTATGTTCAGAATGATTATGGTGTGGACCGTTCAGCTCATCTCAGTCACATGGTCTCCTTGTTCTGTAGCGTGTGAGCAAAGCATGAGTCAGATTTCGTTATAATCCTTACACCTCTCTCTGTATTGCTCATGCTAACCTATAACCCTAACCCTAAATCCCACAAATCACCACAACTGCCTCTAAAACCCTGCACTGTCACTCAAAACATGGCTACCTCGAGTCCGAAGCTGCAGTTACACGTATGACCTGAGGTGGCAGTAATGCTGAGAGGCGCGTGACTGTGGTCGGCTCCTGGGCTCCAGCCCCCGCTCGCCCGGTGGATGAGGTGGCTCTGGCTCGATGTTAAAAACACTCAGGTGGATGTAAATAATTGTCTGGAGGAAATGTCTAAAAAGCTAAAGACGGGCTGATTCTTTTTAGAGCGGCTCGTTCAAAATCTGAAGTTCCTCCAGTGAAATTTCTGCACCTGACGCAGTGTTTTAAAGATGATGCTTTTATAACCATTAACTCACCGCCTGCCATGTAATCTTGAGCAAGACAGATTCATAGGGAAATAACGGAACAGGAAGAGCAGTTCCTCCTGAGGATCCACATATAATCCCATTGCATGTCTGCCAGTGTAGGCTAAACAACAATTAAAAACCCAGTGCTAAAAATCAAAATTGTAGGGCTTTTGATCCGGTGTCTTATATGGTCTAAATCAGGGGTGGGCAAGTTTTCTTGGTGGAGGCTGATTTTCTTTATTGTAAATAGACCGAGGGCCGAAGCTGCTGATTATTAGCCCAAAGTAAAGCACAACACTGGAAACATGAGCCTCTTAAATGAGATAAATTGCTCAAAATTGCTTGAATTGAAGTTCTTCTATGTTGAATTTGAGTCGGTTTGAACTAATCCAAGATACAAACGCTACAGCGCCAACGGAACAAGAATAAAACCCTCTTCAAATCAGACAGTTGTTTTTCACTTCAAATGACACAAATTGTATGAATTAAGAGAATAACTACGACTAGAGGTTTTATCTCGTCTAAAGGCCTGTTCATCCTCCACGAGACGCAAGAACTTTGCTCTCGCACCCAGAGCTGCGAGAACTCAATGACGTCATTGTGTTCTCGCAGCTCTTGCTGACGCATCAGCTCTGTAGAACTTTGTTCGGCAGGGCTGCGAGAACTCTGGCTGTGATTGGCTGGATTTTTAGTGGGCGGGGTTATTTTGGCGGAAGCGGGAAGCGAGAATCCAATGTTTACGTCCTAACACCGGTGCGGAAAACAGAGACAACATGGAGAGTTCTGAGGCATCGCTCACGGCAGTAAAACACTGAAGGACAAGGACACGCACACGGGACAAAGTCCTGAGGAGAAACACACGGACAGAACAAACCAGCGCGAGATGTGGCTAAACATGAAGTCAATCTTCAAAACGTTTGCAACATCGTGACTGATACATTTAATAATAGTTTAAACTCAAATAGCTCGTTTCAACACGTCTGGTGGAGAATGAAGTGTCAGAGCTCAGACCAACTTTGTTCTTGTTCTTTTTGCCTCAAGAACAAGAACAAAGCGTCTTGTGGAGAATGAAGAGGCCTTTAAGACCAGACCAAATCTGCTCAATCCTCAGATTTAATCTCTTAATTCAAGTAGATTTACGTCATTTCTTCCTTAAAGCAATTCTTTTTCCAGTGCACTTCTTTCAAATGCCAGTGTTGTACATAATACATGACCTCATTGGGTGTATTGACAATATTTATACCTTTTTTTTCTCCCATTTAACTCTAATAATGTTAAAATTACTCTCTGATTTGTGTGATGATGTTTCTCAAAATCATCTTGAGGGCCAGAGGTTTTGTGCTGAACACGTTGCTGACCCCCGGTCTAAAGGTCCTTGTTTGCAGAAAGCCATTTTGATGCTACCGAGTTATACCACAGCTCTTCCCTGTCCTTTTCCCTATACAAAGTTTGGCAGTTCCCCTAACATGGCAGATTTGTGTGTTCATTATTTTTTACCATCTGATCCCGAGCTCTGTCTGAAGAACAAAGCTCAAACCAGCAGCGCCCATTGGCTCACAGGCCGTCCTGACAGATAAAGCTGTTCTCGTTTCCTATAAAGCCTTCCAGAAACAGCTGATTGATTGTCCCCCACAGATGAGGTGTCATGAAATATGCATGCCCTCCCTGTGCACCCTGGGTAATGTCGGCCAGGCCTGGGTGAGCTGTAATTCGGGGGCGGGAAGGATGGCACGGCGGAGATCTCAGCTGACGGGCCGTGCATGTAGGTGTCTCCCCGTCACAGCGGAACAAACAGTGCGTGTCCTACTTCGGCGGCGGCTCCTGTTTCAGCGCTGTTGTGATGGCGGGCGTGTCCGGGCCCCGTGCGATTGATATATTCACAGGCCCTTTATGTGTCCGACTTTTTACAGCTCTTGTGGCATAAAGACGGAGCGGCCATTGTTCGCCCGCGCTCTCCAGGGGAATGTGAAACTATACTGCTGGACTTCGCTGATTCGTGCTGGGCCTATACGTCTAAAGGAGGATGTTCCCATTTGGGCGTGTGTATCAGACTAGCACCGTCGCTAAGCTGAGGCTAGTGTATGACCACAATGGACCACTGTGCTTTGTGTCAGTGACATGTATCAGCACTAATATAATAGATGAAAATAACTAGGGCACTTCTACATATAATGTACTTAAGAATTCCTTGCATTGATTTAAACAGTGATTTCCCTTGAGTGAAACTAAAGAGTAATCCTCTTCTATTCCAGTAGAATAGTCTCTGTACAACAAAGTGCGGCCCGGGGGCCAAATGTGGCCCTGAGACCAGAGCATCGGTTGATTCAAGTTTAAAAATTCTACACAATTCAAACCAAACACTTTATTGTGAGCTTAAAGAGGGGGTGTTCTGCTTTAAAGAGGGGGTGTTCTGCTTTAAAGAGGGGGTGTTCTGCTTTCTTCAGTCCCATAGCACCAGTCTATATCACACTACAATGATGACAAACCTTCTGTTGGTCTGTAAATGCAGTAAATTAGAATAACTGCCTTGTATAAAATGTCTCTCTCAAAATGGCTGTAGTGAATGTCTTGAAATAGGCCTCTGTCTCTTTAAGAACCTCTGAGCCTTTAGACACGCCCCCTCCACACGCTGTCTGTGGCATCAGTGGGGAGGGGGTTCTGCAGAGGAGCAGTGGTTGGTTACTCGGCTGGTGACCAAAGCTCGGAGGCGTCTCCAGGAGGTGGGGGCGTTCCTAGGAGGACTCAGGCAAACCTATCCCTAAAATGGCCGCCATCAGAGTTTTTACAGATTACTCAGAAATACGTGAATGTGCCAAGGCAACACTTCAGCCATGTTTTTAATGAGGGAGTGACAGAATAACATGATGGAAAGCTAATAATACCCCCCTTTAAAGGAACAGGCCAGCGTTTTTCCACACTGAGATATGTTCTTACCTGAGCTGTGACGAGTTCTTTAGGACCTGTCTGATCTTCAGTCACGTAAACACAGCGCAGACGGCGTTAGCATTTAGCCTCTCCCTCTCTCCTCTATAGCTCCAAAACAGGTCAAGATAGAAGCTACCAAGCTCTTCCACGTTTTCCCGATTTAAATATGGTTACGTGAAGTGTTCCACTACAAAGTATAATTACACACAATTAAACAATGTGGATTTTCTAAGCGGATAAAAGGGGGGACTATATTGTAAGGCCGGGGTCGGCAACGTCAGGTCCTTCAACACAAAACCTCTGGCCCTCAAGATGATTTTGAGAAACATTATCACACAAATCAGAGAGTACTTTTAACAATACTTTTTCAATGGGAGAAAAAAAGGTAGAAATACTGTCAGTGCACCCAATGAGGTCATATATTATGTACAACACTAGTGCACTGGAAAAAGAATAATGGTTTAAGGAAGAAATTACATGAATCTACTTGAAATAAGACATTAAATCTAAGGATTGAGCAGATTTGGTCTGGTCTTAGATGAGATAAAACCTCTAGTCGTCGTTATTCTCTTAATTCAGATAATTTTGTGTCATTTGAAGTGAAAAACAACTGTGTGATTTGAAGTGGGTATAGCATTTGTATCTTGGATTAGTTCAAACCGACTCAAATTCAACATAGAAGAACTTTAATTCAAGCAATTTTAAGTCATTTATCTCATTTAAGTTGGTCATTTTTCCAGTGTTGTGCTTTACTTTGGGCTAATAATCAGCGGCTTCGGCCCTTGGTCTATTAAAGAAAATCGTCCCTCTGTTACATCTGTTATAAGGAGTAAAAATACCAGGAGTAGTTGGAAATCCGTGCAGTAATATCTTCACTTTACTGTGCGGATGCCAAAGTATGTACGGGGGCCTGTTCCTTTAAGCCTAACTAAAGGTGATTGAAATCTCTGCTGAATACGAACACCAGCCTGGTTTCTTTAATTGTAACAAACCCAGAGTTATATATATCTCGCTGTAGAAAGTTTAGGACAATTAGAAACCATGAAATGAATGTGGACCCCCTCCTGTACAACAAAGATTCAACAGAAACATGATGCTAGTTCAAGCAAACGTCCAGGACCCAAAACTGTTTCCTGTCGTTGTTTTGTTTCTATGGGGAGTTAGCTGTGTCTCGTACAATTAAATGTAAACATCATGTGGTTTGGATGTGTCAATAAATACCAAAGAATCTATACTTTTGATGCCAGTAACCCAAATCCATATCAAAGGGAAAGACACGGTACCTGCAATAACAAATATTATTTTTCCATTGAAATTGTAAAACATTTTACTTCTGCTAAAGTTTTCAACAGCACGTTGACAATGACCTGCAACTCCTGCTGTGATCTTGGGCTAAACGAAACCATTGGTTAATTGATTGTTACACCACGGTCTGGGTGAATACTGGACTCTGATTGGCTGGTGCATTATTTTGGTGTAACCGCACACGTAGTCCGGTAGTTAAATCACTGGGATGTCACTCCGCTGTGGCGTCGCCATAGCAACGCATGACACAGCTGAACCAGATAAAGGCGTAATTAGTGACTGACAGGAACGTATGAGATGGATTTAGTGTTAATTTCAAAACCAAACGTTTGATAAATGTGAGTAACGAACACCTGTAGAAAAGTCTCCCAAGATTGTTTGCAAGATTAGCGAGCACCAGGCGAGACATGTTTAGCATCAGGTCTACAGCCCCTAAGAGTCATGATTTTCATGTCATTTTTTCATTTATTTCAGGCAATGGCATAGAAGGTACAAGGTAGACAAAATATCATTATGTACAAAAAAGGAATATAGTTTATTTATTTATTTGACAGGGACATGTACAGGAGCATTAACCAGCATATGAAAAGATGCTTTGTACCAGACTTTAGGTCTTGGAGCTAATTTCCATCTGCAGTCCCCGAGACAGACAAATAATAATATACAGTATGTAAACATGACGATCCAACTCTACCTGGAAGGGAGTGGATAGAAGAAAACTTATTTAATCCCACCCTGTTCCCCATTCAGTGATTAACACATTGAGCTTCACTCACAACATGCAAACACGACATGCTGCACCAAATGGACTGAACTTTTCTACGAAAAACAAACAACATATGAGGAAAAATATAATACACTCAATAAAAAAAGCCTGCCCCAGTCTCAGAAAGTCATCACATTCTCCTGTCTGAAAACAACCAATAGACTGTCACATAAACAGCAGACTGTGTGGATATGAATGCACAGACGTCTTTGAGCCACATGAGGGCATTTGAGCACCAGAAAGAGGCGATTACACACACTCCTCAGGCTCTTCACCATCCACTGCAAAGATAAAACAGCCGTCAACGCTTTGTTATACATTTTTATGGCGTATTACGACGGTACAATACATTTTTTGTGATTTTAAAAAGTGTCTTCATCCAAAACAAGATTCATTGTTGCTCTGCTTCAACTCTCAACGGAAGCATAAAGTATGTTTTAGCATCTTGGAGACGATAACCATGTTGATTGATGACATCATTTTAAAAAAAAGTGCCTCAGTCGACCTTTTGTTCCCTGTGCTTACGATAAACCAGGTCAAATATCTCAATTTTAGGCATTTTTCCACAGAATCCTGACCCGTCCTCCACTTCCACGTTAAACCATGCCACGTGACGGTAGAGCTGTGCAATTAATCGAAATACGATTACGATTTCGATTACAACAGTAAACGATTACAAAATTAGCATAATCGCAAAAAAATCGATTGTAATATATATTTTTTTTTCTTTTTTTTTTTCTATTTTTTTTTTTTCACATTTATTTTTCAAATTTTGGGATTTTTGTCACTTTTTGGATGGATTTTTGTCACTTTTTTTATGGATTTTTGTCTTTTTTTTAATGGATTTTTGTCATTTTTTTTATGGATTTTTGTCATTTTTTGATGGATTTTTGTCATTTTTTTAAAATGGATTTTTGTCATTTTTTGATGGATTTTTTTTCATTTTTCTGCTGGATTTTTGTCACTTTTTTATGGATTTTTGTCTTTTTTTTATGGATTTTTGTCATTTTTTTTATGGATTTTTGTCATTTTTTTGATGGATTTTTGTCATTTTTTTATGGATTTTTGTCATTTTTTGATGGATTTTTTTCATTTCTCTGCTGGATTTTTGTCACTTTTTGGATGGATTTTTGTCATTTTTTAATGGATTTTTGTCATTTTTTTTATGGATTTTTGTCATTTTTTGATGGATTTTTTTCATTTTTTGCTGGATTTTTGTCACTTTTTGGATGGATTTTTGTCATTTTTTTATGGATTTTTGTCATTTTTTGATGGATTTTTTGTCATTTTTTAATGGATTTTTGTCTTTTTTTTATGGATTTTTGTCTTTTTTTTATGGATTTTTGTCACTTTTTGGATGGATTTTTGTCATTTTTTTATGGATTTTTTGTCATTTTTTTAATGGATTTTTGTCACTTTTTTATGGATTTTTGTCTTTTTTTGATGGATTTTTGTCATTTTTTTATGGATTTTTGTCATTTTTTAATGGATTTTTGTCATTTTTTGATGGATTTTTTGTCATTTTTTAATGGATTTTTGTCTTTTTTTTATGGATTTTTGTCTTTTTTTTATGGATTTTTGTCACTTTTTGGATGGATTTTTGTCATTTTTTTATGGATTTTTTGTCATTTTTTTAATGGATTTTTGTCACTTTTTTATGGATTTTTGTCATTTTTCTGCTGGATTTTTGTCATTTTTTGATGGATTTTTGTCACTTTTTTGATGGATTTTATTAAAGGCAACAAATAATCGTTTGAATAATCGTGATTTCAATTATGACAAAAATAATCGTGATTATTATTTTTTCAATAATCGAGCAGCCCTACGTGACGGCCACCTGAAGAAAACGCAGCCGCGGTGGTGCATGATGTGTGGCTTTTGAGAGAAGTGGGGCATGACGGAGAAGCCTGAGCGCCTCCTCTCTCTCCTCTCTGCAGAACTGAAGGCCAGACAACAGTTTGAGTGGAGCGGATGATGCCAGGAGGCTGCGAGGCACGGCAGAAGCTGAATTCAAAAAAACGTGACCGCCTTACTGCCGCACTTCAAATCGCAAACACAAAAAGGAATATGTATGAAGCAGAAGGACTTGAACTCCATTAATCACCCTGAGAGCAGAGGCACTGTTTCACGCTGGCACATCGCTGAATGGTTCAAAGCTATAAGGGTTTGGCAGGTCTGCTTTTGGAGCGCGTTGCCGTCCACCGGCACAAAGCCATCGCCGCACTCCCCGGACCGGACCACGTCTGTAAAGTAATGTCTTAATTCTATGCTTACGGACGGATTTTAATTTGTAAAACAGCGTTTTCATTATTTCTGTCGTAAGAGAGAAACAAAGAGTAAAAAAAAATCAAAGTGGATTCACTTTTATAACCAACGCGAGTCCCACAATGTAAACAGCGATGGAGCAGAGGGTGAGTCAGTCCAAACGCGGGTTAGCTTGTGTGTTAGCATGTGTGTTAGCATATTAGCTTGTGTGTTAGCATGTGTGTTAGCATATTAGCATGTGTGTTAGCATATTAGCTTGTGTGTTAGCCATTTATGAAGCTGTGTTGCAGATGTCAACTCCGTATAACTGCATCGTGAAGTGACTTCACTTATTGCTGTTTATTTATATTACGGTAAAGTATGTGCGGAGAGAGGGGGCGGAGTTAACTCAATCGAAGCGTTGTGTCTTCCGGGTTTGAAAAATACCTTCAGAAAACACTTATATTTAGCACAAAAATGAGTGCTCCATAATGGTAGAGGTACAATATATCATATAAATGCCTATACTTAACTTTGGAATGGCTAAAATAGCATGATATAGCTCCTTTAAGTATATCCATCCATCCATCCATTTTCTTCCACTTGTCCGTTGCCGGGTCATGGGGGCAGCTGTTTTGAGCTCAGTCTGTAGAGGAGTTTAAAACCAAATTAAAAACTCATCTTTTTGCTTTGGCCTTCGGTTCCATGTGGACCAGACACAGTTTGTGCCTTTATCTGACCTGTGTTTAACTTTTATTGTGTTTATTGTACATATTGTTACTGTTCTTGTACAGCACTTTGGTCGACTATGGTTGTTTTTAAATGTGCTTTATAAATAACATTGACATTGACAAATCACATTGCACCAGCCCCTATGGCTCCTCCTGCAGGTGGGGGGTCCACCTCATCAAACCAGGCCTGTCGGTCTCTCATAAGGGGCTTCTGAACCGCTCTTTGTCTGACCCGTCCTGTTTGCCCTGGGAGACCAGGAGCACGAAGCCCCCGACAACAGAGCTCCAGGATCATTCGGGAGCTCAAACCCTCCACCACGTTATGGCGGCGGTTCCAGGAGGGGCTCTACATGCTGATAACTAACATTTTAGATGCATTTTCTGTTTGTTCTGAACGTGCTGAACACAATCTGTGAACAGTTGATTCAATGTTGTAAAGTATAAGGACTTCTGGGTGAACTCCACTTAACGTGCATTTGTTCTGAAGCACAAGCAGCTCTTCCATGTTCATGTTGTGATTTAGACTTTACAAACTTCTTAAAGGCGTGGTGTTATCATCGACTTTTTATTCTCTCATCAAAAACATGCCTGGAGTTTTGTTTCCTTTGAGTAATCTTTGAATCTTCCCCTGAGGGTATTATCAGCACCGACTTTGCGTTTGCCCCATCTCCTCTTCTCCAGGAAATATGGGGGAGAACATTACGGCGGGCGAACAACGCAAAACAGTCAAATTACAGAGGGAGAAAAATCATCTTCTCAAAATGAATGCAGGGAAAGTCTTTTTATCAGCGCTCCCCCTTTCTTCCTGTGTCTGGACCCTGGACACTGCAACAACCCGAGGAAAAAGGTCAGTTTTGTGGGTCTTAGCTTTCAAATGAGGTGTTACACAGCCAAAAGAGGACAGAATGCATTTGGTTTAAACACTAACGAGTGCATTTTCCCCAGTTCGGCTTTTTATTATTATTTTTTTGATCCGCATCATCAGCAAAAAGAGCGGGAAAGGCGGTCGTAGAAACAGAAGCAAAATCATTCATATAAATAATAAATAATAATGGTCCCAAAACTGACCCTTGTGGTGCACCAGACTCCACGGAAATCCTTTTAGATTCATGTTTTTTTATACTGGGCTTTACCCAAATCTAAAAGCTTCAATGTAACGCCTCATTTGAAAGCTAAGACCTACAAAAGTGACGGAAACTTTTCGTCACGTCGCCACATTTTTGTCATATTTTTGTTGTTTTTTTTCGTCAATTTTTGTCAAATTTGTATCACATTTTTTGTTAGTTTTTTGTCACATTTTTGTCACATTTTTTTTATTTATTTTTTCATTGTTGGTCAAGTTTTTATCAAATTTTTGCTATTTTTTTGTTACATTTTGGTGATTTTTTCGTCATTTTTTGTCAATTTTTTGTCAAATTTTTGTCAAATTTTTGTCTTTTTTTTTGTCATTTTTTGTCCGAATTTTTTCATTTTTTCGTCAATTTTTTATCCATTTTTTGTTATTTTTTTGTCACATTTTTGTCACTTTTTTTTTTTCATTGTTGGTCACGTTTTTATCAAATTTTTGCTATTTTTTTGTTACATTTTGGTAATTTTTTCGTCATTTTTTGTCAAATTTTTGTCAAATTTTTGTCTTTTTTTTGGTCATTTTTTGTCCGAATTTTTTCATTTTTTCGTCAATTTTTTATCAATTTTTGTTATTTTTTTGCTACATTTTGTTCATTTTTTAAATTATTTTTTGTTGTGTTATTTTGTCCGTGTTTTTCCTCATGTTTTTGTTGACTTTTCATCCTCTTTTTCTCGCTATTTCTTTTTAGCTTTTAGATTTGGGTAAAGCTGGGTTGAGGCGGGACCGGTGGCCCCTCTGTGCTCTTCCAGAATGGACACGTGGCCGGTTCCGCCCCTGGTTTCCAATGTTATCTTTCCCTTGATAAAAATGTAAACTTGCCTTACTCGCCGCGTTGCGTTGCTCAGGTGTGCTCGGAGATGGTCCGTTGTCATGGCAACACGCCGGATCATGCGTCTCCATCGCTCACTCACTCAGACATGGAGAAGGACGACAGCCGTTTGCTCGGTCGAAGCAGGAATCGAACCGCCGACCTCCTGATCCGTGAATGGAGTCCGTGGTCCTCGACTTTCCGCTTTCGCGTGGTACCCTCAGGCCTGCTATTGTTTTCTGAAGGCCACCTACCTTCAGTTATTAACCCCTTAACTCCCGCCTGAACAGAGAGCATTTTCTCCACTTTGGCTTTACCCCAATCCAAAAGCTTCTGGGAAAAAGATGAGAAAATAGAGACAAAAGTGAGACGAAAACAATGATGGAAATATGACAAAAAAGTGAGAAAACATTGACAAATAAGGGAGGAAAAATTGATGAAAAAATGTAACACAAATGTGACAAAATGTGACAAAAAAATACCAAAATGTAGCAAAAAATAAATAACAAATGATAAAAAAAATTACTAAAAAATTACAAAAAAAATGTGACAAAATGTGATAAAAATGGACGAAAAATTGACGAAAAATTGACAAAAAAGTTACAAAAATGAGTTGAATACCCAACAAAAAAATGATGGAAAAAAAATCTGATGTAAAAAGGTGTGAAAATAGCAAACAAAACTGAGACGAAAACAATGATGGAAATGTGACAAAAAAGTGAGAAAACATTGACAAATAAGGAAGAAAAATTGATGGAAAAGTGGCAAAAATGTCACAAAAATGTCACAAGAAATTGACAAAAAATGACCAAAAAATTACAAAAATATGACAAAAATGTGACAAAAAAAATGACCAAAAAATTGACGAAAAAATGAAGAAAAAAAAAAGACGAAAAATGACCAAAATGTAACAAAAAATTACAGAAATTTGATTAAAAAAATGAAAAAAATGTGACATAAAATGACATAAAAATTACAAAAATTTGATTAAAAAAATTGACGAAAAAATGAACAAAAAAATGACAAAAATGTGACAAAAAAGTTACAAAAATGAGTTGAATACCCAACAAAAAAATGATGGAAAAAAAATGTGATGACGTGAGGAAAAAGATCCTCTCGGTTCAGGCGGGAGTTAAGAGGTTAATAACTCATAAACAAAAACTAAACCTTTGTGTTCTAAAGCTAAAATGCACATATCTCATACCTTTTACTGCTAAATATCCTCTCTCTTTAAGAACTGATTATCAAATACTTTTCAGTTTCACCTTTTTCCTATTGGAAATATTAAGGCGATACCGGGTTTAGTTACAATGCACTGTTTATGTAGTTCACACCAGTGTAAATGTGAATGACACTGTTCAGCATTAACTTCAGGTCAGACAGACTCTAAATACAATATCTTTGTTTTTAGTAAAAAGGCTGAGGCCACATTGCTCTTCAGTCACAGATCGACAGTTGAAGAAGGAAGTCATGGAGCTCCTGCTTTAGACAGAACTTCAGACTCCTGCTGGAAGTACGAATTAAAAACTGAAACTGAATTGGTTTTGTTTTGTTAAGTATTGGAGGGAAATAAAAAGTCTTCAAACTACACAAATCTAACATGTATAATGTATATAGCCTAATACACATTCACTTGTATCCAGTGTAGTAGGTCATGTTTGTCCCAGTGCCTCTGAGTCGGGTCATGGTGAACTGTGACAGATGTGGACTGTGTGGTACTTAAATGAACCTCACAAGCATCTTCTGTAACATCTGTCCACATCAGTCCTGCTGCACCGTGACTTAAGAGGAACTGGGACAAACATGACTCTACATGTTTTTGTTTATTTAAAGTGATAGTCTGTAAGTTTGTAAGATGAGGAGAGACACAGCGAAGTCTAACACTAAACAATCAAATCCCTCCTCCCCACTTCACCCAGAAAAGCCACTCCTAGTTTGCAAAATGAGGCGAGCAGGAACAGAATTTTCAAAAGTAAAGGATCGAGGTCCCTCCCCCTCCCTCCTGATTGGACCTCACAGGCCGGTTCACAGGAAAAGCTCGTCTCATTGGTCAAAGTGGTGTCCCGGGGATTCTGAGAAGTCAGAGATCAGCAAAGGGAGGGACATTTCAGACCTGGTCAGGTAGACACGATCTATTACATTTGTAAACATTTATCACTTTAATATCACATAGAGAAGGTTTGTCAGAGAAGGTTTTTAAGGAATGTAGATAATGATTTTAACATAATTTAAACTGAGGTTGACGGGCCGTGGTTTGTTCTTTGTATGTTGTCAGTGTTTGGATCCGTCTGCTGTGTCACTGTTGTATTTGTGTATCTCCACTCACTGCAAATGAATTTCCCCACGGGGACAATACATTTCTACTAAAATTTCTACTACTATAAAAGTATGTAGAGTTTCACCTCTTAAACTTGTTTATAACAAACACTGAGGTCTTTACTTCTTAAATCCACCAGGAGTCTGAAGTTCTGTCTAAAGCAGAAGCTCCATGACTTCTTTCTTCACCTGTCGGTTTTATCACGTTCAGCTCAGGAGACCCAAATGCGTGGCTCAAAATCTTTATATTAACGTGCTCAAAAACAAGGATATTAACGAAGAATTCCCACAAGAGCTGCACAAGGACAAAGAACAAAACACAAGTGTCAAAAAGTTAAAACATGCTAGAACAAAATGCCATGGTTACCTGCACAAGGACAAAGATGAATAAAATTACCTCTAGAAAAAAAGTCTAAAATTGTTGATGACCCAGAATACCACCTGTATAGGCCACCAGTTTAGTTTATTAATTAGTTATTTAGGTAATACTTGATGCAAAACAAAAAAAAAAACATAAAAACTAAGATTCTAAGGTTTAGATAACAAGAACTTTATGGATTTTACTTTGAAGAAATATAGTAATTGCTCTGTCTTGTAGCCTGGGATGAAAAAGCCGATATTTGTGGAAAAAAGACCGTAAGACCGAAACAAAAAGCCTTTTTATTTGTCTGACAAAGACAAAGGGGAAGATTCAGACAATATATGCTAAAAGACAACAGGTGTCACACATTAGGGGAGAGGCAGGTAATCACACAGGCGGGGAAACAGGGAAGGGCAGGAAGGAAGTCTGAAACGAGAAACAAAACAGTTAAATCCACACTGCAAAAAGTAATTAACTAGACTAGTATAAACATCTCAATTTGAGCAGAATAATCCAAAATTTAGTTGTTTTGACTGGTTAAGAAGTTGTTGGGCATTTGTCCCAGATTATGTCACTTGTTCTGAGATGTTTCTGACTCGTTTCGATACATTTCGTCCTTATTTCAGGTCATTTTCTTTGCCAATGGGGAAAGAAAATTGGTCTTGTCTCATTGGCAATTTTACTTTCTTATTTCAAGCGAGATTTACCCTAGAACTGGTCTGAAACGTCCTCAAACAAGCAAAGCAAACTTGATCAGGAAAAGTGTCTAAATGAGTGAAAACCGCTCAAAACAAGAAACATTTCCTCAGGTAGACACAATCTATTACATTTGTAAACATTTAAACTTACAGACTATCACTTTAATATCATATAAAAGTATGTAAAGTTTCACCTCTTAAACTTGTTTATAACAAACACTGAGGTCTTTACTTCTTTTATCCACCAGGAGTCTGAAGTTCTGTCTAAAGCAGAAGCTCCATGACTTCTTTCTTCACCTGTCGGTTTTATCACGTTCAGCACAGGAGACCCAAATGCGTGGCTCAAAATCTTTTTATTAACGTGGTCAAAAACAAGGATATAAACGAAGAATTCCCACAAGAGCTGCACAAGGACAAAGGACAAAACACAAGTGTCAAAAACTTAAAACATGCTAGAACAAAATGACATGGTTACCTGCACAAGGACAAAGATGAATAAAATTACCTCTAGAAAAAAAGTCTAAAATTGTTGATGACCCAGAATACCACCTGTATAGGCCACCAGTTTAGTTTATTAATTAGTTATTTAGGTAAAACTTGATGCAAAAAAAAAAAAAACAACATAAAAACTAAGATTCTAAGGTTTAGATAACAAGAACTTTATGGATTTTACTTTGAAGAAATATAGTAATTGCTCTGTCTTGTAGCCTGGGATGAAAAAGCCGACATTTGTGGAAAAAAGACCGTAAGACTGAAACAAAAAAGCCTTTTTATTTGTCTGACAAAGACAAAGGGGAAGACTCAGACAATATATGCTAAAAGACAACAGGTGTCACACATTAGGGAAGAGGCAGGTAATCACACAGGCGGGGAAACAGGGAAGGGCAGGAAGGTACAGGTAGAAACGAGAAACAAAACAGTTAAATCCACACTGCAAAAAGTAATTAACTAGACTAGTATAAACATCTCAATTTGAGCAAAATAATCCATTTTTTTGTTGTTCTGACTGGTTAAGAAGTTGTTGGGCATTTGTCCTGGATTGTTTCACTTGTTCTGAGATGTTTCTGACTCGTTTCGATACATTTCGTCCTTATTTCAGGTCATTTTCTTTGCCAATGGGGAAAGAAAATTGGTCTTATCTCATTGGCAATTTTACTTTCTTATTTCAAGCGAGATTTACCCTAGAACTGGTCTGAAATGTCCTCAAACAAGCAAAGCAAACTCGGTCCGATCAGGAAAAGTGTCTAAATGAGTGAAAACCGACAAAAACAGGAAACACGTCCTCAATTCAAGTCATTTAAGCCAATGCTTGATATTCACTTTTTGCAGTGTGCTGCCTCACATTTCAGACCTGGTCAGGTAGACACAATCTATTACATTTGTAAACATTTAAACTTACAGACTATCACTTTAATATCATATAAAAGTATATCGAGTTTCACCTCTTAAACTTGTTTATAGCAAACACTGAGGTCTTTACTTCTTTTATCCACCAGGAGTCTGAAGTTCTGTCTAAAGCAGAAGCTCCATGACTTCCTTCTTCACCTGTCGGTTTGTGACTGAAGAGCAATGTGGCCTCAGCCTTTTGACTAAAAACAAAGAGCTTATTATATTTAGAGCCATGTTTCATGGTTTCTGACCTGAAGCTGAACAGTGTCATTCACATTTACACCAAACAGAGTCAAATGAACACTCATAACAGTTAAATCCAGGTGAAAGCACTCAAGGCCAGGCCATGGGGGTAGTGGAAAAAACAGTCATGAAAGTCTACTCTATCTACTTCTGCATCTGCCTGAAACATAAATGAGAGGAATAAAGCTTCTGCTGTGAAAATATATCCCACACTTGGATGAAAACACTTTTGTCCCGTGTGCTTTGTCCCCTCCTTTATAAAAGCCCATTTGAAGCAGTAATAGCGCCAGTGCTTTAAAACTCTTCAGAAATTCATATTCAGCTTTTTGCCTCTGAGCCAATCAGCCGGTCTCCCTGTTCCAAACATTGTGCAAAGTCTGCATATTTTACACATTCACTCGCGCTGCCCTAGATTCACGTCGAGCCTCCCGGAATTAGCCACAAAAACCGATAAGGAGAAGAAAGGAGAAAGTGCTCGGATCTCCTCGGGGTTAAAATGGAGGGAGGCCAAGTGGGCGGAGCAGAGGGAGGAAAGTGAGTGGACTCGTTATTTCAAGATAGATTTTCTGGCTAGACTGAAAACGAGAAGTTACCCAAAGCTGCACAGTATTGGAAATATTTTACTGACTCGATCATTGCAATAACCTCTTACCATGTTTTACTGAACCACTTCAGCCCAGTCTGTTCCTTTAGACGTAAAAACTCACTGTATTAACTCACTGCTTATTCAATCAAAACAAGTCTAAAATGGAACTAAAACAGGAAAATCATGGCTATAACAGAACTGTTCATATTCTTTAAGTTACCAGGGTTTTTGGGGCGGCTGTGGTGCAGGTGGTTGGTGGTTCGAATCCTGCTCGTGCTGGTTGTTTTGTCCTTGGGCAAGACACTTCCCCCGCCCTGCCTCTAGTGAGTGCCTAATGTAGGTGCAAAAAGTGGATTCTAAACAAGTAAAAAATGTCTTACTTTAAGAAATAAGTTCTTATTTTTCCTTAAAAAGTAATAATGTTTTGCCGCAAAGTTTTCTTGAGAAAAAAATTCTTCTTTTAGGAAATAAAATCTAGCCATTTCTTGTTCAGATAAATTTGCTAATAACATGATATTTTTTTCTTGTAACAACAAAGAAAAACTTTATGAATCTTCTTCAGCTCGAAGGTCCTGGGTTGGATTCCCAAAGGGGCCTTTCTGTGTGGAGCATGTTCTCCCAGTGTCTACCACTAAAAACATGTACAATAGGTGAATCCTCCAGCAGGTGATTCTGGCTCCACATCATGGAGGCGGGTCTCCGGGCGTGGGCAATATTTTCCTTAAATATTAGTATTTATTAAGAACATTTTGCTCAAAAATGTGTGAAATTTAGAACATTTTGCTTAAATCAAGCAACATTTAAGTACAATACCCACAATTTTTCACTAAATAAGAATGTTTTCCTTAAATTATTAAATTTTCTGAGGACATTTTGCTTAATTCTAGCTTTTTATTTGCTTAAATTTAGTGTTTCTTTCTTGTTTTATGATGAGAAAAATACTCTAGAAATAAGAATTCTTAGCAAGAAAAAAATGCTGACCCCATTGGCAGAATCTTTTCCTTAAAACAAGAGAAAATTTTGCAGTGTGGAAAAGCGATGTATAAAAAGAAATCATTTACCGTTTGTTTTCTGGCTGTTTGAACAAAGAACGTGTTAATCTCAGTCATGGGACAACACTCTGTCCCAAACAAACAGTGCTGGGGGCAACGTGTTACAAAAGTGACGAGTTATATATGTAAACAATCTAATATGATTCTTGACATATTCATGCACATATTTATTTTATCAGGTTATTCCAGTTCAAACCTGTAGTAAAGTGATAGTTATGTTACCGTTATCTGGCGCCTGTGTCAGCTGTGGACTGCTCCCAGTCTAAACCTGATCTAAACCGATCTAAACCTGATCTAAACCAATCTAAACCAGTCTAAACTTGATCTAAACCGATCTAAACCTGATCCAAACCAGTCCAAACCCGATCTAAACCAATCTAAACCAATCTAAACCAGTCTAAACTTGATCTAAACCAGCTCATACTTGATCTAAACCAGTCTAAACCTGATCTAAACCAATCTAAACCTGATCTAAACCAGTCCAAACCTGATCTAAACCAATCTAAACCAGTCCAAACCTGATCTAAACCAATCTAAACCAGTCCAAACCTGATCTAAACCAATCTAAACCAGTCTAAACTTGATCTAAACCGATCTAAACCAGTCTAAACTTGATCTAAACCAGTCTAAACCTGATCTAAACCAATCTAAACCAGTCTAAACTTGATCTAAACCAATCTAAACCAGTCTAAACCTGATCTAAACCAATCTAAACCAGTCTAAACTTGATCTAAACCAGTCTAAACTTGATCTAAACCGATCTAAACCAGTCTAAACCAATCTAAACCAATCTAAACCTGATCTAAACCAATCTAAACCAGTCTAAACTTGATCTAAACCAGTCTAAACCTGATCTAAACCAATTTAAACCAGTCTAAACTTGATCTAAACCAGCTCATACTTGATCTAAACCGATCTAAACTTGATCTAAACTTGATCTAAACCAGTCCAAACAAGCACAAACCAGTCCAAACCAATCCAACCCTTATCTAAACTGGATATTTTGAGTATTACACACTTGGTAGAGAATGGTAGAGATAGGCAGAACACAAAGAAAAGAAAGTGTGCTCTACCAAACGGTTGAGCAAACTATTAAAGGGTTAAACAGCCAGTGTTAGACCCAAAGGGTTTTCTGTCGCCTGAGGGCAACGCTACAGGGATATGACATTTTTAGAGATGAAATCACTAATATAGAATATTTTTTAAGTACTTGCCCAACACTGGAAACAAATAAACATTGTGATATATGGTGGCCATATGGATATTGCATTAACTAACGCTGCAATAACAATCATTTGGTGATATATTGTGCAGCTCTACTCGTTAACTCTATCAGACAAACATCTAATTGCGACGGTGAATCCATTTCTTTATGGATCAATAAAACTTGGAGATTAAATTCCAAGCATTTCAAACCTTTTTGTGGAGCCTATAAACCACACAATTAGTTTTCTGCATGATTTCACCCCCATTATGTACAGAGACCATTATCCTTCCCTTATTGCGGACAACTGGCACTTAAAAAAGCCAAATGACGGCACTAAGAGTTCATCAAAGTTTGAAGCATCTGCCTGTTGGTCAGAGAGAGAAACCCGTTCTCTTTGTGGACATTATCGATCCTGTCTGTTTTTGCTGCCGTATATAAAGTATCACTCAAGAAAGGTAAACCAGAAACATGTCGAATAAAGAAGTCGGCCAAATAGAGTTCTTTTTGTAAGAGATAATGGAATCTCACGACTTCATAGTAAAATGACACAGTGCGAGAGGCGAGGACCAAAGCTTTATTTTGTTGTCAGGTTTGAGCCAAATCCCAAACTGCCCCCCCCCCTCCGTAACGAAAACCGTCATTACTGAGAGAGTCTCGCGGCGAGATCCGTCACCGAGTCGGGCGGGGGCCGTTTGTCTGAAGAAGAAGAAGAAGAGCCATATGTGACTAAATTGAGATGGATGTTTGAAGCTTCACGTCATCGCAGCTTTGGCAGAGCAACAGCGAGAGCGCTCCTGAATACTAAAGGATCTGGGGGTTTATACAGTACAGCCAGGGATCTATTGTCCTGTTCTATATGATATAAATGATATAAATCTATGAGGATGTAGAAAACTTTGTGTTGTTTCCGGAACTGTCTGAGCGACCTTTGCAGCTCCTCAGCCGGGATGGAGATTTCACTTAAAGGATCTGTATCCTGCTGTTTTAGCCAGTCCAAAGTAAAGTAAAGGTATTTTATATGATATGTTGTACCACTACCACTGTGGAGAACTCATTTTTGTGATAAATATTTATTTTCTGGGGGTATTTTTCAAACCCGGAAGACAAGACGCTTGGATTCAGTTAACTCCGCCCCTCTCCCTGAGCCGATGCAACTTTAGCAGTTGTAGAAATATAATATCACAGCAAGAAGTGAAGTTACTTCACAAAGCAGTTATGAGGACTTGACATCTGCAACACAGCTGCATAAATGGCCAACACACACACACACACGCTAACAAACACACACGCTAACACACACACACGCTAACACACACACACGCTAACACACACATGCTAACACACACACGCTAACACGCGTTTTGACTCAACACCGCTCTGGCCGCTCCATCATCGCTGGTTAAAAGAGTTTAATTCACTTTTGTCACAGACAAACATTATTTTGGCTGATTTGGCTGATCGTCGCAGAATCCTGGAGAGAAATTCCAGCTTCTGGCGAGCGGCCTCTTCTTTCGGAAGGTTAAATAAAGTCCTGGACCTCTCGTAGCCAAACGCGCTTTTCTCTGTGATATTATCGTTAATCGTAAGAAAAATCGTACCGTAAGAAAAGAACAGGTGTCCAGAGTAGGTTAGAAAGAGCTCCTTCACAACTTCCGGTGCAAACATGTCATCTGTTCAGACGCTCAGGTTTGTTTTCTCTGCATGGGCAGTCGGGCACTTCCTTTTTTTTTTTTTCTGTCTTACGACAGAAATAATGAAAAAGCTGTTTTACAAATTAAAATCAGACCGTAAGGCATTACATACAGATATCGAGCACTTCTATTCCGCTCTGACGAGACAACTGAGCATGTTAGTCGTTTCCCAGGACAGGCTCAAATAAAGTCAGGAAATAGCATAACAACATGGTTGCTTCAAGCTCCAAAAAGTTGATTTTGCATGATAAAGGACCTTCGAAATGTGTGTGTTATTCGCCTGATGTTGGGAGGTCCAGGTTGGAAATTCCTGTTGAATATTTTAAAAGGAACATGACGTAAGACTGATTTGGATGTACATGCAGCCGGATCCATAAGGAGCTCGGTGTAGTGGGTAGAATAAATCTGTTTTTGTATCGATGTACCAGTCAAACGTTTGGAAACGCTTCTTATGTATTGGTTTTCTGTTATTTCAAGACTATTCACATTGTAGATTCTCACTAAAGGCATTCATTTATGAATGAACACATGAATGATGTTCTCAGATGACTGCTTTACACTTCTGGCCTTTTCTCAATGAACTTCACGATATCGTCTCAAGAAATGTTTCCCTCTTCACAGATGAACTTATGAAACTCATTGAGAAAATGCCAAGAATAAACTTAAAATATGATACATCCTTTTTTGTTTCCTACATAATTCCATGGGTTCAATGAGGATCATACAATGTAAATAAATAGTACTGAAAATAAAAGAAAGTATATCTACAGAGGAGCATCACCCCAAGCTATAATGGACGTCTATTGTTCCTACGAAGTTCATTGTCAAATAACTCTTTTGGAGAATGTATAAAGTCTTTTGAAATGATGTCCTGGTGCACCAAGATGAAAAGCTTTGGTGGAAGAACAACTCTTTTTTCTGCTGGATTAGTATCAGAATAATTCAGTTTGAGCTCTCACCTTTAGCATTTTGCACATTAATATCTCCATTGGTTTAACATTGCACTAGCTGGCAAACAACAGAGAGATAAAACATCCTGGTGTGTTAAGTCCAACCAACAGGATGCTGATGTTTCTAAAGTCAAGAAAATCTAGTTGGTTCCATAGATTTTCTTGCACCAACTGAAAATTCAGATCAAAGTAACTCCTCAAACCCCACGTCTCTCACACCGGGGCAGAGCAGAATAAGGACGTCTGTTTTGGATACACTTGGCCCTGAACAGCCGAAAGTACAGTCCACACAATGACATGATGGTGAGCAGGTACAAATAAACAGATGTGTGAAAATTAGCCTAAGTGTCAACAAAATATAACCAGAAATTTAGGCTTGATAGCCTTTATGTAAGGATTAAACACCTTGGAGCCGCGTTAGTCGGTTCTAACGCCCGACACAGTGTTGTTCCTCCTGCATTCTAACGTCTAACGCGGCTCCTCGTTGTTTAATCCGCTTATACCAGGGTCCCACAAACCTAACATTTATAATAAATGTGTTTTTCATTGACTAAAGTCACTAAATCTGCCAGACTACGGGACTATTTTGTGTGGGTTATTAGCCGGTCACTGAAGGCTGGTCTCAGAGCGAGTCATTCTCCGCAGCTATTACGAGGATCTCAGTCAGGCTCAACGACACAACATCAGCACAGAATCACAACACAACAGGACTAACCCGGAAACACTTTTCCCTGGAAGGAAACACCGATATGCGCCACTCGTGGGCACCAGTTATTTACCTTTTACAAGGTTTAACCTGAAGCTAAAGCTAGCTAGCTCAACCAGCTCAACTGTTTATGGAAACAGCTGCGGTGGAGTCGCTCACACCTGGGCCCCCCCAACTCAAACTTTTATGTCTGACTTTACTAATCCAGACAAAGATGCTTCAATGCAGGATCATTTTATGTACGCCTGAAAATGATGAATAGCCTT
Source organism: Gobius niger (assembly GCF_951799975.1). Taxonomy (NCBI): domain Eukaryota; kingdom Metazoa; phylum Chordata; class Actinopteri; order Gobiiformes; family Gobiidae; genus Gobius; species Gobius niger. The sequence continues at coordinate 822,942 of NC_136857.1, read as the reverse complement.
AACCGTTTCCAATAGAAATGTAAAGCTCATATGTTATTAACAGTAGCTAACCTAGCTGCTCACTCTCCTCTACAAACATTTAGCAAACACTAAATCCATCTCATACGTTCCTGTCAGTCACTGATTACGCCTTTATCTGACTCAGCTGTGTCAGGCGTTGCTATGGCGACGCCACAGCGGAGTGACATCCCAGTGATTTAACTACCGGACTACGTGTGCGGTTACACCAAAATAATGCACCAGCCAATCAGGATCCAGTATTCACCCAGACCATGGTATGATCAGATTTAGGTGCTGAAAATATGGTCAATGGACATTAGTGGCATAAAAGGCCTTATTTAAATATAAAAACATGAAGTGACAGAAAACTTGCATCATATTTATGTCAATAATCTACAACATAAGTTTCAAATTGATATCTCTAAATTAAAAAAGTTTCTGTTTTCTTTCTCCTCCACACTCAAAACGATATATACGTCACATGGATCGTTTCTATGACGTTTCAGACATTTTCAGGACCAAACACTGAGCAGCATGATTTTTTTTGTAAAGTAGTTCTAAAAAGCCTGAGTAAAGTATGATATGGAGCCTTTAAGAGAAACATTTTAGATGTAAAAAAAAAAGCAGACCTTTAATTAAAGCCATGTTTCATTTATTTGTATGAAAGGGCTGCACTTCAAGAGCACAGATTCTACAGAGGACGAACAGAAGATAAAACGTGCCTTTTTTTCATCTCGCAATTTGAAACAGCCTTGACACAACCTGACAGTAAAAAGCCGACTGGAGCGATTCATTCATTAATTGGCAAAGGCAGTCCTCCCTTTAACCGAGTGACTGACGGGCCACATTGTAAAGACACTTCCTCCTTTATGCTCCCCCGTTTCCCCCCCCCACAGTCGCGCAGTAGATTCATCGAGTTTCTCCGCGGGGGAATTAGCTGAAACGGGAGCACTTTAATCATGTTTCCAACTTGTGGGCGCCATCAAAGACCGGAGTCGCCGCTTTGTTCGGAGGAGAAAGGCGCCGATTACCCCCTGAAGCCAAGAGATCACTGACACCGTCGACTCATCTCCACCGCCTCTTCAGCTGCTCAGAACAAGGCGGGGGCTGGTGAGAACATGCGGACGGAGCGGTGTCGTTTCATTCAGGCATTTCAGAACGTTCACTTCATTACGTTCGCTTCACAACTTTGGTTTCACGCTCTCACCTCGTGGGCTCAATTGCCGGATCACGTGGGACCTTTCTTCTGTTCACGTGCTTAAAGAGTAACTAAACGGGCGTGGCAGAGCCTTTCCCCACCCACAAACTAAAGTCAAAAATTGCTGAGAAAGGGGTGGTCTCGGAGGCTTTGGGGGAGACGAGGGGGTTGAGTGTGTGGGCGGGGTCTGCTCTGTTGACAGTCTCAGACCACGCCCCTAGATCTGACAGAACTGACAGACGGCTGTTACTGCTGTCACGACTGTGCGCAACTTCCGCAAGGTTTATTTTTTTATTAGTTTATTAGTTGGTGCACTCTCATGACTTGTGATTGCTCGATGTAGCAACTGTCCAACAAAAAAAAAATAAAGATGGCCACCGGTAGATACTCGCTCGCTGTCAGTGACTGCGAACAGAGAGAGAGCATCGCACAGTCGCTTTTCTAAGGGATTTATTCCTCTACACCTCAGCCCAAGTGTGAGCATCGCAGGGGCGCCATCTACTGGTTTGACTCATGAGCTCAATATGAAACCTCCAGAATCTCAAACTATTAGTTACAAGTTAGGATCGTAGCTAAGGCTAAATAATACTACTCTCCCAAGTGAGCTGAATAAAATACCAGTAGAAATATTTATTTCGTCATTTGTTGTAAATGTACGTGTGTGTGGGGGGGGGCGGGGCCACAGAGGCGTGTGTGGGCGGGGCCACAGAGGCGTGTGTGGGCGGGGCCACAGAGGCACAGAGGCAGAACCACGGGCAGAGCTGATGACGTTTTCTGGACGCCGTGGACACACTCTCTGTATGTAGTAGTCAAATGTGTGAAACCAGTAGAGGCGCTAACCCTGCGGTTTTAGACACAAAAGTGAGATTTTGAACAAGTTTGCACCAAATGTGAAAATATTGACTGGGACATGTAGCTAACTCTATTCAACAACCATTTAGACCGTTTATCAGTAAAAAAAAAACGTGGATTTGGTGTTTAGTTACTCTCTAAACTGACTCAGAAGAAGAAGTCGGTGAGATACATAAGAAGAAGTCAGCTCAGTTACGTAGAAGGAACTCGGAGTAGAGTCGATGCTCCTTCACATCCCAGGCGTCTGTTTGGGATCCTCCTGGTCCTTCCCCCAAGAGGTTTAACCAGGCATGTCCCATTGGGAGTAGGCCTCATGGAAGAGAGAGAGAGAGAGTCTGGAGAGAGAGTCTGGAAACCGGCCCATCTATAGGTGAGACGGAGTAATGCAAAAACAGCAAAGAGATATTGTTACACATTTTCACACTGTGACAAATGCTCCTCTGAGAGTGAGCTCATACATTCCAACTCTCCCACTCAGATTAGTTTGTAAAGGACCACGTCTGCCCACGCAACTTCAAAACCATCTCGACACAGCCGTAACGGTAAAGCTTTGTTTTTGTTCCAAACTTTTCTTCAAACACTGAAAGACGCTCTCCTCCTACAGTGTATTACAGTAACTCTTTGGAAAACTGCTTTGAATAAACCTGTTTTATAACTTTTTTAACCTGAACAAAAAAAAAACATATACACGTGTCTGTCTCAATGCAATATTTTATACGATATAAGACAAATGACAGTTTTATTTGGGTCCCCGGCTCGTCATCCGAGGGTAATGGAGTCCCAAAGCCACTGGGGAACCACTGATATAACACATTGGCATTTGCAGAAAATAGTTCTTTACTTTAGGCGACAATGTTGTGTTTTGGCACTGATGAAAATCGGCCTCCATGACACAAACCCTGCTTTAGAATGTCCTGGCATCAAACCCCATGAGGAAACACTGTATATGATGCTCTACTTTGTGGGACAATTGGCGAAGAGAAACGTCCATCCACCGAGCAAACTTGTACCCCCCCTTTACCTTTAACCCACCTGCATTCTTACGACATGGCCCTGAAGATGCACCGGGACCAAAGCCCTTAGTCAATAATGCATCAGACAGAGTTTCCCTCCTCGTATTATCTCCAGTGACGTTTGTAGGCGTCGTCAGCCCCGCACGCTGGAAGTGTCTCTGAAAAGAAGTGACACGGGCGTCTGGCGTCACTGTCAGGTGGTTAAACGGGAACATTTGGGTTCAGAGCGAAAGGAGAGAGAGAGAGAGTGAGAGAGAGAGAGGGAGTGAGAGAGAGAGAGAGAGAGAGTGAGAGAGAGAGAGGAGGCGACGTGCAGAGATTTGGCAGATAAATGTGATCAGACAGCAGGCGGTGTGAAGGCCTGGTGAGCCGAGCGGAACCTGTCACTTAAATAATGTCTCCACCAAGGCTTTTAGCAAAATCTTCTGCAGTAAAAAAACAAGTTGAAGGATGTTTGAGGCCCCAGAATCTCACAGTAAAACATATTTATTCATCCTGTCCAACACATTCTAATGAAGTAGTCACACAGAGATGGGGCAGGTTTGTTCACTGTTGTTTGTTCCACACGTCATTCAGGGCAGTTTATGTTCTCCAGCCTGACGTCCCATTCAAGGCCTCTGCAAACTCCGTGTTCCAACTACCCAGTGTTGAGGAGAATACTTTGAAAGTGTATTTAAAAACTGAATACTTAGAATCCCCGCCCTCACCTATGGTCATGAGATCTGGGTAATGACCGAAAGGACGAGATCGCGAATACAAGCGGCCGAAATGAGTTTCCTTCGCAGGGTGTCTGGGGGGGAGGAGCTCAGTTACCCGAGAGGAGCTCGGAGTAGAGTCGCTGCTCCTTCACGTGGAAAGGAGCAGCTGAGGTGGCTCGGGCATCTGTTCCGGATACCTCCTGGTCGCCTCCTGCGGGAGGTGTTCCAGGCATGTCCTAGTGGGACAAGGCCTCGTGGACCCAGGACACGCTGGTGGGACTATGTCTCCGAGCTGGCCTGGTGTGGCCTCGGGGTCAGAACAGCTGGAGGAGGTGTGGCCTCGGGGTCAGAACAGCTGGAGGAGGTGTGGCCTCGGGGTCAGAACAGCTGGAGGAGGTGTGGCCTCGGGGTCAGAACAGCTGGAGGAGGTGTGGCCTCGGGTCAGAACAGCTGGAGGAGGTGTGGCCTCGGGGTCAGAGCAGCTGGAGGAGGTGTGGCCTCGGGGTCAGAACAGCTGGAGGAGGTGTGGCCTCAGGGTCAGAACAGCTGGAGGAGGTGTGGCCTCGGGGTCAGAACAGCTGGAGGAGGTGTGGCCTCGGGGTCAGAACAGCTGGAGGAGGTGTGGCCTCGGGGTCAGAACAGCTGGAGGAGGTGTGGCCTCGGGGTCAGAACAGCTGGAGGAGGTGTGGCCTCGGGGTCAGAACAGCTGGAGGAGGTGTGTGTGGATCGGGAAGTCTGGGCGTCTCTGCTGAGACGCTGCCTCCGCGACCCGGCCCCGGATAAAGAGGAAGAAAATGGATGGATGGAAATATGGCATATTGAAAATCTGCACTTACATCAGGAACACTTATCGTGAACTTATTTACCACAGAGCAGGAACTCAAAAAAGCACTTTGCAAATGCTCCAAGAGCGCAGCAGATCACAGCACATGACATGATGCTTGGTGCACATGAACGTGGGGGGAGGAGCTTAAATGTGAGGCACAGCAGAAACATTTCTGCCTGGTCGTTTTGACCTGTTCTTTCTTAGTGATGCATGATAAAGCTAAAATGTGATGGTCCCCCCTCCTGCCTGATAACGGAGCTCAATTCTTGTGCTCTGGTTTCCCCACCACTAAAAAGATTCACAATTAAGCAAAGATAAATGAGAGGGTGTTTGTGACTGCACTGTCTCTACCAAAAAAAAAGAAAACAAAAAACCTCAACATCCAGTATTAGCATATTTACCGTAAAGAAGAGACTATTCCAAGACTAAACTGGATCTAAACATATAATGACTCCAGAATAGACACGTCAGGATTTTACCCGAGCATCTGATACTAGACAAGAGCCACGTGTGACTACGAAATCATAAGGTGCAATTATTACAACTGGGAAACATAGTTCATTCTGTAATTCGTGAAAACTGGGCCAAGAAAAGTCTGAGGAAGTAAAGTCATAGTAAACCCCTGCTTGTAAACGTAGTGAAAGCTTCCACACAAAGGAACCTTATCTTGGACAACCAACTTAACTAGACACAGACTCTGGGACCTCGTTACTTCCCCACATGAAAACAACCATGGCGACTTAGGAGAGCGTGAAGAAATGATGAAAGAGAACCACGAAAAATCCATGGAGTTGAGCACTTTGGTCACTTTGTGTGTTGTGAAGGCCTTCGAGCAACAGCGCAGACGTCGACAGAACAAACCGGTGAATCGTCAAACACAAAGAGAGTCCTGCCAAAGATGAACAGCAGTGAACGGACCGCCCTGAAACGTGACGGCAGAAATGATTTGCTGTTACGGGCCGGCTCGATGGCTCGTGAGGAACCGTTGGAACAATGATTTGGCTCGTTGGAGGGATCTCTGCTGACACAGGTCGTGATTATTTTGACACGTCTTGGAGACAAACTGTCGGAGACAAAGCCAGCGAAAGGGCAAGTACCAATTAATTTCCCTGTGCACTCAACCTGCTCGCGGTGGAATGGAGGCTGCCAGTCTGCTGACAATGATCACGCTTCCACATCCCCGTTTAAAGAGCAGAGACAGGAAGCTGAGAGGAGGCGTCCCAGAGAGGAGCAGGCCCTGGCAGCGGCCGCTGATTGGATCTGTAGCTCGGGGAAAAAAAAAAAATGTTTTGCCACATCGACGGAATACTGAAATGTACTTGGCAAAGTCCATGAATCGTCAATGAATCTCCTCAAAGAAAAGACATTTAAACAAGTTCCCCATTCAAGAAAACCGAGCTGGCTTGTGTCTTCCATCGACCAGAAGAGACAAAGACAAGTTTGGTTTGTTGACTGGATCAACTTCCCCTCCTGGAACCGCCACCTTAACGTGGTGGTGGAGGGGTTTGAGCACCTGAATGATCCTGGGGGCTCTGTTGTCGGGGGCTTGGTGCCCCTGGTAGGGATCAGTTTGTGGATGCAAAACAACTTTCTCCAGCTAAATGCAGACAAAACTGAGATCATTGTTTTTGGCCCACAGGCACAAAGACAAAGTGTTATCAGTCACCTCGAGTCTCTCTCTCTAAAACCAATAAATCAGGTTAGAAATCTAGGAGTAATCATGGACTCAGACATGAACTTAAACAGCCACATCAAAGCCATAACATCAGCAGCTTTTTACCATCTGAAAAACATTGCTAAGATCAGAGGAATAGTGTCAAAACCAGACTTAGAGAGACTTATCCATGTGTTTGTTTCTAGCCGGTTAGATACTGTAACGGCTGCTCACTGGCCTCTCTAAACGAGCTGTCAGAGCTGCAGAACATCCAGAACGCTGCTGCTCGAGTCCTGACAAGAACCAGGAAATACGACCATATTAGTCCAGTGCTCCGGTCTCTGCACTGGCTTCCTGTCACTCAGAGAATAGACTTTAAAACAGCCCTGCTTGTCTACAAGTCTCTTCATGGTTCAGCACCAAAGTCCATCTCTGACATGTTAGAGCCGTATGAACCATCTCGGGCCCTGAGAACTTCAGGGAGGGGCCTCCTGGTGGTTCCCAGAGTCAGGACTAAACACGGTGAGGCTGCGTTTCAGTTTCATGCAGCTAAAATCTGGAACAGTCTTCACGAGGATGTGAGACAGGCCTCAACTCTGACAATGTTCAAATCCAGGCGGAAAACAGTTCTTTTTACCCGAGCATATGACTGAAAGTATTTTATCTGCACTCTCGCCTTTTACTGTAATTGATTCATTTTATGTTGATGTTTTTATTGATTCTATTTGTTTTCTTGTATTTATGCAACTGTGAAGCACTTTGAATTGCCTTGTGTATGAATTGTGCTCTACAAATAAACTTGCCTTGCCTTGCCTTGCCTAGGGTCTCCCAGGGTGAACAGGTCCTATAGGTGACGGGTCAGACGAAGAACAGTTCAGAAGCTCCTTATGAGAGACCAACAGGCCCGGTTAGAACCATGAGGCCGTCCTTCTGTGGACCCACCACCTGTAGGAGGAGCCATAGGGGCTGGTGCAATGTGATTCCATGACCCGGCAACAGACAAGTGGAAGAGGATGGATGGATGGATGGATGGATGGATGGATGGATGGATGGATGGATAGATGGATGGATGGATGGATGGATGGATGGATGGATGGATAGATGGATGGATGGATGGATGGATGGATGAACAATGAGGGTTTGCTGAGTGTTGAGAACTACTTCTGAAGACTTTTTCTACACTGGAAAACTCTTCGATGACAGAGAGCTTATACTAGCATATTCATTTGGTTAAGAAAATACCGTGCCCCCACCCTAGTGTTCGTGAAAAGGAGTAGATGGAGTGGCTGAGGAGGCTGAGGAATATGGAAATAATGATGTGTAGGGTCTCAGTCATTCAGAAATGATCCATCATAGTTCAAACATCTACGACAGGGTTTTCCAAACAGTTTCTTATAGAGGGCTGCACATTGAAGTGTATACACGGGGTCAATGCAGTAACAATTTCAATGAGTGCGTTTAGCAAAGTTTTAACCCGCACCCCACATCTTTATTTAGGCTGGGAAACTTAGAACCAGCTCTTTCCCACAATAAAAAGGTTGAGGTTATAATTGTGTAGATTTATGAAAGTTGTAAAAAGCATCAACTCTGGCGATCTGCACCAACAAGAAGCCTGAGGGCCACAATGGGAACCCCTGATCTACGAAGAGGCTTGGTTGACTGGGACTGGACTTAGTAGACGAAGTAAGAGAATTTTCATCAGTAGCTGGCCAGAAATAGGTTTTTAAGTGGTTTTCATCTGTGCTGGGTTGTTTTAGGATTGAGCTAGGGGGAAAAGTTGTCTGAGGAGTGGTCAAGCTGTAATGTAGAGGCGAGGCCAGATGTTAAAATTGATTGAAATTCTAAACACAAGTAAGTAAGTAATCTTTATTTATATAGCGCTTTTCACAGACAGAGGTCACAAAGTGCTTTACAGTGGACACAACTGAAACAAACAGTAAAAGACAGTAAAAAATCTGTATTCAAAGAGGCAGCTCTATTTGCTCTCGAAAGCCTTTTTAAATAGATGAGTCTTAAGTTGCTTTTTAAAAGTCTCCACAGAATCGAGGGAACGCAATGACAGAGGAAGTTCATTCCAGAGACGGGACGCGGCGGCTTTGAAGGACCCGTCTCCTCGGGTTTTGTAAAGGGTCCGAGGAACCATGAGCAGGTTTTGACCTGAAGACCTCAGACTCCAAGCTGAAGTGTAGCGCTGGATTTGGTCAGTGATGTAAACTGGAGCCTGTCCGTGAACCAGAATTTTAAAGTTAACTCTGGAGGCAACTGGAAGCCAGTGGAGAGACTTCAGCACAGGAGTAATGTGTGCTCTCCTGTTGGTGCGGGTCAGGAGCCTCTGCAGAGTTTTGAACAAACTGTAGGCGGGTCAGCTCCTTTAGGCCCCTTAGAGTGACCTGAAGTGGTTGTCTCATTGTTAAAGCAATGAGACAACCAACCCCATGTGACAACTAGCCCAGTCGTCTTTGCGTAGTTAAACTGGTATTTGTCTGTAAACTGTTCTAACCCGGGGTGCATGACTGAGCCCATGTTGTTGTTTGGATTTGGAAAAGGAAGCTCGGCCAGACTGACTCTCAGGGTTACTTTACTCAGACGCTAAAGCTGGGCCTGAGTTTGGCACATTTCGATCACGCCACAGTTTGTCGTGAGGCGGAGGAGGCGAGAGCAGAGAGGTTAAGTGAAGTAAGTGAATGTTTGGGTGTTTCGACACGCTATTCGGGAGCGTGATGTGACGGAGCAGGCTGGTATCCATGGTAACGGCGGGGGGGTCATTTCATACAGGTCGTGTGTGTTTTCGCTCCGTACAGTGAAAGCACCTCCACTGTGAGCTCGTCTGTGTGAGTTAAGGATTCATTTAGCTCGAGAGACTAAATGACACGTGAAAGTTATACAACAGTAACACAAGTCGACACGATGAATATATAAATATATATAAGCTCAGACTGAAGTTAATGTTATTTGTTATGTTGATGAATTTAATCTATGTGCTTTAAGTTTCAGTTGGAAAACAATCTTTCCACATGCACATCGCTGTAACAATACCACATTTCTTGCTCTTGCGTTCTTTTGCTCAAACCTGAGGAAACGTCCAGGTGCCCTCACCGGAGCTGTGAAGAATAACTCCAAATAAGGCAACAGGAAGACACTTCTAGTGGAAAACTACTGAGAGAAAAGCTTGATGACCTCGGCCCGAGCTCCACTCATCTCCTGTCTCTTCGTGAACGTCACATTTTCTCTGATGTATATTAGTAAGAGCGCAGTTAGACGGTGCCGTTTCCTGGGACGCCCCGTTCGAGCACCGTGTATATTGTTCGGGACTTTAGCTTTCAGATAACCTGTGTTTAGAAATTGTAATTGTTATAGGGAATAAATCTTCTTTGACTAAAGCTACTGAATTCTGGTGGTTTCTCCTCAGACCTTGGGATCAACGAACACGCTGGCGAGACCTTTTTGATACTTTAAGACTTTAAACTTTACTGTTTAAATGTTACAATCTGAGCAAGGCAGACCCAAACAGAGGACGGAGAGAAAGGTGAGTACAAGGTTTATTGATACAAAGCTGGTTGATGGCTGGTTGGACGGAACTGAGATAGTGGTTGTATGGAGCAGACAAGATGGCGGAGGCTGGAGTGAAGCAGGTAAGTAGGGCTGGGACTGGGGAGAGGCTGGAGTGGAGCAGGTAAGTAGGGCTGGGGCTGGGGAGAGGCTGGAGTGGAGCAGGTAGGTAAAGGCTGGGCTGGGGAGAGGCTGGAGTGGAGCAGGTAGGTAAAGGCTGGGCTGGGGAGAGGCTGGAGTGGAGCAGGTAAGTAGGGCTGGGGCTGGGGAGAGGCTGGAGTGGAGCAGGTAAGTAGGGCTGAGGAGAGGCTGGAGTGGAGCAGGTAAGTAGGGCTGGGGCTGGGGAGAGGCTGGAGTGAAGCAGGTAGGTAAAGGCTGGGGCTGGTGCGGGACGAGGCTGGGATCCGGAGTGGAGCAGGTGAGTTTCTGGCTGGCAAACTGGCACGAGGATCTGACGGGGAGCAGGAAAAGGCAGTTAGAAAAAATATCCAAATACAAAAAAAATAGGCCCGAGAAGTCTTCTCACTGAAGTAGACTGACGATCTGGCAGAGAAGTGAAGGCGAGCCCGTGCTTTATACTGCATGAGATGAGATGAGTGGATTCAGGTGTGCCAACAAGCCAGCCAGGGAGCAGGAGCAGCCACACCCATCAGGGAAGAAGCCAATGACACGCCCACAGCAGCAACAAACAGGACAGACACCTACACTACAACATTAAAATGATCTTATGGAGTCAGACCTTATGTAAACTTAGAGTTCTGTGAAATCGCCTACAGTGACGAGTTCTCTCTCTGTACAAAGACGACCTCTTCCTCCCCCCCCTCAGACCGTCTTCTCCGCTCGCCTCCATTCGCTCCTCGCTGTGATCGAGTGCTGAGGTAAGGGCTGGTTAAGAGAAGGCTGTGATGCAGTGACAGACGTGGGACAGGAGGAGGAAATATCGGCCCGTCTGGTTGAATTTATAAACTTGTCATAGTTGAGGCCTTTTTCTCCTTTTCCTGGCGATCGGCCACTCTGTCAGCGGATGCCAAGTCCAGGACGTTTTATAAGTGTATCCGTGGAGTGTGAGGTTTGCTTTGTGAACGGGGGCACTGAAGAGGGACGGCCGGTCTCTGTGCCCGTCACTGAGACTGTTACAGCGTGTTATAAAGACGGGTCACACTGCACCACTTCAGACGTGTTAATAAGACTCGAGTACACGGACAAAGCAACATGAGACCAATCCTTTCACTCTCGCCCTCACACTTTTTAAGAGATTTTCAGATCATTTTTCTATTTAAATGCTTCTGTGGTTTGGCCTAACTTCACCCCCGTTTGGAGCCATAGGAATACTTTGGGAGAGGCCAAACGCTAACAACATCTTTAGTCTTTTTGCGTGACTGAGGGCACACAGCTCACTGCAAAAAGTGCCCGACTAAAAACAAGGGGAAAAAATCTTAAAATAAGACGTTTTGTCTTGTTTTAAGGAAAAAATTCTGCCAATGGGATCAGCATTTTTTTCTTGCTAAGAATTCTTATTTCTAGAATATTTTTCTCATCATGAAACAAGAAAGAAACACTAAATTTAAGCAAATAAAGCTAGAATTAAGAAAAATGTGCTCAGAAAATGGAATAACTTAAGGAAAACATTATTATTTTTTGAGAAATTGTGGGATATTTTACTTAAATGTTGCTTGATTTAAGTCAAATGTTCTAAATTACTCACATTTTTGAGCAAAATGTTCTTAATAAATACTAATATTTAAGGAAAGTATTCCCGCGCCCGAGGACCCGCCTCCATGATGTGGAGCCAGGCTGATGGTCAGAATCACCTGCTGGAGGATTCACCTATTGTACATGTTTTTAGTGGCAGACACGGGGAGAACATGCTCCACACAGAAAGGCCCCGTCCTGGTGGGAATCGAACCCAGGACCTTCGAGCTGTGAAGCTGAGGCTCTAACCGCTGTGCCACCGAGCCGCCACTTTAAAGAATGGAATGTTTTATCTCTCTGTGAGAAGCAGGTCTTACATTAAGAGTTGTTGATCTTAGTTTTTCTTAAAATAAGAAAAATATTCTTTGTCTAAAACTGAAGAAGATTCAAAAAGTTTTTCTTTCTTGATACAAGAAAAATTATCATGTTTTTAGCAAATTTATCTGAACAAGAAATGGCTGGATTTTATTTCCTAAAACAAGATTTTTTTTTCCCCAAGAAAACTTTGCTCAGTGAAACATTATTACTTTTTAGGGAAAAAATAAGAACTTATTTCTTAAAGTAAGACATTTTTTACTTGCTTAGAATCCACTTTTTGCAGTGTTCTTCCACACTGTGATCTGTTCTTACCTGTCTGGTCTTTGTGCCCGTGGAAGAGCGTGGTCGCTTCCAACTTCACCCCCGTTTGGAGCCATAGGAATACACTGGGAGAGGCCAAATGCTAATGGCGCGCCCCACACACTCCATTCTCCGTGTTCGTGTGGATGAGGCAACTCCGAGCGGCTGCACAGGCGCCCCTACCTTTAGCGGGACACTACGCTGGTGCCCGTTATTTGATCCGTTTAAGAGGAGACTGGCCAGGTTCCTCTCGACTCGATTCGTGGGTTCATCTAATCCATTGATCCATCCAATCCACGGTGCTCCATTCCGCCTATGGACCCAGCTGAGGGCGAGCTGAAAGCCCAGGATGAAAAAGTGGCAAAAAAGTTACAAAATTGACAAAAAATGGACGAAAAAATGATTAAAAAAGATCCTCTCGGTTCAGGTGGGAGTGATCATGCTATGCTATAACATTCAATCCCAAACTCTACTTCCACACAGTCTCCCGTCCCGGCGCCGCCCTGACCCTGCTCAGCATCTGCGCTCGGATGAGATGGAGCTCCTCAAGGTGGTGTGGCTGTAATACAAAGAGTGCACATCGAGACGTTTATTGTTGTTGTGATAAATACCCTCTGAATTATACGACACCAAACAACCACCATAAAGTACAAGGACAAATGAAGAGGGGAACGAGACGGGCCCCAGCAGCCAAAACTGACAGAACGCAGTGGGACGAGGAGTCTGACACGATGACACGGGCAGTGAAGCGGCGAACGCCAAAGCCATAGACTGTCAGGACGGCGGCGACATATTTCCTGGACATTGTCGTTGCTTCTCCCGGTCACCGAAAGGACAAACTCCGCCTAAACCTGTGGGACGCTCCTGGTCTCAGCGAGAGCAGTGATGGAGCAGAGCGGGGCTGTTTCCGCTCCCGTGGCCCTCTGGAAACGGAGACAGATCGCAGCTCATCCGACAAAAAAGGACAAAAAAAGGACATAAAAAGTTACAAAAATGAGTTGAACACCCAACAATGATGGAAATGTGACAAAAATCTGATAAAAATTTGACGAAAAAATGAAAAAAAAAAATCGGACAAAAAATGACAAAAATGTGATAAAAATTGGACAAAAAATTGACGACAAAATGACAAAAAAAATGACAAAAAAATGACAAAAAAATGACAAAAAAATGACAAAAAATGACCAAAAAATGACAAAAAAAGGACAAAAAAATGACAAAAATGTGACAAAATGTGACAAAAAAATGACAAACATTTGATAAAAAATGACAAAAAAATGACAAAAAAGTTACAAAATTGAGTTCAATACCCAACAATGATGGAAATGTGACAAAAATCTGATAAAAAATAGACAAAAAAATGACAAAAAAATGACAAAAAAATGACAAAAAATTGACAAAAAATGAAAAAAAGAAATGACAAAAAAATGACAATAAGATGACCAAAAAAATGACCAAAAAATGACAAAAATGTGACAAAAAAATGTGACAAAAAAATGACAAAAAAATGACAAAAAAATGACAAAAAAATGACAAAAAAAATGACCAAAATGAGTTGAATACCCAACAATGATGGAAATGTGACAAAAAAGTGACGAAACACGAAAACACATTTCCTGGACATTGTCGTTACTTCTCCCGGTCACCGAAAGGACAAACTCAGGGCTGTTTCCGACAAAAATGTGATCAAAAAAATTACAAAAAAGGACAAAAAAAGTTACAAAAATAAGTTGAACACCCAACAATGATGGAAATGTGACAAAAATCGGATAAAAAATTGACGAAAAAATGAAAAAAAAAAATCTGACAAAAAATTACAAAAAATGTCACAAAAATGTCACAAAAAATTGACAAAAAAATGACAAACATTTGATAAAAAATGACAATAAAACGACAATAAAATGACAAAAATGTGACAAAATGTGACGAAAAAATGACAAACATTTGATAAAAAATAGACAAAAAAATGACCAAAACATGACCAAAAAATGACCAAAAAATGACAAAAATGTGACTAAAAAATGACTAACATTTGATAAAAAATGACAATAAAATGACAATAAAATGACCAAAAAATGACAAAAAAAATGACAAAAAAGTGACAAAAATGAGTTGAATACCCAACAATGATGGAAATGTGACAAAAAAGTGAGAAAACATTGACAAAAAAGTGACGAAACACGAAAACACATTTCCTGGACATTGTCGTTGCTTCTCCCGGTCACCGAAAGGACAAACTCCGCCTAAACCAGTGGGACGCTCCTGGTCCCAGCGAGAGCAGCGATGGAGCCGAGCGGGGCTGTTTCCGCTCCCGTGGCCCTCTGGAAACGGAGCTGGCAGACAGATCGCAGCTCATCCGACAGAAATGTGACAAAAAAAGTTACAAAAATGAGTTGAACACCCAACAATGATGGAAATGTGACAAAAAAAAAGTCTGATAAAAAAATCTGACAAAAAATGACAAAATTTGATAAAAATTTGACAAAAAAATTACAAAAAATGTCACAAAAATGTCACAAAAAATTGACGAAAAAATGACAAACATTTGATAAAAAATGACAAAAAAATGACAAACATTTGATTAAAAAATGACAAAAAAATGACAAAAAAATGACAAACATTTGATAAAAAATGACAAAAAAATGACAAAAAAATGACAAAAAAATGACAAAAAAAGACAAAAAAATGACAAAAAAATGACAAACATTTGACAAAAAATGACAAAAAAATGACAAACATTTGATAAAAAATGACAAAAAAATGACAAAAAAATGACAAAAAAATGACCAAAAAATGACAAAAAAATGACAAAAAAATGACAAAAAAAGACAAAAAAATGACAAAAAAATGACAAAAATGTGACAAAAAAATGACAAACATTTGATAAAAAATGGACAAAAAAATGACAAAAAAGTTACAAAAATGAGTTGAATACCCAACAATGATGGAAATGTGACAAAAATCTGATAAAAAATTGACAAAAAAATGAAAAAAAATCGGACAAAAAAATGACAAAAAAAATGACAAAAAAATGACAAACATTTGATAAAAAATGACAAAAAAAGACAAAAAAATGACCAAAAAAATGACAAAAATGTGACAAAAAAATGACAAAAAAGTTACAAAAATGAGTTGAACACCCAACAATGATGATGAACAACAATGAACAAAAAGGTGACGAAACACGAAAACACATTTCCTGGACGTTGTCGTTGCTTCTCCCGGTCACCGAAAGGACAAACTCCGCCTAAACCTGTGGGACGCTCCTGGTCCCAGCGAGAGCAGCGATGGAGGGGCTGTTTCCGCTCCCGTGGCCTCTGGAAACGGAGCTGGCAGACAGATCGCAGCTCATCCGTATGCAGCAGAGCAGAGGCCGCTGTCGCTGTCAACCCCTCCGCTGCCAGCCAGTCATTACTCATGGAGGGATGGGGGCAATCAGTGAGAATGAGAGAGGGATATCGGAGTGTACCTGCCCCATCTAAACACATCCACGTCCCAGGTGCTCCGGGAAGGAAACAGAAGAGATAGGAGGGTTATGGCTGTATGATACATGTCGCCAGCTTATCATTATTGTATTGTTCGGTGACGCAATATCCACATATTGAAGAAGCCACAACTGAAAAATCACTGAGGCCTTTCATCTGAGTGAGTCATGACTTTCCTTATTTAGTTTCATTTTAGCCTTGCTTCTCTCATTTAAAGGCCCTATATTTTCTTTGCAAACAATGAAAGGGGAAGCCACTAAATTAAAATGTTAACTGTGGTCCTGATTCGTAACTTTCCTAATATATTTGTAGCATCCAAATTCTTTACAGGGACAAGTTTATAGGCACATTTCACAACTTGCTGGGTCACTTTTACGGGTCACTTTCACAAAAAAATGCTAGAAAAATAGCCTGGAGGTTCATAAAATGCAAACAAATGTATTAATATGTTAAAGCAACACAGTCTCACTCCGAAAGCGTCATAAAGTGACGAACGGTCACTCGCCTTATGCGTAATATAGAACGCAAAAGGTACCCGTCTGCGTCTCCCTTGACGCAGTGGGTTTTTCGCGTATTTGAATGAGAGCCCGCGTGCGTCTCCCTTGACGCAGTGGGTTTTTCGCGTATTTGAGAGCCCGCGTGCGTCTCCCTTGACGCAGTGGGTTTTTCGCGTATTTGAGAGCCCGCGTGCGTCTCCCTTGACGCAGTGGGTTTTTCGCGTATTTGAATGAGAGCCCCTGTGCGTCTCCCTTGACGCAGTGGGTTTTTCGCGTATTTGAATGAGAGCCCCTGTGCGTCTCCTTTGACGCAGTGGGTTTTTCGCGTATTTGAATGAGAGCCCCTGTGCGTCTCCTTTGACGCAGTGGGTTTTTCGCGTATTTGAGAGCCCCTGTGCGTCTCCTTTGACGCAGTGGGTTTTTCGCGTATTTGAGAGCCCGCGTGCGTCTCCTTTGACGCAGTGGGTTTTTCGCGTATTTGAGAGCCCGCGTGCGTCTCCCTTGACGCAGTGGGTTTTTCGCGTATTTGAATGAGCCCAGGCGCGGCTCATTTGACGATATCGGTCAACTCGTAGTATAGAACGCGTACACTCGCTTGAATCCCTCGCACACGCGCATAAAGCACGCAAACACAGACGCGCAGAACTACAGTATTATATGCGTGAATCTGAGGCCAAACTGTTGTTCATTAAAGCTAAAATGAGGGATCCAGGACAAACCAAGCGGACCCAACCAACCCTCAAAAACTTTTACAATATCGTATTGCATTACAGCAATAATAACAATTTAAAGCCTTTTTCCTACCTTCTGCTGTCTTCATGGGACGAGTACTCCAGTATAAGTCCCGCAAGTGTGCAGCCGCCGCGCGTCATGGTCCTGTTTTAATCCATGGCCTTGCCGGGTCTTTCCACCGGCTTGTACCCGGCGAAGGTGCGTTCTCTTCGGGCTAGCTTTGAGCTGCGGCCCGCTGGAGTCTAACGGAGTCTCGTAGCAACGATTCACACTTCCTCTGCTTCAGTCCTTTTGGTGAAAGTGATGCCAAGCGTCCGCGATGATATACATGATACACGCGCCTCTATACGGCCATTTGAGGTTCAAAAACACGCATTTATTGATCATATGTTTGACTAGGCGCCAATGTACAGTGACATGATCAGCTGTTTTGATTGACACCTCCGTCAACCAGTGACACGCGTTCAAAACTGTGACGTCACTAAGAAGATGGTCAATCTATATTTTTATTGTATATTTAAGTCATTGAGCAGAAGATTCTGAAAGCACATTTATAGCATGGATTGGAGGCCTATTTTATTTTATTTTTAGAATTATTATTTTTTATGAATTTTTCAGCAAAAGGTAAACAGAACTGAAGATCCCTGTTTCTACACGGACTCGTTTTGGTGTCGCGCCCATCCCCCCGAGGCTTTAATAAGTTAGAGGTGAGTTGTTTTTAATCGTGTCATTTTACCTACTTAGTTGAACGCTTCAAACGTCTAGGCTCTAGAAACAACTTGCTGTAGGCTGTATGTGAGTATATTTTTGCTGGGATTCATATGGCTGTAGAGCCTTATACAAGCTACTAAGTTTTTTTAGACAGGATTTTATTTTGTGTTTTTAATAAAGTAGGAACTGATCCAGTGCTGAGCCTCTAAATTAGGGTGTAAACTGATAAAATCATGATTAAAGCATGTCACAACAAAGATTACATTTATTATTTTTTATTTTTTTATTTTATTGACCTTTATTTAACCAGGATAGTCCCACTGAGATTTAGAATCTCTTTTTCAGGGGAGTCCTGGCCCAGAGGGGAATCTATTGTACATGTTTTTAGTGGTTGGGGAAACCGGAGAACCCGGAGGAAACCTACGCAGACACGGGGAGAACATGCAAACTCCACACAGAAAGGCCCTGCCCAGGTGGGAATCGAACCCTTCTAGCTGTGAGGCGTGAGCGCTAACCGCTGCACCACCGTGCCGCAACCAAGAACCTGACCATCTTTACCAAGGCCCAAAACCATGGGATGCAGGTCATTCCTGTATAGTAGGAGTAGAACCTTTGTTATGTGCTGCAAACATATTATTAGTAATGAATCATTAATTCCTTTCTTTGTGCGAGGACAGACAGACGTCTTTCTGAATTGAGGAGAAGATCGAGGACATGGGATTTGGAGTTTGTCCACTACAAGACCGTAGATTCTTCACTCTACTGCATCAGATTGCTCCAGGTTTGTCATTTCCACATCAGTCAGAGGGCTGCACAAGTTTGGACAAATATCTACTTGCAAAGGTATTGTGATTGCAGCTAGATTTTTGTCGTTTCGTTAATACAAAAATGTTGTAATTGTGTCCATGTAAAATAGACTAAATAAGACATGACGTCTTCTATCACTGAAGACACTAAAGTGCGCAGAGGTTTTGTGGCAATCACCTCTAATTTAAGATAGGCTTCTTGTCATATATACTGAAGTTGGCTTTGCCAAAGCTATTTTGTAAATGTTTAGTGGTGTTTAGAGGCATTGTTTGAAGGGAGGATATGACAGACCACGCTTGTGTGCACTAGATGAGGAATTGTCTTTTCTTTACCTATGTTGTTAATGATCATTTCGTGTTTGTGTCCCAGCATTATTGATCTGCACCCTGGTATATCCTGGAATAGTCACTTGTGCAGTTTTGATGACATCTCTTGAAGTGTTATGACCATCGAGCACAGCAGGTAAGATCACGTTATACAGAAGAATCAGCCTCTGAATTAGCTGGTGCGGTGTTTTGTTTATATGGCAAACCAGAGCGCTCAAAAGCATATCAAGCATATCAGGTTTTCTGCACAGTTCATTCACAACTGAGGCTTATCTCACAAACAGACACTCAACTCCACATTTACAGAAGACGGGGGACTGACATCCTGTCTGTGCGTTCTGTCAGAAAATGAAAAGTATGTTATTATTGTCACATGGTCTATAGTTCAGAGTTCATTTGCATGTTTTGAGCCAGCACTTCATGGTGGAAACAACCAGTCATCACCTTGGTTTTGTTGGATGCAGGGAAAGAAAGTCCGCACAACCGCATAATTGGCTTGCAAATTTTAATGTTTACTAACACCAAAACATATACATATGCAAACATCTAACCTTAAAGTAAATATCTAAAAAATCTAATCAAACAAAGGCAGAAGCAGCTACATGAGTATTAAGTTTTTGTCATTTTCTCTTTCAAACAGCAAAGAAAAGTGTGTCATCAAAATGCCTACATTTACAGAATGTCTTGTGTTTAAACTGAATTTAAAAAATGTTTTCCTCTTCTCACCAGCTTCTACCGGCAAAGAGACTACAACGAATGAAGATTTTGCATCATTATAAACACACAGCCATAAGGGGCTTCTGAACGGCCCGTTGTCTGAGCCGTCAGCTAGGATCTGTTTGCCATGGAAGAGCCGACCAGGGGCATGAAGCCCCCGACAACAGAGCTCCAGGATCAATCAGGTGCTCAAACCACTCCCTTCCAGAAAGGAGGCCCCTTATGAGAGACCAAAAGGCCAGGTTAGAATCGGAAGGCCGTCCTTCTGTGGACCCACCACCTGTGGGAGGAGCCATAGGGGCACTGGGCAGCTCGTATGGTGGCCCCACGACCCGGCAACGGACAAGTGGAAGAAGATGGATGGATGGATAAACATAAGCCACAGCTGGACTGGACAACTTGTTTTCTGGGAACAAGAAGTACAGCATCAATGAATGTGTGACGAGAGACTGAAGTTACTGACTGACATTCTTGACTGAAGACTCCAGTCCATTCTGTACCACTTGTTCAAACAAAACTCTCGATTCTAAAAAGCTGAAGCATAGGTTTCAGGAAATGGCACAAATTTCATGCGTTTTTGTTTCATCACCCAGCTCTAGCAAGAACTGAATTGTAGTGGAGGAAGTTTGAGCTTTGAAATGACAAGAATAAATCTGATATACGTGCAAGTATTTCAAATTAAGAAGAAGATGGTGTCAGCATTTTGAAAGCTGTGTTAAAAAGTGTTATAAGTGTTTGAAAGGGATGGAATGCATGATAACCACATCATATACAGTATCATAACATGATTATTTGAAATTCTATTTTAAAATGATGCAAGCCATTTTAGCGTGTGGGATGTTTAACCTACTCCTGGTCAGTGTTTTCCTATATAATGTTTTGGTTCAGTCTTGCAGGCACTGCTTTAGACGAAGACTTTCTTGTTTCAAACCTGTTTGTTTTCTTCTTTGATGGGTTCTGGCTGTACATTCTAACAATTACTGTACTAGTTTCTACTCATCAGGTTAGTTACTAAATGTGTTCAACATCATTTTATGCTTGGTAATGTTTAACATTATATTAGAAAATAAAAATAACATTTTTAAAAAGTCTTTACAGCTTTGTCTTGGGTCTTTGGGCTGGTCTGTTTAGTCTTTACCAAGAGGCACATATACAACATTTCTTGAATAACAACCAGATATTAAAAATATGTAGAGAATTTTGAAATTGCCAATTTATATCAGTGACAGGATTCATGATCTTATGGTGCAACACTAACAAACTCCATAATGACATTACTATTTCACTAGTCACTGATCGCTATTGAATCATACAGACTTATAGAACGCTATGTCACCTGAAATGTATTCATAATATGTAAACAGTGCTTAATTTGTAAATTAGTATTTTCAGGAACACTTTTGGTCTGAAGTGATGGATTCGGGGAACAGGCCAAAACATTTGCCGGAACACTCTCATTAAACACCATTATATCAGATAAATCTTTTGCCGGATCCTCCATAATATATCCCAGATCCTTTAGCCTGGATCAAAAATCCAGCATAAAGGGTAAGAACTGTTGAAAACATTTTGCATGTGGCTTCTTGATAGAATGAAGCCATTCTATTCTTGATAGAATGGTAGCTAAGAAGTAAGGGTTCGATTCCCACCAGGGACGGGGCCTTTCTGTGTGGAGTTTGCATGTTCTCCCCGTGTCTGCGTAGGTTTCCTCCAGGTACTCCGGTTTATCCTACCACTAAAAACATGTACAGTAGGCCAGGATGAATAACAGTGCACATGGGGAACGACGGATGGAAATTAGCCCAAGATTATAATCCGTTGTGGCTTGTTTACATGCATTGGACCCATGTATGTTCATTAACATACACTGTCCCATCAAATAAACCAATCAATAAATTATACTTATTTTATGTGATCCAAAACAACGTATAGTTAGGTTCTTTATTTATTTATTTTTCATCAATTAGCTTTAAGCCTCCCGCGGGAGGTGTTTCAGGCATGTCCTAGTGGGACAAGACCTCGTGGAAGACCCAGGACATGCTGGTGGGACTATGTCTCCGAGCTGGCCTGGTGTCGCCTCGGGGTCAGAACAGCTGGAGGAGGTGTGTGTGGACCGGAAAGTTTGAGCATCTCTGCTGAGACTGCTGCCCCCGCGACCCGGCCCCGGATAAAGCGGAAGAAAATGGATGGAGCTTTAAGCCCTGGCCACTTTTCAGGAACAAAATTACATTTTTGGTTAAAATACAGTACACATTTCTTTAAATATAATTAATTTGCATAGTTGACATGTCTTCAATCACTATTAAACAAGATCTGATCATTCAATTATAAACTTTAATACCTTTTCAATTTTGTCCATGTTGGGCAGCTAGAGAGTGTCTAAAAGTATGTCTGGAAGGAGGCATCAGGGCTGAAGTGAAAAAAAAAAGTTTTTATAATAGAAGCAAATGAAAGGCATTTTCTGAAAGCTTATGTTAAATGGAGTAAGATGATGTAATTATAATGCCTGTACCCCACACCTGTTTTTAAATATTTAGGCTTAAGCACTGCATTTGGGCAGTTTTTAAATGCATATTTTTCGAAAACCGTAATGGCTATCATAACAAACTAAATTTTGCTGGATCAGTTTTGACCTGAATTTTAATATAAGAGCATTTGAAACTAGGGGGCGCTGTTAATTATTTACATTAGAAAAAAAAATATGAGTAAACATATTAAATGGTATAATATTGGCATGCCAATTACATATGCATTATATTATGTATTGACAATCAACATGAGTACCATTCATTTTATTTTTAATAAATGTGTTTTGAAAAAATGGCAAAATAAAAAATGTACCATATATTACTACATTTCCCATGAACCCCTGCCTGCATTTGTGCGTCCTTTGCAGCCATATTTGAAGTTCTGTAGTTGCCATATTAGGTTTAGAGATTAGGGCTGTAAACATGAATAAAATCGCTATAAACCCCCCATAAACTTAGCCGAATTATTAATAACATTTATAAAATATGAAAACTATGTTTACTTCGCAAATACGTTTTGTCATTTTAATGTATCACATTATTTACTGTTAGCCGAGTGGGTGCACTATTGTGTTGATGCTAGCTAGGGTTGACGTCCTTAAAACTTGTGTGTTTCGACATCAAAGAAACCAGCGGAACTAGTTAACATCAATAGATTAATAAGGTAGATATTAAAAAATAGCCAAATTATTTCGGATGGCCATTAATTTTAACTTTTTCCACCACAACGTGGTCTCCTTGGTAACCAAACAAAGATCAGGCCAGACCTGGGCAAAATACGGCCCGCGGGCCACATCGGGCCCACGACATGATTCAGTCCGGCCCACAACTTGTAGAGCATAAATTCCTAAATATGTCAAAAAAAAAGTAAGTCTCTAGCCCATTCCTGTGCGGAGTTATGATTTTTTTAAATGACCAGAATGCTCACTCCAGCCACTAGGGGGCAGATTAAATTAGAGTAAAAGGAAAGAATACCACGGGTGTCCAGCGGAGGGCACTGACTAATAAGAGATCAGGATATAAACAACAAATTGTGTGACTCTCAAGTGGGAAATGGACAGTCTGCCCCTGGGCAGCTGTGGCTAGAATAGTAGCTTACTACCACGGAGTGTGGAGTGAATGAATATTGACTACAATGTAGCAGAGACTTGTGACACAGGCTTGTAAAGTGCAATAAGTGTAAGTGTTTATATGAGGCTACAGTCCTGTCAGGCTCATTATTATTCATTTATTGAAAGAAAATCCTCAATGTATTTTCCCAATCAAAACAATTGTTTTTATTTTGGAGCTTTTGTTTATGGACCCGGCGATACACTCCCCATATATTATACTTCTATCCCGATATAGAAGTATAACAGGTGCGGCTCTGACTCAATTCAGGCTTCTCATGTGGCCCCTTATGAAAATTAATTGCCCCCCCTGATCTAGGCCGAAATGTACAGAGCCCCTTAATGCACAGACATACTAGCTCGGGACATATCAGAGAAACAACATACTGTTAATCATATAATTATGAACATGAAAGATACCAATGCTTTTTTCCTTTTATTGCAAATCATGGACATAAACATTTGAAAAAAATCTAAATCTCAAGAGGTTGAAGCGTATCCACAACTTTCCCTTGCTTCAATCAAGAGTCTCAGGAAGAAAGTCTGGTTTCTCTTCAAAACGCAAAACAAGTAGAATCAGACTTCCAGCCGTGGCTGTGTGTTTATAATGATACAAAATCTTCATTCGTTGTAGTCTCTTTGCCGGTAGAAGCTGGTGAGAAGAGGAAAACATTTTTTAAATTCAGTTTAAACACAAGACATTCTGTAAATGTAGGCATTTTGATGACACACTTTTCTTTGCTGTTTGAAAGAGAAAATGACAAAAACTTAATACTCATGTAGCTGCTTCTGCCTTTGTTTGATTAGATTTTTTAGATATTTACTTTAAGGTTAGATGTTTGCATATGTATATGTTTTGGTGTTAGTAAACATTAAAATTTGCAAGCCAATTATGCGGTTGTGCGGACTTTCTTTCCCTGCATCCAACAAAACCAAGGTGATGACTGGTTGTTTCCACCATGAAGTGCTGGCTCAAAACATGCAAATGAACTCTGGACTATAGACCATGTGACAATAATAACATACTTTTCATTTTCTGACAGAACGCACAGACAGGATGTCAGTCCCCCCGTCTTCTGAAAATGTGGAGTTGAGTGTCTGTTGGTGAGATAAGCCTCAGTTGTGAATGAACTGTGCTGAAAACCTGATATGCTTGATATGCTTTTGAGCGCTCTGGTTTGCCATATAAACAAAACACCGCACCAGCTAATTCAGAGGCTGATTCTTCTGTATAACGTGATCTTACCTGCTGTGCTCGATGGTCATAACACTTCAAGAGATGTCATCAAAACTGCACAAGTGACTATTCCAGGATATTCCAGGGTGCAGATCAATAATGCTGGGACACAAACACGAAATGATCATTAACAACATAGGTAAAGAAAAGACAATTCCTCATCTAGTGCACACAAGCGTGGTCTGTCATATCCTCCCTTCAAACAGTGCCTCTAAACACCACTAAACATTTACAAAATAGCTTTGGCAAAGCCAACTTCAGTATATATGACAAGAAGCCTATCTTAAATTAGAGGTGATTGCCACAAAACCTCTGCGCACTTTAGTGTCTTCAGTGATAGAAGACGTCATGTCTTATTTAGTCTATTTTACATGGACACAATTACAACATTTTTGTATTAACGAAACGACAAAAATCTAGCTGCAATCACAATACCTTTGCAAGTAGATATTTGTCCAAACTTGTGCAGCCCTCTGACTGATGTGGAAATGACAAACCTGGAGCAATCTGATGCAGTAGAGTGAAGAATCTACGGTCTTGTAGTGGACAAACTCCAAATCCCATGTCCTCGATCTTCTCCTCAATTCAGAAAGACGTCTGTCTGTCCTCGCACAAAGAAAGGAATTAATGATTCATTACTAATAATATGTTTGCAGCACATAACAAAGGTTCTACTCCTACTATACAGGAATGACCTGCATCCCATGGTTTTGGGCCTTGGTAAAGATGCTCAGGTTCTTGGTTGCGGCACGGTGGTGCAGCGGTTAGTGCTCACGCCTCACAGCTAGAAGGGTTCGATTCCCACCTGGGCAGGGCCTTTCTGTGTGGAGTTTGCATGTTCTCCCCGTGTCTGCGTAGGTTTCCTCCGGGTTCTCCGGTTTCCCCTACCACTAAAAACATGTACAATAGATTCCCCTCTGGGCCAGGACTCCCCTGAAAAAGAGATTCTAAATCTCAGTGGGACTATCCTGGTTAAATAAAGGTCAATAAAATAAAAATAAAAATAATAATAAATGTAATCTTTGTTGTGACATGCTTTAATCATGATTTTATCAGTTTACACCCTAATTTAGAGGCTCAGCACTGGATCAGTTCCTACTTTATTAAAAACACAAAATAAAATCCTGTCTAAAAAAACTTAGTAGCTTGTATAAGGCTCTACAGCCATATGAATCCCAGCAAAAATATACTCACATACAGCCTACAGCAAGTTGTTTCTAGAGCCTAGACGTTTGAAGCGTTCAACTAAGTAGGTAAAATGACACGATTAAAAACAACTCACCTCTAACTTATTAAAGCCTCGGGGGATTGGGCGCGACACCAAAACGAGTCCGTGTAGAAACAGGGATCTTCAGTTCTGTTTACCTTTTGCTGAAAAATTCATAAAAAATAATAATTCTAAAAATAAAATAAAATAGGCCTCCAATCCATGCTATAAATGTGCTTTCAGAATCTTCTGCTCAATGACTTAAATATACAATAAAAATATAGATTGACCATCTTCTTAGTGACGTCACAGTTTTGAACGCGTGTCACTGGTTGACGGAGGTGTCAATCAAAACAGCTGATCATGTCACTGTACATTGGCGCCTAGTCAAACATATGATCAATAAATGCGTGTTTTTGAACCTCAAATGGCCGTATAGAGGCGCGTATATCATGTATATCATTGCGGACGCTTGGCATCACTTTCACCAAAAGGACTGAAGCAGAGGAAGTGTGAATCGTTGCTACGAGACTCCACTAGACTCCAGCGGGCCGCAGCTCAAAGCTAGCCCGAAGAGAACGCACCTTCGCCGGGTACAAGCCGGTGGAAAGACCCGGCAAGGCCATGGATTAAAACAGGGCCATGACGCGCGGCGGCTGCACACTTGTGGGACTTATACTGGAGTACTCGTCCCATGAAGACAGCAGAAGGTAGGAAAAAGGCTTTAAATTGTTATTATTGCTGTAATGCAATACGATATTGTAAAAGTTCCTGGAGTAGTTTTTGAGGGTTGGTTGGGTCCGGCTTGGTTTGTCCTGGATCCCTCATTTTAGCTTTAATGAACAACAGTTTGGCCTCAGATTCACGCAAATAATACTGTAGTTCTGCGCGTCTGGTTTGTGTTTGCGTGCTTTATGCGCGTGTGCGAGGGATTCAAGCGAGTGTACGCGTTCTATACTACGAGTTGACCGATATCGTCAAATGAGCCGCGCCTGGGCTCATTCAAATACGCGAAAAACCCACTGCGTCAAGGGAGACGCACGCGGGCTCTCAAATACGCGAAAAACCCACTGCGTCAAGGGAGACGCACACGGGCTCTCAAATACGCGAAAAACCCACTGCGTCAAGGGAGACGCACGCGGGCTCTCAAATACGCGAAAAACCCACTGCGTCAAGGGAGACGCACACGGGCTCTCATTCAAATACGCGAAAAACCCACTGCGTCAAGGGAGACGCACGCGGGCTCTCATTCAAATACGCGAAAAACCCACTGCGTCAAGGGAGACGCACAGGGGCTCTCATTCAAATACGCGAAAAACCCACTGCGTCAAGGGAGACGCAGACGGGTACCTTTTGCGTTCTATATTACGCATAAGGCGAGTGACCGTTCGTCACTTTATGACGCTTTCGGAGTGAGACTGTGTTGGTTAAAGTGGGGGGTATTCTGCAAAATGTACTTTTTCAAGCTTTCCATCATGTTATTCTGTCACTCCCTCATTAAAAACATGGCTGAAGTGTTGCCTTGGCACATTCACGTATTTCTGAGTAATCTGTAAAAACTCTGATGGCGGCCATTTTAGGGATAGGTTTGCCTGAGTCCTCCTAGGAACGCCCCCACCTCCTGGAGACGCCTCCGAGCTTTGGTCACCAGCCGAGTAACCAACCACTGCTCCTCAGCAGAACCCCCTCCCCACTGATGCCACAGACAGCGTGTGGAGGGGGCGTGTCTAAAGGCTCAGAGGTTCTTAAAGAGACAGAGGCCTATTTCAAGACATTCACTACAGCCATTTTGAGAGAGACATTTTATACAAGGCAGTTATTCTAATTTACTGCATTTACAGACCAACAGAAGGTTTGTCATCATTGTAGTGTGATATAGACTGGTGCTATGGGACTGACAAAAGCAGAACACCCGCTCTTTAAAGGAATAGGCCACTGTTTTTACATACTGAGAAATGTTCTTATCTTAGACGAGTTCATTTGTACCTGTCTGGTCTTCACGCGTGCTTTCAGTCAGTATAAAGTTACACAAAATTAAACAATGTGGATTTTCTAAGCGGATAAAAGGGGAACTATATTGTAAGGCGTAATAATACCAGGAGTAGTTCGACATCCGCACAGTAATATCTTCACTTTATTGCCAAACTACTCCTGGTATTATTACGCCTTACAATATAGTCCCCCCTTTTATCCGCTTAGAAAATCCACATTGTTTAATTGTGTGTAATTATACTTTGTAGTGGAACACTTCACGTAACCATATTTAAATAGGGAAAACGTGGAAGAGCTTGGTAGCTTCTATCTTGACCTGTTTTGGAGCTATAGAGGAGAGAGGGAGAGGCTGTGTTATGTGACTGAAGGCACGGGGGAAGACCAGACAGTTACAAATGAACTCGTCTAAGCTAAGGTAAGAACATATCTCAGTATATAAAAACGGTGGCCTGTTCATTTAAGTGTTATTTTGATGTTTTGTGTTCTTTTTTTGGTCACATTGTGCAATCCTAATATATCTACATACATTTCATGGGGTTTGATCACTTACTAAAGATGCCAAACAATTTAAAATTAGTTTCACACGGTACAATAGAAAAACAGTGGCTCTAAAACTGTTTTAATATATTCTGCAGATGCCACTGGGAGCACGCTCGATCCTTCTGCTCAATCAGTCAAATGTAGAGTCAAGGCAAACATAGTGTCCAACAGGGGGAAGGTTCAAATCAGAAGTCCTTTTTTGGGTCATTCAGGCGTCTGCAAACGCCGGCCCGAGAACAAACTCGCTGAGAACGCATTTGACTTTGCATTTGACTTTCAAAGGTCATGGAAATTCATCTTAAACTGACGAGGGCGCAAACATTTTTAAATAAGGAACCAGTCGCGCTTCAACCCTGGTCCCGTTAAGACCTCGTTTGGATTTGGTCGTCCACAGATCCTCTTTATGTTGTACTTGTTTAGAAAAGTTTGAGAACGACCGACTAACGTGTCTGCGTCTGCGGCACCGAGGGGCTGGAGCGAGTCAGAAAACTCCCCAAAAATTAGCTGCAATTGGTGAGACGTGCTTTGCAGCG
Source organism: Gobius niger (assembly GCF_951799975.1). NCBI lineage: Eukaryota > Metazoa > Chordata > Actinopteri > Gobiiformes > Gobiidae > Gobius > Gobius niger. The sequence goes on along the minus strand of NC_136857.1, from coordinate 794,421 downwards.
GAGGCGTCTCGGGGGAATTACAGAATGCATCACATTAAACCTGTTTTCCGAACGTATTGCAAACAACAAGCGTGAATCCAGGCTCTGATATAAAGCTGTCGATCTTCAATACAAACTGGAGCAACATATACAGTGATAGGATTTGGCCTTGTGTGTGAAGTGTCTTGCCCATGGACACAAAAACCTGAACGATCTGCTCTCCTAACAGGGAATGCTGAGTTTGTTCTTCCCCTTTTAGACTTTTCCAATCTATAAAAGTCCTAAAGCTTATTGTGTTTTTGTAAAATGTGTCACAACGAAGGAAGTGAAGCTCAGTTTACGGAAAGCTTTTTTTTGGTAGTTTCACTGTTTTTGAAGAGGTCACACGTATATAAATATACAGTGGGGAAAATAAGTATTTGGCCAAAATCCAATACAAAGTCTATGGGGAACTGACCAAATACTTTTTTTTCCCCTCTTATATATATATAAATATATAAACACTGCAGTGGTACTAGCCCTCATTTCAGTAATAGCGTAAACATCAATAAAAGAGCGAGGCCGTAATACTTATAGGATTCACATTAGCATTTGTTTGATTTAGCAGCGCACTTTGCGACTTCTGATGGCACTTAATTACCAAATAATTCAGCGCGTTTGAGCCGACCCTGGGCCCGCGCGGCGCCGCCAAGAGCCTTCACTTGGAGACGCACTCGGAGATACGCTCAGATCTCAGGCCCGACGCCAGGATTTCACACAATTAAGCCTCAACAAACGGCATTGGAAATACAAGACAGATGCCGCCGGTCGAACATGTGCCAAACTGTGTCACATGTTTCTGCTCTGAAGACAATGTTACGGCTCGACCGTAAACCCTCGTCCTGTTTGGAAAAGAAAAAGAGAAAATAGGGTGAAATTATAGGAGTAAAACTGTGTCACGGGAGCCTTTGGTGTCTTCCTAAGATAACAATGAATTACTGCAATAGAAAGGTTTTGCTCTGACTGAATAGAGAAGTAAACAGGGAAAATGAAGTAGATTCAGGAAGGAAACGCTTACTGCAATATTGTGTCAAAACCTTTGCTAAAGGTAGTTTATTATCATTAATGTGTGATTGAACTTACTGTATGTCACGGGTTCGTACTCCCACAGGAAAAATGATGGCAAGGCCGAAACTTTAGATCCACCCTTTTTATTTTTAGTGCAGCAAGGAAAAGAAATATTTACAAAAAGAAACCAAAATCTTACAAAATCAAGGCCTCAGGTCACAGCCAGCTCCAGACTCCAACTAACAACAGAGCCCAAATGCTCCCCTTTAATACCCCCCAGCCCCTCCTCCGGGCAGACCAACACTAATTGGAGGGGGTTATTAAACAATTACACAGGGAGACACAAAAACAAAGAAAATAACACAAAATATTCACACCACTCTAATGAAAATAACGTTCTTTACAAAGGCCAACAGAAACTCACATACAAACACAAGAAATCACAAAACCATTTACTAACAACCAAAATGGACCAGCCCGGGTCACGTGGTTGGCCCCAGCGCGCCACCACGGGCTACATGACGCGGCCCAGGAAGTGCCTCTGTTTGGCCACACTACCCACGGCGACCGGACTGACGGGACAGCAGGATCAGGTGAGGAAATGATGTGGCATGTAGGCACGAGTGTGCACCCTCGTGCGCTACAGCCGGGAAAACCAGTGTTTTACGGAGGGACAGTTTGTATGGCGCATGACCGCGGGATGCGTGCGCGGCCTGCGGGGAATCAGTCTTGGAGCGAGAGCGCGCCCGAGCGCTCCCAGCGCCAACACTCTCCCAGGAGAGGGGAGAGGAAGAGGCGCGCAGGGACAGAGAGTGACGAGGCAACTACTGGCGCCCCGTCACATTATCCCCCTCCTCCCCGAGGTTGGCGATGTGCGGCAACCGTGAGAGATAATCCGCCACAACGTTGAGCCGGCCTGCCCGGTGACGGATCCGGAACTGGAACGGCTGAAGGGAGAGGTACCATCGGGTGAGACGGCTGTTGTGGTCCTTCATGGAGTTCATCCAGGTTAGGGCACGATGGTCGGTCTCCAGGTCAAACTCCCTCCCCAGCAGGTAGTACCGAAGGCTCTCCACGGCCCACTTGATAGCCAGGCCCTCCTTCTCCACAGTGGAGTACCTGGTCTCCCGGGGCAGCAGCTTACGACTCAGGTACATCACTGGCCGCTCTTCCCCAGGAGCACCTTGCGCCAGGACAGCTCCCAACCCCACAGCAGAGGCGTCAGTCTGGACCAGGAACCTCTGGGCGAAGTCAGGACTCCTCAGCACAGGGGAAGTACACAGGCTAGTCTTCAAATTACTGAAGGCAGCCTCACAGTCCTCGCTCCAGGTGACAGGATTCCGCTGGTCCTTCGCGGTGAGAGCCGTCAGGGGAGCAGCGATGGTGGCGAACTGTGGTACAAACCTCCTGTACCAGCCGGCAAGACCCAGGAAGGACCTCACCTCCTTCTTGGTCCGAGGGCGCGGGCAGCTGCGGATGGCCTCCACCTTATCCAGCTGCGGCCGAACCTCGCCACGTCCTAGTCGGTAGCCCAAGTAGCTTGCTTCCTCCTTGGCCCACTGACACTTGGCAGGATTCAATGTTAGTCCCGCGTCCTGGATCTGGCCGAGGACCCGCTCCAGATGCTGCAAGTGCTCCTCCCAGGTGTCACTGAAGATGACCACATCATCCAGGTAGGCAGCGCTGCAGTCCTCACACCCCCGCAGGACACGATCCATCAGTCTTTGGAAGGTTGCAGGCGCCCCATGGAGTCCGAAGGGCATCACGGAGAACTGGAAGAGACCAGCAGGTGACTGGAAAGCGGTGTAAGGGCGACTGGCCGCTTCCAGAGGCACCTGCCAGTAGCCCTTGCAAAGGTCAAGGGTGGTGATGAATCTGGCCCGGCCAATCTTCTCCAGCAGGTCATCGATCCGGGGCATCGGGTAGGCGTCGAACTCCGACATGGCGTTGAGCTTCCGGAAGTCGATGCAGATGCGAAGCGAGCCGTCCTTCTTCACCACGATGACCACTGGACTGCACCACTCGGACTGCGATGGCTCGATCACCCCCAGGCGCAGCATCTCCTCCACTTCCGTCAGGAGCTTTCCCACCAGGTGCTGCGGAACCCGGTAGGATCGCTGGCGGATGGGACCCCTCTCCTTCAGGCGGATAACGTGCTCGACCAGGACAGTCTTCCCCGGGTTGGCAGCAAACAGCTTGGAGACTCGTTGAAACACCTCACCGAGCTAACCGGACTGGACTGCGGAGAGATGGTCAAGGCCAGGCGCGGCAGGCTTGTAGCAGGTGAAGGTCGTCTCCTCCTCCCCCTCGCTGTCCACCTCCGTCACCAGCAGGGACACCACTGGAACCGGGACAGGAACCGGGACAGGAGCCTCCTTCCACTCCTTCAGCAGGTTCACATGGTACGTCTGCTTAGCCTTCCTCTTCTCCGGGTGGTGGATCTCATAAGTGACAGGACCCATTTTACGGAGGACTGTGTAAGGGCCCTGCCACTTGGCGAGCAGCTTGCTGGTGGAGGACGGCAGGAGCAGCAGAACCTTCTGGCCAGGCTGGAATTCTCGGTGTCGGGCCTGACGGTCATACCAAGCCTTCTGGGACTGTTGGGCGGCACGTAGGTTGACCTCTGCTTCCTCCCGATACTGCGCCAACCGGTCCCGCATCTCGAGCACGAACTGGACCACACCCCGATCACTGGCCGCAGACGAAGGCGCCTCCCAACTCTTCAACAGCAGGTCCAGCGGCCCCTGGACGTCCCAGCCGTACAGCAACTCGAACGGGGAGAAACCGGTGGACGCCTGAGGGACTTCACGGTAGGCGAACAGCAGGAAGGGCAACCATCGATCCCAGTCACGTCCAGTATCCGCCACGAACTTCTGCAGCATCTTCTTCAGGGTTTGGTTGAACCGCTCGACCAGGCCGTCCGTCTGAGGATGGTATGGGGTCGTCTTGATCGGCGAGATCCCCAGCTGGCGATGGAAGAGCCGCAGGAGTCGGGAGGTAAAGTTGGTCCCCTGGTCCGTCACGATCTCGTCCGGGATACCCACCCTGGAAAAAAACTGCACAAGACAACGCAGCACAGCAGGGGCAGTGATGGTGTGCAGTGGGAACGCCTCGGGGAACCGTGTGGCATAGTCGGAGAGCACCAAAATATACTGGTGTCCCCGACTGCTCTTTACCAACGGGCCGACAATGTCCATGGCTATACGTCGAAATGGGGTGGAGATAACCGGCATCGGTTGGAGGTAGGCTCGGTCGGATTTTCGCGGGTGAGAAGTTTTCTGGCAGACTGGACAGGTCTTACAGTACATTTGAACATCTGCATACATGGAAGGCCAATAGAACCGGGAAGATATACGCAAAAAGGTTTTGTTGCGACCCAGATGACCCGCCCAAGGCAAGGTGTGTGCCAAGTGCAGGATCATCTGACGACAAAGCACCGGAACCACGAGGCGCTTGACACCATCAGCCACTGCGTAAAGGACATCATTGTCAATGATAAAACCTTCCTTGTCTACTTTTGCAGAGTCCAGTCCCTCAACCACTTTGTGAAACAATGGTTTGAGAGACCCATCCTCCCGCTGCAAGGCCACAATGTCCTCCGGCACCTCCCACATACCCTTTGTAAGCCCCTCCTTACAGTCCGGCCCCCTGGCTTCCAGACCCTTCTCAAAGCGCCGCTGGCTGCGCGACTTCCGTGGACCCTTAGTACCTCCCTCAAACAAGCTGCTATCCAAAGTAGAAAAGGGTCCCGCACACGGGCCTGGATCAGATGAGTCTGACGTCACCCCAGCTCTAGCCTGAGCCCGAGTGATCACTGGAACTGACAAAATCTTGCCACAGTCACTGTCCTGGACCCCCTCCTCCAATAGCACATCCAGCAGTACCGGTAGGTCCCACCCCAGAATGGCAGCAACAGGCAATTTCTCCACCACCCCGACAGTCAAAAGGTACGGCTGTTCATCCACCACCACAGTCAGATCAGCCGTGGGGTAAGAATGCTTGTCCCCATGCACACACAAAATGTCTTCCTGTCGGCTAAAATCCACACCCCCAGTCGGCACTAGATCCCTCCGAACTAGGGTCAGGAAGCTGCCAGAGTCAACAAGCGCGGTCACAGGCTGTCCATTTATCATGACGTCTTTAAACCGCTGCCGCCGCCCTACAGCACTCACATCCTCAGCTCGGGGCATGTAACAGGCACCAGTAAGTTTAGCTTTCCTGATGGGGCAGAGGGCCGCTTTGTGGCCCGGCTGCTGACAGTAAAAACAGATGAAATCCTTACCGGTACCGTGCTGATTGGATGATGCGCCAAGGTTCCCAGGCTGCTCGCTGGTCCTAGCGACTGGTCTGGGCTGCGACCAGGGCTGACGACTGGACCCGCCTGGGTGTGCAGCTGGGCCTCCTTTCCGGGCATTGATGTACTGCAGTGCTAGCTTAGCAGCAGCTAGCCCATCTGCCGGCTCGTGCTCCTTCACCCAGGTGCGAATCTCGGCAGGAAGGACCCGTAGAAGCTGCTCCAGGATGACCTGTTCCCCGATCTGCTCCTTCGTGTGCTGCTCCGGACGAATCCAACGCCGGTAGAGCCCCTTCAGGCGGTGGTACGTCTCGGTCGGGTTCTCTCCAGGTGGCACCATGCTGAACCGGAACTGCTGCCGATATGTCTCCGGTGAGATGTCGAACTTCGCCAGGAGCGCCGCCCTCAGGTCCGGATACAGATGGGCCCTCTCCTCGTCCATCGCTGTGTAGGCCTCCAGCGCCTTTCCACTGAGCAATGGCACCAAGCGACAGGCCCACTCACCCTCCGGCCATCCCCACGTCTTGGCGATGCGCTCGAAGCGTAGGAGGTAGTTCTCAATATCCTCCCCTGCTACATACTGAGGGATCTTGGGGTCTCCGTAGGGTCGGACGCCTGGCCCGGGGTCTTCTCGGCTGCTCTCCTGGACTCTGGAAGAGTCCACCGGTGAACTGCGCAGCCGTCGTGGAGCGGGCGTTGGCAAACCCACCCTCGGGCTTATGGACAAACCCTCTGGTGACGACAGAGGCTCCATAGCTGCCAAGTTAAACGCAGCGGCTCCCTGCTCGGCGGCCCCCGCTCGTCCGCCCGGCTGAGGTGATGGCAACGCCGCCCTGAGTTCTTTCAACTCCGCGATGAACCCCTCCTCTCTGCTCTGCTGGCTCACCATGAAGTCTTTCATCAGACCAAGGAGCTCACCCAAAGGCTGCGTGGCTGCGGCGTCCGCCTCAGCTCTGAGGGAGTCCAGTTCTTCCTCCTCCTCTTCTCTCTTGCGCTGCATGGATCGGCGTTTCTTTCGACCAGCCATCCCACCACTGCCACCAAATGTCACGGGTTCGTACTCCCACAGGAAAAATGATGGCAAGGCCGAAACTTTAGATCCACCCTTTTTATTTTTAGTGCAGCAAGGAAAAGAAATATTTACAAAAAGAAACCAAAATCTTACAAAATCAAGGCCTCAGGTCACAGCCAGCTCCAGACTCCAACTAACAACAGAGCCCAAATGCTCCCCTTTAATACCCCCCAGCCCCTCCTCCGGGCAGACCAACACTAATTGGAGGGGGTTATTAAACAATTACACAGGGAGACACAAAAACAAAGAAAATAACACAAAATATTCACACCACTCTAATGAAAATAACGTTCTTTACAAAGGCCAACAGAAACTCACATACAAACACAAGAAATCACAAAACCATTTACTAACAACCAAAATGGACCAGCCCGGGTCACGTGGTTGGCCCCAGCGCGCCACCACGGGCTACATGACGCGGCCCAGGAAGTGCCTCTGTTTGGCCACACTACCCACGGCGACCGGACTGACGGGACAGCAGGATCAGGTGAGGAAATGATGTGGCATGTAGGCACGAGTGTGCACCCTCGTGCGCTACAGCCGGGAAAACCAGTGTTTTACGGAGGGACAGTTTGTATGGCGCATGACCGCGGGATGCGTGCGCGGCCTGCGGGGAATCAGTCTTGGAGCGAGAGCGCGCCCGAGCGCTCCCAGCGCCAACACTCTCCCAGGAGAGGGGAGAGGAAGAGGCGCGCAGGGACAGAGAGTGACGAGGCAACTACTGGCGCCCCGTCACACTGTAGTTCCTTGAAGGTCCTATATCATGCAAAACTGACTTTTTGCTCTGTTGTTTTGCTATTTCCTGATCAAAACACCCCAGAGTGTTTTTTGGCTTCATTCACGCAGTTCTAAGCTCCTGAGAGTGTAAACTAACACGTCATAGTGTTAAACAGGAAGAGCCCGACGTCTGTAATGTAACGCTTTACGGCCTGATTTTAATTTATAAAACAGCCTTTTCATTATTTCTGTTGTAAGAAAGAAATGAAGAAGAAAAAGAAAAGGAAGTGCCCGAGGCGTCCGCGCTGCCCCTGCAGGGAAAACGAACGCTCCCCCTGAGCGTCTGAACAGACGTCATGTTTGCACTGAAAGTTGTGAAGAAGGAGCTCTTTCTAATCTACTCTGGACACGCCTGTTCTTTTTTCTTACACCTTCCTTAGAACAGGCCTCTCGCCAGAAGTTGGAATTTCTTTCAGGGATTCAGCGCTTTCACCAAAACAGTGTTTTTCTGTGACCGTCTCTGATGTTTGTGAAGCTTCACCAGAATCAAAGTGGATTCACTTTTAAAACCAACGCGAGTCCCATAAAGTAAACACCCGATGGAGCGGCAGGACAGAGCAGTGAGTCAATCAAAACATGCGTGTGGGTGTGTTAGCTTGTATGTTAGCGTGTGTGTGTTAGCGTGTGTGTTAGCGTGTGTGTTAGCTTGTGTGTTAGCTTGTGTGTTAGCGTGTGTGTTAGCATATTAGCATGTGTGTTAGCTTGTGTGTTAGCGTGTGTGTTAGCTTGTGTGTTAGCTTGTGTGTGTTAGCTTGTGTGTGTTAGCGTGTGTGTGTTAGCCATTCATGCAGCTGTGTTGCAGATGTCAGCTCCTTATAACTGCTTTGTGAAGTAACTTCACTTATTACTGTGATATTTATATTTCTTTTACTGCTAATAACGCATGTGCGGATTAGCTCGGAGAGAGGGGGCGGAGTTAACTGAATCGAAACGTTGTGTCTGCCGGGTTTGCAAAATACCCCCAGAAAATACTTTTTTTTTGTCACAAAAAATAGTTCTCCATAGTGGTAGAGGTAAAATATATCATATAAATACCTATACTGTACTTTGGGACGGCTAAAGGAACAACAGGGGGCAGTGGTTAGATTCATCCACAGGCCGTTCTGTGTGGAGTTTACATGTTCTCCTCATGTCTGCATCGGTCTCCCCCACCACTAAAAACATGTACAATAGGCCAGGATGAATCAGAGCGATTGTGAGTGTGGGACGGCAACACTGTTTATACACACGAGTCCCATGTGTGTTCATTAACATGCACTGGGCCAAACAAACAAACAAAAACAAAAACATCACTCTATGGTTTGTGGGCGTAATTATAACCCGCTTTTCTCAGTAATGTAGTAATGTTGATGATGTATTTAAATAAAAAACTTGCTCCTCTTGTTTCTTCTTCAGCATAAATCACGTGTGTTTGCGTGAGTAGTTTCCATGATGTTGACGTGTCAGGGTCCACGGGCGAAGGTGGAGGAGGAGCGCCGCTCATCGCCCCTGGCATCACAACAACAAGGCTAACGCCGCCGTTAGCTCAGGCGCTAATTAGGATTAACGAGCCTCGCCTCAACAACACCAGGCGTGTTTTTAACCTCCGTGTTCGTCTCGGTCCGTCCAAACACACGGCTCGCATCAAAGACTCACATGAAGCGGATATTTAGGTTGAATATAAAGTATTTCAAATATTAAAGCTTAGAATTACTCTACACCATTTCTTTTTTTATAAAATGCAGTTATAAACTTATCAGCACAGCATCTTCCCCTTGTGTGTCAGTGACCTGAGCAGAAATGCAAACACACAAAAAATAAATAAAATAGCTCCGTGACAACGAACCCTCAGGTAAGAGAGTTTGACTGTCTACACTGTAAAACTCTCTACACTCAAATACACATAGTATCGGACGGACAGCAAAAAGACGGAAACATGAGCAAATGAAACAAACACTGCTGGAGATCTTAGATGAAGGTTCTTGAGTCATCTTCTGTACTTTGTAGTTGAAGTGTGGAGTGGAAGGCTTCGTCAGTAGTGTACTGCAGTGGCCCCCAGTCAGCGGTCCCCCTCCATCTCAAAGCCACTCCTGTGATGACAGTGAGCTGGTCATTTTAGCTAAAGAAACACGGGGGTCTGGAAAAAAGGTGTGAAAATAGCGACAAAACTGAGACGAAAACAATGAAGGAAATGTGACGAAAAAATGACAAAAAAAATTACAAAAAAATGACAAAAATGTGACAAAAAATGACAAAAAAGTGAGAAAACATTGACAAAAAAGTGACAAAAAATGTATGAAAAAGTGGCAAAAATGTCACAAGAAATTGAAAAAAAATTACAAAAAAATTACAAAACAATTACAAAAAATGACAAAAAATGACAAAAAAATGACAAAAAAATGACGAAAAAAATGATAAAAAAAAATGACAAAAAAATGACTAAAAAATTACAAAAAAATTACAAAAAAAGACAAAAAAATGACAAAAAAATGACAAAAAATGACAAAAAATTGACAAATAATTACAAAAAAATTACAAAAAAAGACAAAAAAAAGACAAAAAAAAGACAAAAAAATGACAAAAAAATGACAAAAAAATGACGAAATTTTTATGAAAAAGTGGCAAAAATGTCACAAGAAATTGACAAAAAATGACAAAAAAATGACAAAAATGACAAAAAAAATGACCAAAAAAATGACAAAAAAATGACAAAACAAGACAAAAAAATGACAAAAATGTCATTTTAGCTAAAGAAACACGGGGGTCAAAAGGGGTCAAAGAAGCAATTTGTTTCAAGAAACAAAACCCCTCCATGATCGGATTGATTTTTAAATATTGTTTCTTTTTAAAGCCCTCCATGGTCTCGCTCCGTTATATCTGACTGAGTTGTTGACCGTACATCGCCCCAGCAGAGTCTCCGGTCTCTGAGCAGATGGTTCTGGACGTGCCCAGGTCCCGGCACAAACAGTGGGTGGTCGTTCCTTTGTGGAACAGCCACCCCTCAGTCTGCGAGTTCTCACGGACCTGTCCCTTTTTAAATCCAGATTAAAGACTCATCTTTTCAAACTTGCTTTTAATACTTAGAGCACTGCATCGGTCTAGGTTGTAATTATTTGGTGTTTTTAAAATGTGTTTTATCTTTCTGTGAAGCACTTTGGTCCTCCTGGTGTTGCTGTAAAGTGCTATATAAAGGCAAGGCAACTTTATTTATACCGTGCATTTTCGTACACAAGGAAACTCAATAAACTTTGACATAAAACATTGATTGATTGAATAGAAATGGGGGTATGCGATTTCATCTGTTCCGTGGGCACAGCAGCTCCTGCCCCCCAAGCCTGGAGGGCTCTGTCATGTTAATGCTCATGAGAACTCAGCCCAGGACGGATCAGGCAGGTCATGAGCAGTTATCAGTGTCTGCATTGGTGTATGAATGAGAGCATGAATGGGTGAGTGGATCCTTGCTGTAAAGCGCTTTGAGAGCCTCATGTAGGTGGAAAAGCGCTATATAAGTTGAGGCAATTTACCTTTAAAAAAAATGACAATCTTAGCAATAACAATGAATTATTGCACTGATTCAAAGTTTCTCAAAATATATTCTTCTCACATTGATGAGACAATATCTCCACAAACCTCTCACCGAACAGCCAGGGACTAAACAACATTTTGATGTTTTTTTCCAGAGGGATTTTTTAGCCTAACCTTTCAACCTTTTAAACCTATTTCCTAGCCTGATTTATTTACTTTTGAATTTCAAAAAACAAAGCAAATGTTTTCTTTCTTTTTTTATTATTCTTGTTTATTTTCTTTTTTTTATTTTCAACAGATTTTTCGTCTAATAAACAGCTTACTTCAAAACTAAAGATGATTTCTAAAATCTCCTCTGAAAAGTCTTTGTCCACAAAATAAAAATGTATTCAAACCTGGCTCGATCCAGTAATCAGATCTCATGGTGGGCATTTCCAGGCATAAAAGTCCTTATTTTTATATGAAAACATAAAATGACAGAAAACTTGCAACGCATTTTGTTCTCATATTTATGTCAATAATCTACAACAAAAGTTTCAAATGAATCTCTCTCAATTTCAAAAGTTCACCTGTGTCTCACCGTAAAGCAGCACTAATGGCTCGTTTCCATCAGCTGAGACGGTCGCTTTGACTGAAAACAACAGAGGTTTTTTACTTACAGGTTAGCAAACCAAACTGGTCTGTATCTCGTCTGTGTGAAAGCTGGAACTTTACTGTCGCTGACAAAGAGAGGCCGATCTTCACCTTAGAAGGACTGTACGACTGAGAGCCTGCACAGACACTACTCAAGATGTATTTTTGGTTTGTGTTTTCATTGGAGGTGGGCATAGATTAATTTTTTAATGTAGATAATCTAGATTCTAGATCTAAACGGGACGTATTTCTTTGGATTTAATAAGAAAAGGAAACGGACATGAGGCGGAGGAGACAGCGGAGCGGAGAAAGAGAAGCTAACGGAGAAAAGTAGCTGGAGAGTCCGTCTCCAAACTCGGTTGAAATGTAGCTGGAAAAGGCTCTGGTGAACTTTTGTTGATAAAGTTGCGCTGTTTCGTGTGGCCATGAAATTAGTTGTTTATGTGGCTGTTTTTGAAAGAGGGAGGGGCTGCGGTGTTTTTCACTCTGTCATTGGCCGCTGCTTCTGTGTGTCGCTTTGGAGACGCCATATTCACTCACGATTCTCCTGTGTGTCCGAATGTGGGCATAAAAGTCGTGTAGTGTGTGCTGACCTTAAAATATCACGGTGAAAGTCATCAGAGCAGAGTATAGACTAGGGCTGCTCGATTATTGAAAAAATAATAATCACGATTATTTTTGTCATAATTGAAATCACGATTATTCAAACGATTATTTGTTGCCTTTAAAAAAATCCATCAAAAAAGTGACAAAAATCCAGCAAAAAAGTGACAAAAATCCATCAAAAAAAAGACAAAAATCCAGCAGAAAAATGACAAAAATCCATCAAAAAAAAGACAAAAATCCAGCAAAAAATGACAAAAATCCAGCAGAAAAATGACAAAAATCCATCAAAAAAAAGACAAAAATCAATAAAAAAATGACAAAAATCCATCAAAAAAAAGACAAAAATCAATAAAAAAATGACAAAAATCCAGCAGAAAAGTGACAAAAATCCAGCAAAAAAGTGACAAAAATCCAGCAGAAAAATGACAAAAATCCAGCAAAAAAGTGACAAAAATCCAGCAGAAAAATGACAAAAATCCAGCAAAAAAGTGACAAAAATCCATTAAAAAAAAAGACTAAAATCCATCAAAAAATGACAAAAATCCAGCAAAAAGGTGACAAAAATCCATAAAAAAAAGACAAAAATCCATTAAAAAAAAAGACAAAAATCCATCAAAAAAGTGACAAAAATCCATTAAAAAAATTACAAAAATCCATCAAAAAAGTGACAAAAATCCATCAAAAAATGACAAAAATCCATCCAAAAAGTGACAAAAATCCAAAAATTAGAAGAAAAAAAAGTGAAAAAAAAAAAAATTATAATAATTTTTTTGCGATTATGCTAATTTTGTAATCGTTTACTGTTGTAATCGAAATCGTAATCGAATTTCGATTAATTGCACAGCCCTAGTATAGACCCAGCTCCCAACACAGCTTCTAGAAAAGATTAACGGCGATAACGGTCCACCACTAGATTTCATTCATTAACATTTGTTCATCAACTTGAAGCTTTTGTGTCTTACAGATTTACTCACAGTGAAAGAAGCTCAAAATGATACGACTCAAGCAGGGATGAAACTGCTCCAAGACGCCGCACAGTCACTTGTGAATGAGAGACTACACAATCTCATTTTGTGTAATACTGCCTCTTTAAGCAGACTTTTCCTGCACCCACACTAGATTATATGCTACAAAACCACAGTCAGATATGCAATCCCGTCCAATTGATTACATGGAGTGTTTGACGACTGAGCTTAAGCGAATGGGCTCAACTCTCTCTTTTATCTTGAATTTCCCGTGGAGACTCGAGCGCCGGCAGCTGTACTATCATCATTAAACTGGAAACTGTGCTGCCTCTTTTGGGAGCACCCACGGATTCATCATCTTCTTTCAACTGTCCCCCGTGTGGTCGACGCACAGACGTGTTGTTTACTCTGAGGCACTTCACTCCTGAGGCCACATAAGAGGCTTCAGTGGAGAGGCTTCAGTGGAGAGGCTTCAGTGGAGAGGCTTCAGTGGAGAGGCTTCAGTGGAGAGGCTTCAGTGGAGAGGCTTCAGTGGAGAGGCTTCAGTGGAGAGGCTTCAGTGGAGAGGCTTCTGCTGCGAAGAGCTAACGCTGCATGGAGCGACGTGATGCTTTCTGCTGACTTCTTAAAAGAATATGAGACGCTTTAGTGCTCATAACACGAATAACATGAACTAATCACTTTGTTGCTTTTTTTCCCCACTTTAACCCCATAACTCCCACCTGAACCGAGCACATTCTCTCCAGTTTGGCTTTACCCCAATCCAAAAGCTTCTGGAAAAAAGGTGTGAAAATAGCAACAAAACTGAGACGAAAACAATGATGGAAATGTGACAAAAAAGTGAGAAAACATTGATGAAAAATTGATGAAAAAGTGGCAAAAATGTCACAAAAAATGGACAAAAAAATTACAAAAAATTGACAAAAAAATTGACAAAAAAATGACAAAAAAAGTACTAAAAAATGACAAAAAATTGATGAAAAAGTGGCAAAAAATTGATGAAAAAATGACCAAAAATTGACGAAAAAATGACAAAAAATTGACAAAAAAATGACCAAAAATTGACGAAAAAATGACCAAAAAAAATGACAAAAAAATTGACAAAAAAATTGACAAAAAAATGACAAAAAAATGACAAAAAATTGATGAAAAAGTGGCAAAAAATTGATGAAAAAGTGGCAAAAATGTCACACAAATGTCACAAGAAACTGACAAAAATTGAAGAAAAAGAAAAAATGACAAATTTGACAAAGAAAATTATAAAAATGTGACAAAAAAAATGACAAAAAAAGACAAAAAAAGGACAAAAAAAGGACAAAAAATTTACAATAAAATGACAAAAAGTTACAAAAATGAGTTGAATACCCAACAAAAAAATGATGGAAAAAAAAGTGATGACGTGAGGAAAAAGGTCCTCTGGGTTCAGGCGAGAGTTAAGAGGTTAAGGAACCACAGAGGTTGTTGTCAGGACTTCCATGTTGCTGTTTTTAGATTGTAGATGATGCCGTACCCTGTGATAACAAACGCGCTCAGACCGACAGAACTTTAGCTTGTACTTTAAACACCAGAATGCTCTCATTTCCCCTCACCTTCGTAGAAAACAATCAAACCGGGAGAGTGTGGTGGACCGTGGAAGAAAGCATGTGCCGTGAACTGAAAAGAATGTGGCTTAAGGCAACCGTGGTTATTATAGAGTGTGACCTATGAAGCCCATCAGTGGCTCAGCGTGTCCTGGTCCTCCTGTGATCTCACTCTCTCACTTGTGTCCCTGTTTGCCTGTTTACTCCACACATCACCTGATCATCCTGGAGAATAATGTAAGCTGGGTTCGTCTAGGCTTTTGCTTTTCTCCGTGCACTCATTTGGATTTCTGTCTGAACTTCCAGACCTCTCGCCGGAGCCACTCACCTGTGCTCCAAGGTTTTAAGAATGTGTTTTTATTGTCCCATAAAGGAAAACTGCCTTGATGGAAAAAAAAAGAAAAAAAAGAAAGAATATTATAACCATTAACCTCTAAACTCCCGCCTGAACCGAGAGCATTTTCTCCAGTTCAGCTTTACCCGAATCCTGTAGGCCAGGGTAACGCCTCATTTGAAAGACCTACAAAACTCATCTAAATGGATCTTTTTCCTCACGTCATCACATTTTTTTTCCATCATTTTTTGGGGGGGGGTTTTCAACTGATTTTTGCAACTTTTTTGTCATTTTTTCGTCTTTTTTTTGGTCATTTTTGGTCAAATTTTTGTGACATTTTTGGCACTTCATCATTTTTTCGTCACTTTTTTGTCACATTTTCATTTTCGTCTCGCCAGACTGAATATTGAGGGCAGCTTTTTGATTTTCCTCTTAAATACTTATTGTTTTATGTTAAGTCATGCATAAGATGGAGATGAAATGTTCAATACTTTTTTATGACCAAACTCAGTAGGTTTGTCTCAAAAGCCAAGCAATATTTTTGGTCATGTTATAATATCAAATAAATTTTGTGAAGTAATACTGGTTGCATCATTTTAAATGCTTTTAAAATATAGTATCGGATCGGTATCGGATCGGAATACAAAAAATCTGTATCGGTGCATCACTAGTCCTGACTGCATCCGAGTTGAGACTGAACTTCGCATTACACGCAACCATCGAACCTCAAATCAAACATCGCTCAAACCGTTTCCTCCTAAAGCTTTGGAAACAGCTTGAATCTAAACGAAAGGGAAACAAAAGCAGCTCCTCATGAATAGAAGCAGGAAGACGACCCATCACTGCCGCCGTGAATCACCACACGTCTCACCAAAGCAGCAATTTTCTGAAACAGCGAGCGTTTCATTGGATTTACGTCTAATCCATACTCGATGTCCTGCTTCAGCACATTCGGACCACATTAAGAGCAAATCACACTCTGTCCGCACCTTTTCCCCTGAACCTGCACAATCCAGCCCGTTCATCACAGGGTTTTAAAAGGAGTCTGATGGAAGTGTCTGGGAGTTTCATTGAATCACTTTAAACATGCATGCTTTTAATTCTGACCTTATTCATTCACACTTTTTAGCTGTTTGCGGCGTGTGCTGATCAGTCTAATCTAGTTTTATTTCTTTAGAGCGGTGTTACAACGATAAAACAAGACTATATAAATATACATGTTAGCTGTGCAGCTTTTAGACCTTTTCAAAGTGCTTCACTCCGGCACAGTTTGGGTACAGCAGGTCAGAGGGTGTGGTGATGTCACAGCATAGACACACGGGGTTTAAAAATGTTAAAACTAAGTATTTCCCTCCCCTACATGTTCCTCCATGTCCTAATGTGTAGAACAAGCCCAGACCTGTTCACCACAACTGCCTCTAAAATCCTGCACTGTCAGAAAGGTGTTACTGCGAGTCTGAAGTGCCGTCATGCACGAGCTTAATATAGAAGCTGCAGTTACACGTATGACCTGAGGTGGCAGTAGTGAGTATAAAATGACTAACTTGCATCTAGCCCCTTTAACCCCTTAACTCCCACCTGAACCGAGCACATTTTCTCCAGTTTGGCTTTACCCCAATCCAAAAGCTTCTGGAAAAAAGGTGTGAAAATAGCAACAAAACTGAGACGAAAACAATGATGGAAATGTGAAAAAAGTGAGAAAACATTGACGAAAAATTGAGAAGAAATGGACGAAAAATGGACGAAAAATGGACGAAAAAGTGAAAAAAAATTGACGAAAAAGTCACGAAAATTTGACATGACTGCCCAACAAAAAAAGTGCTGAAAAAAAATCTGACGTGAGGAAAAAGATCCATTTAGTTTTGTAGGTCTTTCAAATGAGGCGTTACACTGGCCTACAGGATTTGGGTAAAGCTGAACTGGAGAAAATGCTCTCGGTTCAGGCGGGAGTTAAGAGGTTAATCAATAGGATTTATGCAGAAGAAGTATTTTGGGGGTACATTTTGTCCCTCAGCGCCCCCTAACTAAAACATCTTCCCACGGCTCTGCCTGTAATTGAGTATATTGTCAAATTATACATTTGTGTAACGTATCTGTACTGTCACCAATTACATTAAAGGGGAATCCACAATCTTCTACTTCTTTCTACTCCTATTGAGCACAAAAAAATCCACATTTTATATTTCACTGTGTGTTGTTCCTCAATTAACATGAACTGAGAAAAGACTTGTGAACAAGCAGCGAGTTGTGTTTAACATCACCGTGACATTATTGCCGCTGAAACGAGCTCATAAAGTCGTCCCTGTGAAGAACTGAGATGTTCCAAAACACATTAGGAAAGTTACAGGAAAGAGTTTGAATTTAAAATGTACTCGCTCCCCGTTTCACTGCCTGTAAACCAGTTCACCAGTAAGTTCATGATTCGGGAGTGTCGATGTTCTCCCCGCTGTGAGATCCAGACAGAGCCGTGGGAAGATGTTTTAGTTAGGGGGCGCTGAGGGGCAAAATGTACCCCCAAAATACTTCTTCTGTGCATGAATCCTATTGATTAACCTCTTAACTCGCGCCTGAACCGAGAGCATTTTCTCCAGTTCAGCTTTACCCAAATCCTGTAGGCCAGTGTAACGCCTCATCTGAAAGACCTACAAAACTAAATGGATCTTTTTACTCACGTCAGATTTTTTTTCATCACTTTTTTTGTCGGGCGGTCGACTCATTTTTGTCAAATTATTCGCTTTTTTTTGTCAAATTCTTATCACTTTTTCGTCCATTTTTTCTCAATTTTTCGTCAAATTATTCGCATTTTTTTGGTCAAATTCTTATCACTTTTTCGTCCATTTTTTCTCACTTTTTCGTCACTTTTCCGGCCATTTTTCCCCACTTTTTCGTCAAATTATTTGCATTTTTTTGGTCAAATTCTCATCACTTTTTTGTCACTTTTTCGTCAAATTATTCGCATTTTTTTGGTCAAATTCTTATCACTTTTTCGTCCATTTTTTCTCAATTTTTCATCAATTTTTTCTCACTTTTTCGTCAAATTATTCGCTTTTTTTTTGTCAAATTCTTATCACTTTTTCGTCCATTTTTTCTCACTTTTTCGTCACTTTTTCGTCAAATTACTTGCATTTTTTTGTCAAATTCTCATCACTTTTTTGTCACTTTTTCGTCCATTTCTTCTCAATTTTTCGTCAAATTTTTTGTCACTTTTCCGTCAGTGTTTTCTCACTTTTCTCACATTTTCATCCTTGTTTTCGTCTCAGTTTTGTCGCTATTTTCACACCTTTTTCCCAGAAGCTTTTGGATTGGGGTAAAGCTGGAGAAAATGTGCTCGTTTCAGGTGGGAGTTAAGGGGTTTATATTGCCTGCAGTTCACAAACTATCCACCAGGGGAGTGCTGCAGCGCCCTCAGCACCCTGGGTTCCCACGGCCTTGGATCCAGAATCTCACAACAGAATTCGATTCATTCAGAAAGATAACAACCTTTCTGATCCTCTTTTTTTCCTTTCAAAATGACTCTTTG
Source organism: Gobius niger (assembly GCF_951799975.1). Lineage (NCBI taxonomy): Eukaryota > Metazoa > Chordata > Actinopteri > Gobiiformes > Gobiidae > Gobius > Gobius niger. The sequence continues at coordinate 776,110 of NC_136857.1, read as the reverse complement.
TCCGGTTGACCTTTCTCATATTGCAGGGAGGAACTTTTCTGCTGCCTCTGGACAGGTTCGCACTGACTATCTTTCAGTGTTTGTTCGGAGAAAAGAGAAGATCATTTGAGTCTGTAAACGCTTTCCTCATTCATTGCCGGTCGTAACGTGATATCATTTGTTTTATGGTAATGAGCCGTATCATGATTAAGTGTGTTTTGTTTACTCTAGAAAAAGCCTACAGCAACAAAAGATAATGAGCGTCTATGAAGTGAATGTAGAAGAGGACCGGCAGCATTTTTCTATTCCAAACTAATACATTGAAGTAAAAACAATCAACAGTGCCCAGGATGACCTCACCACTGTTTCCACAAGACTGAATATTGTTTGATAGGAAATAGCTCATTCAAATCATTATTCTGTCATAAAAATGTTTGTTAGCAGCAGCTCGAGGACACAAAATAATGAGAGGAAGGGAAATTTACAGACACTGGTCAGAGAGCTCTTTTGTTCATCTGTTTTGTATGTTTCCTTGTGTTTGGTCTCGTCCTGTGTTTTATCTTGACGTGTGTTCTGTCCTTGTGATTTTGCTTTGCTTCCCTCGTCACCTGCCGGCCCCGCCCTGATGTGTTTCACCTGAGCCCCGTTTCCTCTCGTATTTACACCCCTGTGTTTCCCTCGTCCTTTGTCGCGTCATTGTCTTGGTTTTTGGTTTTCATCGTCTATTAAACTTCACCAGTTTTGTTGCAGTCCTGCGTTTGGGGTTTTCTTTTCTTCACACCATCCACAACCATGACAAAGAAGAGGAACACTAAAGAACACGAAGGGCCCGATCCTGCGACACTGACTATAGCGTAACATTTTGCACTGACAGGACCGCGTGTCGTGATCTTGGAGCTCCTCGACTTAGCAAATTCAAGTGGAAAGTACTTGGGGTGGAGAAGCACTTTTTCCTTCAACCAGACCCCACCGCTGGGAAGGGGAGAGGGGTTGTGCATTCAGAGCCGGTACTGGCCCTTCTGGGGCCCCATACGCCGCGGCCAGGATCCTGACGAGGACACCTAAGCACCAGCACATCAGCCCAGCCCTCCGTGACCTCCACTGGCTCCCGATCGGTCAACGCATCAAATACAGAATCTGCCTGCTCACCTGTCAGTGCATCCATGGACACGCCCCGGACGATCTCACTGAACTCCTCACCCCCCCGCCCAGAACCAGAACACTCAGGTCCACAGACGCCAACCTTTTCTCCGTCCCCAGAACAAAACTCCGGACAACTGGTGACAGAGCGTTCCAGGCGGCGGCTCCTAAACTGTGGAACGCCCTCGACCTGAGGGCCCCACAGTCTCTGGAGACTTTTAGAAGAGGACTCAAGACTTTTCTGTACCCTTACGAACATTTTTAACTCCAACTTTGTGTGCTTTTATTATTGTCAGTTTTTACTTGTGTTGTAGCACTTTGAGATTTCCATGTAAAGTGCTTTACAAATTAAAGTTATTATTATTATTATTATTATTATTAAGCAAAAATCCACACGGGGCCCTACAGTTGGCGTCCCATGGCTATTCGACGAAGAGCGAATCCATTTCCGGTCAAAAACAGTTCCACAGGGCACAAGGGGAACACACAGACCTCTATTCAGATCCTGTCCTTCTGTGTGAGAACCACTAACCACTGAGCCACTGTCAGACTGGGATTTAGGACTATTCGATTTCCCCCACTTTATAAAATGGTAAACGGCAAATGGTGACCCACAGTTTGGGAACCACTGATTTAAAACTGACGATTATTTCTGTCTGACCTGTGACTGTGCACATTCAGAGAACCAGAGTTACTGTAACTGTGCTCATGAGAACCGTGTGGATTTAACTCCTCTTTTAGACAAAAAGACTGTGTAGAACGGCTTTACTCTCGTCTATTTAAACGACTACTCCACTAGAGACAACAAGAAGCGAGTGTGTGGCCGGTGCAGCCCCAAGTGAGAGCAGCGCCCGGGACATGGACAGCGAGCACCAGACAGTCGAGCGGAGAAGCACTCCCGCCTTGGAAGCAGAGCCGTGGGAAGATATTTTAGTTAGGGGGGGCTGAGGGACAAAATGTACCCCCAAAACGCTTTTTTTGAGCATATTTCCTATTTATTAATATTGCCTGCAGTTCGCAACTTTCCACCCTCAGCACCCTGGGTTCCCACGGCCTTGCTTGGAAGTGATAGGGGGAGGCAGTCTCTCCTGCTCATTCACTTAAAGGGGGGGTATTCTGCAAAATGGACTTTTTCCAGCTTTCCATCCTGTTATTCTGTCACTCCCTCATTAAAAACATGGCTGAAGTGTTCCCTTGGCACATTCACGTATTTCTGAGTAATCTGTAAAAACTCTGATGGCGGCCATTTTAGGGATAGGTTTGCCTGAGTCCTCCTAGGAACGCCCCCACCTCCTGGAGACGCCTCCGAGCTTTGGTCACCAGCCGAGTAACCAACCACTGCTCCTCAGCAGAACCCCCTCCCCACTGATGCCACAGACAGCGTGTGGAGGGGGCGTGTCTAAAGGCTCAGAGGTTCTTAAAGAGACAGAGGCCTATTTCAAGACATTCACGGCAGCCATTTTGAGAGAGACATTTAACCCCTTAACTCCCACCTGAACCGAGCACATTCTCTCCAGTTTGGCTTTACCCCAATCCAAAAGCTTCTTGGAAAAAGGTGTGAAAATAGCAACAAAACTGAGACGAAAACAATGATGGAAATGTGACAAAAAAGTGAAGAAAAACTGATGAAAAAGTGGCAAAAATGTGACAAAAAATTTACAAATATTTGATTTAAAAAAATGACGGAAAAATGAAAAATATATGACAAAAATATGACAAAAAAATGAAAAAAATTTGATAAAAAAAATGACGAAAAAATGAAAAAAATGTGACAAAAATAAATAAATAATAAATGTAGCAAAAAAAATGACAAAAAAAGTTACAAAAACGAGTTGACTACCTACAAAAAAATGGTGGAAAAAAAATCTGATGACGTGAGGAAAAAGATCCTCTCAGTTCAGGCGGGAGTTAAGAGGTTAAAGGGACAGAGGCCTATTTCAAGACATTCACTACAGCCATTTTGAGAGATACATTTTATACAAGGCAGTTATTCTAATTTACTGCATTTACAGACCAACAGAAGGTTTGTCATCATTGTAGTGTGATATAGACTGGTGCTGTGTGACTGACAAAAGCAGAACACCCCCTCTTTAAACAGACTGCTCCGCTAGTTTGACTGAGATGCGGGGCCCTTGCGGCTGCGGGGGCCCTACGTTGAAAATACTCCCCGTCTGTGAAGTGAACAGGGAGAAAAAAGCTCTTCTGTATCATCAGCCTGTTATGAAAGCAACAAAAACAGAAAGGTTTTTGTGTTGAGCCTGTGTCCACGTCCTTATGATGAGAATATGGCGTGTTTTCAAAGGCCTATATATATATTTATGTGGATTTGCCATCATTATTGTCTATGAGGGTAAATACGCTGACAGAAAAGACAAAAGGAGAGGGGGATATTGTATCATTTTTTCTTCTTCTTCATGATTGTATAAGTGTGTATTGGTTACTCGGTGCAGGGGAAGCTGTGGTTTTCTGGGAGATGAAAGACCCCCCATCCCATTAACACTTGTATTACCCACAGAGGGACTAAAGGATTCATTAAGGTAAACAAGTTACTTAGTTCTGCTTTAAGATATTAAAAGAAGCGGTTTAGTGGCTGCGAGATGCAGGTCTGACCCCACAGAATCAGAAAACATTAAGTGATTTTGCATTGAACATCTTAACCCTGCCTTAAAGGGGCTAGATGCAAGTTGGCATTTTTATACTCACTACTGCCAAGCGCCTGGGATGATTAGTTTAAACCCAGTTAAGGAAATAACTACTGAAAAAGGACGTTCCACATTATTAAGCAGACCACGATTTTCAAGCAATATGGGAAAGAAAAAGGATCTCTTTGCAGATGAAAAGTGTGAAATAGTTGAATGCCTTGGTCTAGGGGGTTCGGCCGGTTTAACAAAATCATCTTCATGTAAAGAAAACCTCTGCATCACTGGCTGCTATCGGCATAAAAAGAGAGAAACTCATGATGTGGACCCCCTCCTCCCCTGACCTCAGCCCTGTTGAGAACCTTCGGAGCCTCAACAAGCAGAACATCTATGAGGGTGGGAGGCAGTGTTCATTTCGTCGACTAAAATATTTAGTCTTAATTTTAGTCAAAGTGATATTTGTGTGACTAAAATTGGACTAAAACTAAATGAAAAGTTTCTCATGAGACTAAAACTGTGACTAAAATGTCCAGATATTTGAGTCGACTAAAATCAGACTAAATAAAAATGAAAAGGAGAGACTAAAATCATCCAAACTTGTATTGAGCGTCTGAAAGAGCCTCAGATCATGTTTAAAGGATCAGCTCTGAGCTTTGTTCATGTGGAGCAGCTCCATGAAGCAGAGGAACAACATTAAATATGATTATAATGAAGATTATCAATGCAAAGTCCACTCAATTAGTCTGAAATTTAGTCGACTAAAACTAGACTAAAATTGAAAAGTTTTTTTTGACTAAATCTTGACTGAAATTAAATTACATTTTAGTCAAAAGACTAAAACTAAAGTAAAATATGTTGTTAAAATTAACACTACTACCACCTCAGGTCATACGTGTAACTGCAGCTTCTATATTAAGCTCGTGCATGACGGCAGTTTCTGAGTGACAGTGCAGGATTTTAGAGGCAGTTGTGGTGAAAAGGTCTGGGCTCATTCGGACATGGCTGGAACATGTAGGGGGAGGAAAATACATCATTTTTAAACATTTTAAAACTCCGTATTCACCTTATTCCGGAGGTTCGCGTGGGCGTCGCCATGAATAGTCCCCGCCCCTTTTCTCCATGTGTTAACACGGGGCTGGAGAATCCACATAAAACCAGTCACTACAGGAAAACAAAGCCGTTTTCAGGCCGACAGAGAAACGCTGCAGAGTCGACATGTCGGAGCAAACGAACATCGGACATTTTACACAAATCAATCGACTGAACGTCAGATTTGAGCGGAGAATATTTTCCCTCGTTCTCCGTTAAAATGAACGGGCTTCGCGCTCGACCGGACGTGTCTGGACAACGGAAAAGGTGGCAAAAGTGGGCGGGGCGGAATAAGGTGAATAGTCCCTTTAACCAGGTGCATTTTTTTTTCAGTTCAGCTTTACCCAAATCTACAAAACTCATCTAAACGGATGATTTTTCCTTGCGTTGTTGCCACATTTTTATCGCTTTTTTTCTCCGCTTTTCTGTAGCCCTTTTTCGTCACACTTTTTATCACATTTCTGTTACTTTTATGGCTTTTTCCGTGACTTTTCGTCGCTTTTCTGTTGCGGTTTTGGTCACTCACTTTTGTCACTTTTTCATCGCCTTTGTGGTCACGTTTTTGTCGCGTTTTAATCCTCTTTTTCCTCTCATTTTTGTCGCCATTTTGAGCTTTTAGCTTTGGGGAATGTGCTCAGCTCAGGTGGGGGTGAACAGTTTGACTCCGTGGCCACTTTTACAAGATCTCTACATTCAGTGGTGATTTTAATCAGGCTTTAACATCACATGAACATCAACATTTGGATCATTCGTAGTTTGCTGACTAATGCTACAGGAAAAGGCACCAGGATTCTGACTATGCAACTCTACAAACCTACACAAAGCTTGACCCATTTCTATCTCCCCGGGCACTTTGTTCATCATTTTCACTTTGCTGTGGTTGTCGTATAAGAACAACTTCCCACAGACTGTGCTCTCCCTCTTTTTGTTGCTCCAAACATCTTATAAAGTAGCTCACGTCCCACGTTTTACTGCCCCGAGCCCGGTAGTATTTCTCTTTTTTAATAGAGTTTTTATATGGCGTCTCAGTGGTCGAGTGCAGTGGATTGAAACAGAGGCAGTTATACACCACGAGCTTGTACACAGAGCTTTGGGCATCGGTCTGTGTGTTTTTTAATGGTGGGAAGGAAATTGTGGGCCATCCCTCTGCCGCGCGCCCGACGCTAACGCCTCACTTGGGTTCTCCGGCTGCGATTGCTCATTTTCCAGCCGCTGACTCGTAATGAGAAGTCCGTGCAGTGAAACCGGACAATTGGAGCAAAACCCGCTGAGGACTGTTTAAAACACCTGGTCAGCACTGTGTTCTGGCCCTTTCTTTATTCTGGGGTTTCACCTTCTGAACATATACAGTCTGGCTGTAAGACTGCAATACTATAGGCCCCAAACATATTGCATTTTATAAACATCTCAACAAGGATTATAAAGTGCAGTCGGTGCAAAAACAAGACTTACATTCAGAGGAGAACTTTTCCAGTCTCGCAATAAGGCCTGGTCTTTATTTAGCATTGTTAAAGGGGGGGTATTATTAGCTTTCCATCCTGTTATTCTGTCACTCCCTCATTAAAAACATGGCTGAAGTGTTGCCTTGGCACATTCACGTATTTCTGAGTAATCTGTAAAAACTCTGATGGCGGCCATTTTAGGGATAGGTTTGCCTGAGTCCTCCTAGGAACGCCCCCACCTCCTGGAGACGCCTCCGAGCTTTGGTCACCAGCCGAGTAACCAACCACTGCTCCTCAGCAGAACCCCCTCCCCACTGATGCCACAGACAGCGTGTGGAGGGGGCGTGTCTAAAGGCTCAGAGGTTCTTAAAGAGACAGAGGCCTATTTCAAGACATTCACTACAGCCATTTTGAGAGAGACATTTTATACAAGGCAGTTATTCTAATTTACTGCATTTACAGACCAACAGAAGGTTTGTCATCATTGTAGTGAGATATAGACTGGTGCTGTGGGACTGAAGAAAGCAGAACACCCCCTCTTTAAACTGATGTGACGTTTATGACCAGACCAGACTCTTTAATGTGAATGGTTTGAACCGGATCTCAATTGCGAAAAGAGACATTTCTTTTCAGTCAGTTTCACCTGAATGAACATAAGAGTCGGTCCAGAACAAGAGGAAGCTTTTTGTGCTGAAATGATTTGTCAGATATTTGCAGTCTCTTTGCTCTGTAACAATGTGCAATAACTTGTACCTATGGGTTTGATGCACAATGGAATAATGTATTAGTAGTTTGTACATAATGTAATAACACAGGCTTTTTAATATGTTCAACTGTTTCTCCATTGTATTTTTGTTTAAATTTGATTTTGACGTAAAGTTTTTTATGCCTTGTTTGTATTTGTATCATAGTTTTTATCATGTGTTTGTGTTGTGAAGCACTTTGGGCAGCCTAATAAGACCTAATAAGACATAACTCTAAAGGGTCTCGTGTCCTATTACATTAAGTACCTACAAAGTACAAATACATATTATTCCATTGTGAATCTAACCCATAGGTACGAGTTATGTAAAATAAAGTGATACCCCCACCTTAACCAAGTGCATTTTCTCCAGTTCAGCTTTACCCAAATCCATAAGGTCACAGCCCATAGGCCAGTGTAAGACCTCATTTGAAAGCCAAGACCTACAAAACTCATTTAAACTGATCTTTTTCCTTGGGTTTTTGTCGCATTGTAGTCACTTTTTTCTTTTCATTGCTTTTTTGTCATTTTGTTGTCACTTTTGTTTCTCCTTTGTTGCTTTTTCGTCACATTTTTGTCGCTCTTTTGCCGTGTTTTTGTCACTTTTCAGTCGCTCTTTGGCAGCGTTTTTGTCACTTTTTCTCCACTTCATCACATTTTTCGTTTCTTTTTTATTGCGTTTTCATCTTCGTTTTCGTCTCATTTTTGTTGCTATTATGTTGCTAATTTTTTCAAGAAACTTTTAGATTTGGTTAAACCAGACTGTAGAAAAACTGTATCCACAATTAATGTGCTCAGTCCAGCTGCGGTTTAAGAGGTTAAAGCCTAAAGCCTGTCTGTCTGTCTGTCTTGGTGCCGTTTCCAAAAGCTATAGGGACTATTGTGTTTTAAAAAGCTGCTCCCCTCCCTGTGTAAATATATCTTTTTGTGTTCACACCACGATATGAAAACCTCCCTCTAAGACTCCCCAGCCCCTGACGTGAGCTGGATTAGCCGCTGTAGCACATGTAGATTAGCCTAATCCGTTTGTGTGATGGCGGGTTCTCAGAGCTCAGCATAAACCATGAATCACCTGCACCTGAGCTCCATATCTCTCCACGCTGAAGTGAGTTCTTCTCCTAAAGAAATGCAGATGAGGGCGCGCTCTGTAAAGTTGGTTTTGCTTTTGTAAACATGTTTCTGTGACAGAGTAAGACCTGAACCATTTGGATCGCTCAATGCCCATATATGGAGATAGATTTGCCTGCAAATAATAAAATGATTGTAGTTTTGGGTAGGGCTGCTCGATTATTGAAAAAATAATAATCACGATTATTTTTGTCATAATTGAAATCACGATTATTCAAACGATTATTTGTTGCCTTTAATAAAATCCATCAAAAAAGTGACAAAAATCCAGCAAAAAAAGACAAAAATCCATCAAAAAAAAGACAAAAAAACAGCAGCAAAAATGACAAAAATCCAGCAAAAAAAAGACAAAAATCCATTAAAAAAAGTGACAAAAATCCATCAAAAAAGTGACAAAAATCCATCAAAAAAAGACAAAAATCCATCAAAAAAAAGACAAAAATCCATCAAAAAAAAGTGACAAAAATCCATCAAAAAAAGTGACAAAAATCCATCAAAAAAAAGACAAAAATCCATCAAAAAAAGTGACAAAAATCCATCAAAAAAAGTGACAAAAATCCATAAAAAAAGACAAAAATCCATTAAAAAATGACAAAAATCCATAAAAAAAATGACAAAAATCCATCAAAAAAAAGACAAAAATCCATCAAAAAAAGTGACAAAAATCCATCAAAAAAAGTGACAAAAATCCATCAAAAAAAGTGACAAAAATCCATAAAAAAAGACAAAAATCCATCAAAAAATGACAAAAATCCATCAAAAAATGACAAAAATCCATCAAAAAATGACAAAAATCCATCAAAAAAAAGACAAAAATTCATCAAAAAATGACAAAAATCCATCAAAAAATGACAAAAATCCATCAAAAAAAAGACAAAAATCCAAAAATTAGAAAAAAAAATGTGAAAAAAAGAAAATTTGAAAGAAAAAAAATTAAATCGTAATTGAAATCGTAATCGAATTTCGATTAATTGCACAGCCCTAGTTTTGGGTGCAAACCAAACATGATTGACTCGAGGTGAGACACTGCAGGTGAACAGAAACTTTTGCTCTAGATCAGGATCCTCAAACTACTGCCCTACTGGACCAAATCCAGCCCGCGAGACGATGAACCCGGCCCCTGAGAGCACAAATCCCTGAGTATGTCAAAAAAAGTAAGTCTCTTGCCCATTCCCGTGCGGAGTTCCACCAGTATCCTCATTCCAGCCAATCCTAATTCCACACGTGTCCAGCAGAGGGCACTGACAAAAGAGATCAGGATATAAACAACACATTATAGCCGCGTGGTAAATGAAGCTCACCACCGCAGAGTGTGGTGTGAATGAATGATGACATCTCTGTTAGCCCTTTTCCACCAGGCTGGTGCCGGTGCTGGTTCTGGGCCAGTTCCAGTTTCAGAACCGGTTCTTTCGTTTTCCACTGAAAAAACGCCGGCTCTTTTGGGTTGGGAACCAGTTAAAAGCTGGACCAAGAAACGAGCACCGGTGATGTCAGCGGCTGGGGGCGTGGCTCTCTCCTCCAGCAAACAATTAGTTAGTTTGTGCTTAGAACTTCCTGGAGAAGCCAGAACAGTCTCTGTGGAGGAAACTGTTGTTTTGCTTTACGCTCTTCAGCTAAAACAAGAGTTAGAAAGAAGAAATCAAAATGTTAACGGCTTCTGTGACTGAAACATAAACTTATTTTTCTGTATTTTATAACCAGAAGTGGCTGTAGTGAGATGTTACTATCCATGTTTTATGTTGACTTCCCAAAGCGTTGCTATGACAACAGGCACAGCTCTCATTTTGGTGGAAAACCAAGTCAGTCTGGAACCGACCCGGCACCAGAACCAGCTCTGGTGGAAAAGCCCTATTTGAGAAACTTGTGACACAGGAATACCTGTTGTATTTCATGCATCCATCCATCCATGAGGCCTGCTGCATTCTGGTGCTATGTGATTGGAAAAAGCAGAATACCCCCTCTTTAAGATATTTATGCCCGATAACTTTGCAACAATCCTGGAGGAGTGTCCCCTTCCGCTGGTCCCTCCTATGGAACTGATGGAAATGTAGAGAAAGAACTGATACAAAGACAAAGAGGTCTAACTCTCTGCTCATTTGTACCACTGTTACGGATGGGGATTTTCAGCCCCGGTGCACTCCGTTATTTCTGTTTATAATTCCTGTTTTGTTTAATATATGCGAAACCGCTTGGCGAGGCCCGCCGTATGACCGGTCCGCACCTGTTCCGCCGGCTCGCCACGGATTGGACAACCAACACCACGGCGGACCAATCCACAGACCAGGCTCGTCAACCGGCTCGCCAATCAGAATCCGCACCTGGAAGGCCACTTCCGTTAAAGCCATGGACTTTCGCCTTGTTCGAGGCGGCTGGGAGTTGAGCTACCCAGTTCGCCTTAGCGTCGTTATGTTATGTCACTATGGCTGGCCGACATTTGTTAGTGACTTGTTTGTTTCCGTTCAGATGCTTTGTTTAGTATTAGTTCCTTAAGTTGTGTTGTTTGTTTTAGGAACTAATTTGCATATTCGTTTGAATCTTTGTTAAATTTTCTAAGTAGTTTTTGTTTTGTTCGTTTTCATCTTTTGGTTTTCGTTAGTGTTATTTTTGTTTTACACGTTGGGCCTCCTTTTGTTCCCTTTTTCCTTTATTTCTGTGAGAATAAAATGCGCAGTTTTAGTTTTAAATCTACTGTGTTCCGTCCTTTGTTCCCTAGACCAAAGAGGTCGTAACAACCGTGTATGACGAGGCAAGTATACGTCTCCAAACTAAACGCAGTTCTTTCCCTCACATGCAAAGCCACTGTATTCAACTCTCACACACATTACATAAAGCTTTTCCAAACACATATAACTTTTGGCACGAGTTCAAAGCCAGGTCCTGTGCAGAATTTCGCAGTCAAGAGCCGTCAATGTTTAATGGCACGTCACACTGTGTCAGGAGGCGTTATCGTTATAAAGCAGAGTTTAATCAGGCCCCGCATTCTCTTTGGAGCTGGATATAGAAGGCATTATCATCAAACAGCATGCAGCCAGTTCATCAGGAGAGCGAGAGGACGAGCTGCACACGCCGCACACGCCGCCACACGCCGCCACACGCCGCACACGCCCACGGCTCGCGTTCGCTCAGGAGGAAGCGCTTTACAAAACACGGCCATTAGGAACTGTTGCCAAAAAAGAACGCATAGTATTTTTTACATTGAAAAGCCGATCAAATGGAAGAAGATTTGAAGCCGTAAAGAAACTTCCTACAACTTTGTGAGGTGTTCTCCCTTTCTGCTTTACTGAAGGTGTAAACTGCTGAGTCTAAAGGGGTCACAAATATACTGCTAAAAACTAGAAATGCAATGGCTGCGCCATTGCGATTGACTGCGGAATTGCGGGAAGCAAATGCAGAAAATACATAAAATGTTCAAATTGCATGAATTGGTTATATGCGAAAATCCCTATTAAATTGCATTATAGTGCTTTAAAATGCATAAACTGTTTAAATTCCATAAAGTGGTTAATTTGCATAATCTATTTTGCATAAACTGGTAAAATGCATGAATGGGTTCATTTGCATAAATTATGTAAATTGCATAAGCTCTTTAAAATTCATAAATCCTAAATGGCATACACCCTAAGTTGCATAAACGGTTTAAAATGCATAAAGTGGTTAATTTGCATAAATTGTTTATATTGCATAAACTTTTATATTCCATAAACTGGTCAAACTGTTGAAATGGCCTCAGGGCTTGATTGGCAGAAGCACAAATGGCTGAAAGGCGGAGTCTCCTGATTGGCTGGATTCCCCCATACACACTAATGCAAACATTTCAAACTCCCGTATAAAAAAACTGGAAAACTGCAGAAGGACAATTTTTTCTCAAAACCCACAAGTTGCATAAGCTGAACCTGCACAAAGTGCAGAAATTGCATAAAATGCAGAAAAAAGTGCAGAAAAGCATGGATTTGCGGCAGCCCCATTATAAGTCAATGGGAAAAATCTCCGACATTTTGGCCGATTGCGGAAAAACCGTAAGTTGCAGAAGTCCCAAAAGTAACAGCACCTTCTCCTCAACATGCGGAACAAAAGTAACAGCACCTTCTCCTCAACATGCGGAACATTTTGATGCATAACTTGCATAAATTGCACAAAGCATGAAGGTGCTGAAAGCTCTAGAAAATCGGGAAAAAGATGGAAGAGGAATAATAATAAAGAACATGAAAACCAATAATTGACTGCGGAAGAATTCCACAGTCAATCAATAAGTTGGCCCCATAACTCCACACACAGGAAACATCAATCCATGTAGAGAAAAAGCGGAAGGGGAATAATGGTCCGGTCGGAATGATTGTGGCTGGATACAAAATGGAAGAAGATTATGGGACGGAGTAAGCAATGATCTGGACTGGGCCCATCTCAGAGGCAGACACCACACACACATGCAGTATTTGATAATGTACAGTATTTGCACGTACTGTACTTTCATTTCATCATTCCTAAGTGAATTGGGACTGTCAGCTGTCATGTTTTTTACTGAAGCGTGATAATTGATCTTAGTTGCTTTTATATTTGACTTTGCAGCTCTTTGGAAACAGGTTCATGAGGACCTTTTGTTTGTGTCAGTACTTCAGAGCCTGCAGTGGTTCCTTGGGTTCTTTCACTGGGTTCTGTATAAATGTTACAGGTCCTAAAGAGGGGAATCAGATCAATAATTATTGCCTATAAAACAACCTCCTATTACCAATCACAATCTTATGCATATTGTCTTTGATGTAAACATTGGGTTCTTTTCTCATTGTGCCTCTGGAAGTTGTTAGATGTGTTGGAACATCTTACACAAACGGTGCCATATGAGGATTTATTTCTGAGGCTTTGCAGGGCTGGATTTAAGTAAAATGGGCCCTGGGGCAAAGGTTTTTCAGGGCCCCCCATATGATGTATGTCTGTCTGATTTCTCTCTCTCTCTCTACAATGAAAAGATAAATGAATGATTTTTTTTTTTTTTTTTCCAGAACATGCAGAAGTAACTTCTTAAACATAGTAGTAGTTTAAAAAAAGACACATTTGTGGGGGTGTCCTCCCACAGATATCTCTTTATTTTAATGGTGCAGTTTTGTGCATTCTCATGCATTTTAACCAATAAGTGCAAATGTTCCCAAGTGTCAACTCAAGGAAAATGGCTCAGACCTTGTTTCGTCCTGGTTTATTCCTGGTTTAGTCTCGGTTCTTCTGATTAAGCCTTACATGTGATGGAGTCTGCAAAGAGAGAGGGAACTCTCCTTTTCTCCTTATGCCCAGGGGCCCTTCAGCCTGCTGGGCCCCTGGGCTTAGCCCCTGTAAGCCCCTGCATGAGTCCGGCCCTGATAGCTTGTGTACAACTTGAACTGCACAAAGTTACCGTTGTTTCTGTTTTGTTTTCAGAAAAAAATGAATAATAAAACATCCTGCTTTATGTCTAAGGAAGGGCTGACTTGAGGCCCGACACGTTACTGTAGTGGTGCGGAAAATACAAAATTGATTGGGAGGAAACAAGCTGTGCAGATGTTTTTGCCTAATCATCAATGACCCTCTAACATGATGAGCCACGTACCATTATTACACTGGAGGACTGATGTGTTCCATTAAGAATCACCCGTTTCCAGCTAGAAAAGGCAGTCACATTATTAACAATGTCTAAACTCTATATCTGATTAATATCATTATTGGAAAGACGTACAAAGTGAACTCAAAAATTGTTCCGGTGATGAAATTCCATTGGAACCGAAAGGAACTAAAAATACTCCTCTTAATTGCAAAGATAATGATTACAGAGTCTTGGCTCAAACCTCAGCCCCCCCTCATTACCCAATGGAAACATAATCTGAAAGAAGTTTATCATAAGGAGCAAAAAACAGCAAAATGAAAACTGGACAAAGAGTCTTTGATTGAGAATTGTGGTTTGAACTGATTCGAATTGAATTGAACCCTTTGTGTCATTGATTTTTTTGATTGATTTACTTGTATGTGATTGTTGTAGTTTTCATGTTGAAAATTTGATATAAAAAGTTCAAAAAGAAAAAAGCAGGATGTTTTAACGGGGGGGTATTCTGCAAAATGGACTTTTTCAAGCTTCCCATCCTGTTATTCTGTCACTCCCTCATTAAAAACATGGCTGAAGTGTTGCCTTGGCACATTCACGTATTTCTGAGTAATCTGTAAAAACTCTGATGGCGGCCATTTTAGGGATAGGTTTGCCTGAGTCCTCCTAGGAACGCCCCCACCTCCTGGAGACGCCTCCGAGCTTTGGTCACCAGCCGAGTAACCAACCACTGCTCCTCAGCAGAACCCCCTCCCCACTGATGCCACAGACAGCGTGTGGAGGGGGCGTGTCTAAAGGCTCAGAGGTTCTTAAAGAGACAGAGGCCTATTTCAAGACATTCACTACAGCCATTTTGAGAGAGACATTTTATACAAGGCAGTTATTCTAATTTACTGCCTTTACAGACCAACAGAAGGTGTGTCATCATTGTAGTGAGATATAGACTGGTGCTATGGGACTGACAAAAGCAGAACACCCCCTCTTTAAAGCAGAACACCCCCTCTTTAACCTCTTAACTCCCGCCTGAACCGAGATGATCTTTTTCCTCACGTCATCAGATTTGTTTTCCATAATTTTTTTGTTGGGTTTTCAACTCATTTTTGTAACTTTTTGGTCATTTTTTGGTCACATTTTTGTCATTTTTTTTGTCAATTTTTCATCAATTTTTCTTCCCTTTTTTGTCACATTTTGTCACATTTTTGTCAATTTTTCATCAATTTCTTTTCAATTTTTTGTCACATTTTTGCCACTTTTTCATACATTTTTCGTCCCTTTTTTGTCAATGTTTTCTCACTTTTTTGTCACATTTCCATCATTGTTTTCGTCTCAGTTTTGTTGCTATTTTCACAGCTTTTTTCCAGAAGCTTTTGGATTGGGGTAAAGCCAAACTGGAGAAAATGTGCTCGGTTCAGGTGGGAGTTAAGAGGTTAAAGAGACAGAGGCCTATTTCAAGACATTCACTACAGCCATTTTAAGAGAGACATTTTATACAAGGCAGTTATTCTAATTTACTGCATTTACAGACCAACAGAAGGTTTGTCATCATTGTAGTGTGATATAGACTGGTGCTATGGGACTGACAAAAGCAGAACACCCCCTCTTTAAGTGACCAGTTGTATGTGTTTTCTTCATGTACTCTAATACCTGCCACATCTCAAGCTGTTAACTTTATCGATTTATTGCTTCAAAGTGGCCTTTATGCAGACATATGTGACCTGTGTGACCTGAGCATGAATCAGACGGTCTCGCTGTGTCTGCCCTGATGAAGACCTAAACGGTGGAAACACGTAAAGAACATTTCAGTCGGACTCCGCTCTCCTTCCTCCATCATCCCGTCAGCCCGTGAACTGACCACATCCGAGTCCTCCACCACTTCCACTTACTTTGAGCTCCGCCTCCCGTCGGCGAGCGAGTCCGTGAGTCAGACCCGGTGCGAGCTGAATAACGCGAACGCTTTCCCACACGGACCTGAGCCGTTTACTTCCGAGCACATCTATGTCTGCGCTGAGCTGTGAATACTCAGCGCTGGGGGGTGAATCACCACAATGGCCGCCTGCGTCATCCCTGCCCCGCCGTCCACGCGCTCAGACAAAAGACCTTCAGAGACTCGGTTCATATTCAGCGCGTTGTCCCGGCGGAAAGACGCAGGTGTACAGTGTCGAGCAGAATCTACTGTGGCTGAGGTGATGCTAGCAAATAAAAGGGCGTTTGAATAGCGGATACGCAAGTGGCTTCTTACATCTATGAGAGCTGCGAACGCTCCGTCTAACATCGACAGGGCTCACGGGGTCATATTTATACTTTTTGGATGTTTCTGTGGAAAGAATAACGCAAAGAGGAAGCATAAATGACACCATGAAGAGTGTACGCTGCACAATTACAAGAGAAGGTGTATTTTTGGCATTAACATTTCATAAGGTGCAACTTTTTATGTGGAAAAAAAGTTGATATTTGTGCGTGTTGGACCTTGTGTTGACCCACTGTGGTCTCTTGGACGCTCCAGGGTCAGAGATTTGGAAGGCTTCACCAGAAAACCTACAAAACAGTTGATCCTGGAGCGTCGTAGAGACCACCGTGATGGAAAAGTAAAGGCGTCCTGCTGAACACTCGTACAGACACCGGCTCCGTCCGAAAGCGGTAAATTGGTAAGAGAGAGAGAGAGATGTCAGTGTGTTAAAGAGCCGCCTCAGTAAACGCTTTAAATGGAGGCAGTTTGTGCTTTTGTTTTCAGTCGTTTCATTCGTTTCATTAGTTTCATAGCTGCTGTAGATTTATGAAACAGCTGTTGAGATAAAATAACCATCCATCTTCTTCCACTTGTCCGTTTCCGGGTCGTGGGGGCAGCTGTTGGAGTTGCCCAAATCACATTACACCAGCCCCTATGGCGCCTCCTGCAGGTGGTGGGTCCACAGAAGGACGGCCTCACGGTTAACCGGGCCTGTTAATAATAATAATAATAATACATTTTATTTATATTACACTTTACATTTCAACGAAACCTCAAAGTGCTACAACAGAAGAATAAAATCAGATAGAAACAAAAAGAAAATTCACATAATAAAACAAAGCAGCAAACAAACAAATTAGTCCGAATAGGCCTTTTTAAATAAATGTGTTTTCAGGCCAACACTCTGGGGAACCTCAGGGACTCAGGGCGTTTCAGAGTCTTGGGGCGACTGCCTTAAAGGCCCTGTCTCCCAGTGTGGAGAGCCAGGTCCCGGGCTGGTGAAGGGTGTGGGTGGAAGTGGACCGTAGGCGCCTTGTGGTGGTGTGTGGGGTAAGGAGCTCAGTGAGGTCTGAGGGCTGTTCCATGGACACACTGGTATGTGAGGAGGCAGATTTTGTAGTGGATTCTGTGGTGAATGGGCAGCCAATGAAGGGACCGGAGGACGGGGGTGATGTGGTCATGTTTGCGCCTCCTCGTCAGGATCCTGGCTGCACAGTTCTGGATGTGCTGGAGCTTCAGGAGGCTCTTCCCAGGGATCCCAACGAGGAGGGCATTGCAGTAATCCAGCCTGGAGGAGACCAAGGCGTGGACCAGTTTCTCAGCGTCTGACAGTGAGAGGGAGGGGCGGAGTTTGGCAATGTTTCGTAGGTGATGGAAGGACACTTTGCAGAGGTGGCGGATGTGGTTCTCAAATGAAAGATGAGGATCAAACTTGACCCCTAGGTTTGTAACGGAGGAGGAAAGGGGAATGTTATGGCTCGAGGCATGAATATTGGATATGGTGGATGACTGGATTTGGTGCCGGGTGCCAATGAGGATGGCTTCAGTTTTGCTGCTATTTAACTGGAGGAAGTTGTTAGTCATCCATGCCTTTAACTCCTCCAGGCAGGCCTGTCGGTCTCTCATAAGGAGCTTCTGAACCGCTCTCTGTCTGACCCGTCACCTATAGGACCTGTTTGCCCTGGGAGACCCTACAGGGGCACGAAGCCCCCGACAACAGAGCTCCAGGATCATTCGGGTGCTCAAACCCCTCCACCACGTTAAGGTGGCGGTTCCAGGAGGGGCCCCCCATATCAATCAAGAGTTAATCATATCATGCATATCGGCCCCAAAACAGCAGTAAACATATTTGGCCACGCTCTATTGATAAAAAAACAACACATTTCTCTTTTACTAAACTCTAAAACATGTCTGTGAGGAATCAGTGGAAACAGAGTGGTGGTGTTTCTGAGATAATCGAGCAAGTATAGATTTATAGATTGGATGCAAAAGGCTGATGACTACTTTGTTTCAGACACTGGCAATACATAAACGTATGGTTCAAAGTCACATCTGCTATATAAAATAACACTAAAGGGAAATGTTTGGATCATTTGGATTTATTTTCTCCTTAAATGTCTTTGTTTGGACACTATGTTGTTGTTGGACACTAGGGGGCGACATGCACTTTTGTTTGGCCTGCACTCCACCAGTAACTTTAAAGAAGAAGAAAAACAGCTGTTGGTGATGTCACTTCCCTTTCCCCTGTTTAAGGACGGACGGATTGTTCAAAATGCAGCTGAAGCTCTAGTTCCCGAACGGCACAGATCTTCACCCCGGACGACGACACAGGACTCAGGAGCTCCACCATGAGGTAGGAATGCGAGACAGTCAACAGTCGACCCATGAAAGGCTAAGGAGTTAGTTACCAGAGGTGGGAGTAAGTCACTAAATGCAAGTCTCGAGTCAAGTCCAAGTCGTGAAGGTCCAAGTCTCAAGTGAGTTCAAGTCAATCCGTCATGGGGTCAAGTCAAGTCAAGTCAAGTCAAGTCAAGTCAAGTCATAGCTTTTGTCAAGTCAAGTCTAGTCAAGTCTTGCTTTAGCCGGCAAGTCACCTTAAGTCACAAACTCCAGCGTGTCGACTTTTCAAAATGTGTTTAATCTTGAAAATAACAAGTGCTTTCTCAAGATATAGCGATTTTGAGAATTTAGGCTAAAATCAAACTTTTTAAAATCTCATGGATTTGGATTTAAAGTCTAATTAATATTTAATCACCATAAAATTCAAAGTATATATATTTTAAATGGTCCAGTCTATGTACAAAACTGCATTTTAAGGAAGGGGGCCTGGGGGGGCGACTTAAAAAGAAAAATGAAACAGTCTTTTAAACATGAGCTGCTTTTCCTTGTAGTCTGAAACATAAATATAAAATAACATTTTTATTTTTGTTTGTTTCTGTCAGTTTTTCTGTCATGCCCCCTGTGCTGCCCCAGCCCCTGTATACTCGGATTCGCCCCTGCTCAGAGTAGATTCTGCACAGCCTTCAGTCCCGCTGTCACTGGGCTGTGGCGGATGCAGAAAATAACCTCTAAATGCTGTAAACTTTGTGTGAACGAATTAAAACATGGAAAAACCCCGAGATTCCTGTAGATGAATCAGCTCTGACATGGTGGTTCTGGAGGCTCCGTCTGACCTGTAGGTCCAGCCCATCGTTTCAAACGTTTTCCTGTCCGTAAATCTCCTCCTCTTCACTGTCTTTAGAAAACTCTTAATGCATCCAAAGAAACACGTGGTATTTCCTCCTGCCTTTAGTGCTGTATTGATCAGACGCTCCGTCTGGAAACAGAACACGCATGTGGATAATCACCATAATGTAAACAAAGATGCGCCGCTTTTACGAAATGAACCTGATCTTTCGACAGTTTCACTCAAATAAATAAAAACTATAAAGTCACAGCGAGTCATTGAGAGTCATTGGCCTCAGGTCCAAGTTAAGTCTCGAGTCACAAACAGCAAGTCCCAAGTCAAGTCTTTTTGCAGCTTTGGTCAAGTCAGTCTCAAGTCCCGAAAATTGCGACTGGAGTCAAGTCATGTGACTGGAGTCTCCCACCTCTGTTAGTTACTAATGTTAGAGCTTAGAGGACACAATGTGATGGTTTCAGACGCAGCCTCTGAGTCACTACAACAGGTCTGGGCAATGAATCTAATTTTAATCGAATCGTGATTTTGATAAAGGTCGAGCACGATAATCGCGTGGTGCGCTTTAACCTCTTAACTCCCGCCTGAACCGAGAGCATTTTGTCCAGTTCAGCTTTACCCAAATCCTGTAGGCCAGAGTAACGCCTCATTTGAAAGCTAAGACCTACAGAACTCATCTAAATGGATCTTTTTCCTCACGTCATCAGATTTGTTTCCATCTTTTTTATGCAGGGGAATTCAACTCATTTTGTAACTTTTTAGTCTTTTTTTTTTGTCACATTTTTGTCAAAGTTTTCTCACTTTTTTGTCACATCTTCATCATTGTTTTCGTCTCACTTCTGTCACTATTTTCACACCTTTTTCCCAGAGGCTTTTGGATTGGGGTAAAGCCAAACTGGAGAAAATGTGCTCGGTTCAGGCGGGAGTTAAGGGGTTAGCTACGAGAATTGGCCGGTCCTGTCGCAGTCAGTGTCATCAACATGCAGAGCGGAGGAGTGGACTGTGTTCAGTTCTGGATAAAGAGAAAAAGGTGCTGTCAATTTGCAATCTTCTTGGAGATGGCAGTAAAACGGTTAAGAAAGAGCTTTTGCGTTATTTAGTAGACACTAAGTTGATTCATAGAATTTAAAAGCATGATCAGTGTCTTCTGATTCATACTTAATGACTCGCACTCCAGCCCAGTATGTGGCGCTAATGCCCCGACGCTGGCGACCAACTGCCAAAAATCTAACAGAAGAAGAAGAAGAATCCCAGGGCCCACTCGGCCCAAACAAACAGGAAGCAGCAGCAGCACATGTGGAAGTATGAGGAGAGGACCTGGTGATTTTACCTGTGAATATCAGCTACAGTTGTGTTAACTCGTCTAAAGGACAAAAGGAAAACACGTGGAGCCTCAGAGACCAGGACGCACTCGGGGATGAAGAGTTTACCTTCCAAGAGGAAACTATCGTATTTGGAACATGTGGATTTGTTTTGAGGCATAGCTGGACTTCTAACAGTGCATTTGTAAGTTTGATCTTTTTTACTAATAAATGCACAGTTTGCTCATGTCTTTGTGTAAATATTAAGTTGTTAGGACTTCACTGAGCGCTTGATGTCGTGGCCTTTTGAGGCTCTGCAAACAAACACGTGCTGTTTGTGTGGGCAGGGGAGGGGG